>NC_030416.2:19634067-19980317 GCF_001660625.3 Ictalurus punctatus | reverse complement strand
TGAAGAGACTGACACATCATGCACAGTTTCTTTGGGGAGACAAAGCGAGATGGGATGTGCAGCATTCGACATCAGTATATATTGCCTTTGGTGCACGTTCACAGTCTCAGCCTAATAGTTCTTTGGGTTATAGGGGCAGGAGCAAGGGGGCTTATCGCTTTGATAAATTCATGTTAGACTTACTCAGCTTTCATCCCCTGTGTCACATAAAAATAGAGGGGGAACTTAGTGAGAAAAGGAAACAACAATAACACTAATGAAAGGAACTAGTTATATGAAAAAAGCAACATGTTGAGTAGGTGCGTACAGTATCTGAGTTTCATACTGCACCCAAAAGAATACATTCTAAATACCTTATGGTGAGCATAAAGCCTTAGGAAACCCTCAACCACTCCTCATTATGTCAACCTGTGAGTTCTCGTTTTCTCTCTCATGAACACAGATTTGCCTATTCTCTTTCTCTTCCTCTCTCTTACACAAACACACACACACACACACACACACACACACACACACACACACACACACCATATTTAAAGCTCATACACATAAAGCAGTAATACATGCACACAAATAAATGTGTACACACAGACACATACAATAAACCTGCATTCTTGTGTTAAGGTTTTGTGAAGAATATAATGGTTTTGCGGCTAGATTAACATGCTACTTACTAATGTGGCTAAGCTTGGCATTTCAATCAAACGAGTGTAAAGCAATGTGAAAAAAATTACCTGCTTTGACTTACCCAGCATAAACTTAAATCAGTAATGGTGATGGGTGCATATTCTGAACCAACTTAGATGACAGTTGTAGCTTGTAATTCTCGTATGTGATCATATTGCCAGTAACATTTAGAAAACACAAGTGCATTAACCATAAAACTCCTGGGCTAACTGAGCATGACTGAGCCACCCCAAAAGTTTTAGAGTTAACTTGAAGCTTTTTCATTTGGTTTTTCTCCACCATGTTTCAAATGATGACCACAGGCAAATACAAAGAAATCTGTTTTTTGTGCCATATTACACACTATTTCAGACATGCTTGGTTTTCTCTAATCTTGCAGATCTTATAGATCATATACTTATAGCTGTTTAGGTGGATAGATTTCAGTAACACATTCTATGAAGCTCATATTCATACATACATGTACTGTATATCATATACATAACTGTGCTTATAGTTTTTAATATTTTTTGGTTCACATAAGAGTGCTCATTTTTCAATATTAAGTTGATAATGATTATTTGTAAGCATTTCATATATTAATTTTATAAACTAATAATGCTTCCTAAATCTTTTTTTTTAATTTCGATATTAAACTTTTCAAACTGCAAATGGGACAGAATAAGTGTTTCCATAATACATTACAAAAATAAAGTATATAGTGTCTTACAACTTAAAGGGTTTTTTTTTATTTTTATTTTTTTTATGTAACATTAATCGCACCGGTCAGTGTTAGTCATAAAGGTTGTACAGTACACCATGTGGCATTATAATGAATAGTACATGAATGAATCGTACAATTAAGAAGGAATGTGGTACATGATTATAAGTTATGAAGGAATTATTTACAGCACAATATTAGAGGTTTATGAGACATTATTTGATCTTATAAAAATGCTCACAAGGAATCATTATCAACCTGCAAAGAATTATAATCACAGTTATAATAATTTTATTTTTTTTTTTAAGTGAGCTTCATTGAAAGTGCTTCCTTCCATCATTTGTGAAGGGCTGAAAATACATACTATTTAGAAGTTATATTAGGGCGATGCTTTGAAGAAGAGTATTTCTGCTGATATATCTGAATGCCTCTAGTGCCAAGCTGGGAATGATGGCATATGATAGTTTGGTTTATACATTATATTATCATGTAGGTTTGGTGTTGGAGATGTCTCATATAATGCCTTGTTTTAAAGAAGAAAAGCTTGCATGTGCCAATAACCTGGATTTTAGTCTGTGTCTTTAATAGTCTGTCTTTAATAATACATTTGAGAGCATACACAATCAAACCAATGTCCATTTAATGCAACTGAGTACCTATCAATAATTATTTCTTAATATCATAAGATTTTCCCTTTTCTCTTCTGTTTATCAGTTTATATTTCTGGTATTGCCGGATACAAGCACAGAAACATGAGTGAAGATTATCAGCTTGAAATACACATGCATTCCAGTAATCACAAAGGACGTGGCCAAGGACATTTGAAGCAGAGTGTGGAAACACCCAAAGAGAAAAGCAAACAAAAGCTGGAGACACTAGGAAACAGCGAGGGATGAGGGAGGTTGCCATTCACACCGGAAAATGCCAAACACTCGAACTCACACCTACACTCAAGTATTCCCATTCTCTCTCTCTCTCTCTCTCTCTCTCTCTCTCTCTCTCTCCCTCTCTCTCTCTCTCTCTTTCTCTGCCTCTTGCATTCATGCACACTTTTTTGATTGCACATGTTTTCTTGTGTGATTTGTGCAATTGAGCATTGGCTGCTAAGTATTGCAAGCAGCAGCTTGTCATTATAAATAGAATGAGAAAGTGGAGGAATCGTTTAACATCCCCAGTGTACTGTCCAAAAAGGACTCGTCTCACTCACTCTCTCAGTCTGGGTCAGAGGAGTCACCTCTCTCTTTTGTGCTATTCACAGTAGTGGGATTTCTTCCTCTTGTGCTCTGTCAGAGGAGGCTCCTCCCTGAGGATTTGGCCTGTTCTTATAGTGCACATCGGTCTGAACATGGGAAGAATGTTCTTTCAGCATTTGAACATTTTCTTTTATCCCCAGCCAAGGGCAGTGAAGCTACATCTAAAGTGAGTGGGGTTTTAAGCTTTAAATGTAATAGTAATAGATCAAGGGAAGATGCTTTTAGTCATAGATTAGTCTATTAATGGAATGAGGTTAAAATGTTGGATATGTCTGCATGTGTGGCTGAGATTGGCAAAACTGACATGTTACCTGGCTATGACAAACAGCACACAACTGACACCCAAGTAAGCCAGCAGAATATACATCCAGATGTCGGGGGAAAGAGGGTTGAGGAAGGAGAACACCCCTGGGTTGGTGCCGTTGGGTTTGCGGTACAGAATACTTATCCCCAGGGTCATGAATGGCTTGGAGAAATCGATGACTTTCTCCCGCACGTAGGTGATGGCTAGGGGAGCCACTGCAAGATCAGCTTTCTGTCAATACAAAAGACATGGCAGAAGAGTGATATGCAGTCCATCAGGGCTAAAGGAAGCATTTAGAGGCAATCAAATTAAGAAAACAGAATCCTTACACCCCACCAACTGTCTCACAGCACTTAAGTTTAAATTTAAAGCCCTCCCACTCCTGCTCTCCTTTCTCTTTCTCATTCTTTTCCCAAAGCTTGATTTAGCTGCTACTGGCTCAGCAGTTAGTGAATTGTACCATGTACAGCGATTCTTATGGCTAAGAATCAGTTTCTCTCATGTTTAAACTGCAGTATTAAACACCTCATGGGAATAAAAATTAGGCTATTTTGTGAATAATGTAGAACTGAATGCATCATTTTCATTTGTTATAAAGCTTGTATTTATAATACAGTAGTTAAACTTTCATAATAAACATTACCACAAGATCAACTGATGTGATTGTACACTGCTGTTACTTAATTAATCTATAATCTATTAAACTATAAAGTGTCCCATAAATCCAGCATCATAGGGTTATCAAAGTTTTTTTTGTTTTGCAAGGAAGAATGGATCCAAATAATTCTGCTCAAAGGACTTGACGCCAAAGATAAAATATCGATCAAGCTCTGTAAATAAAAGCTTTTGTTTAGCAGTTTTTAAATTGTCTCCTATGTTGTTGAACTTATGGGACACCCTGTAATAAATAAATCCATCCATCTATCCATCTTCTGCACCCCTTATCCTACACAGGGTCACGGGGAAGCCTGGGGGCATATTATAGACACGTCCTATCTTAAGTCAAGTTAAAATCTGATCAGTTAAATTAGGATTTTTCATAAATTTGTATTACAGAAGTAATAACTGGATTTAGAATTCTTATTTTATCTTACTGCCCTGTGATGGACTGGCACCCCATCCAGGGTGTACCTCAGCTTGTGCCCGATGCTCCCTGGGATTGGCTCCAGGTTCCCCATGACCCAGTAGGATAAGCGGTATAGAAAATGGATGGATGGATCTTATCTTACAAAATCTGCTCCATCAATTTTGATAATCAACTTTCGGGTCGGTTACAGAGCAACCAACTACAACCAACAACTGTGAAGTACACTTTTGATTAAAATGGAGTGTGTTGAATAGTAAAATCACTTGCACTATGACTGCTAATGCTCAGTGACGGTTTGTTGGCTTCTGTAATGGTCACAATTCTTGTGCTAACTGCATTATCATATTTCATGGTAATTATTTATCAGTGTTTTGTTGTCAAAGCACAGCACATCATCTGGGTACTCCAAAAGTCTTTCCACCATCAAACACCAAAGTTCTTCGTCTTTAGCCATTCGTGGACAAGGCTATTGTAATGTGACTATTATCATTGGCTTTCAAAAAAGTTTTAAGTTAGGACACCAGTGGCGCTGTCCTAAAGTTAAGGCACTTTTTAGGATTCTTTGTCATGTTAGGATCCTTTTCCTATCTGTAGTTAAGATAAGATAATGCACCTAGGAAAGGTTATTCTGTAATAGGTCTTGTCCTAAATGAGGTCCTAACTGACATTGCCATGGTTACCAAAAAGATAAGATAGGATTCTAAAGTTAGTATCTTTCTGTAATACACCCCCTGGAGCCTATCCTAGAGAACTCGGGGTACAAGGTGGAAGACAGCCTGAATGGGGTGCCAACCCATTGCAGGACACAATCGCACACACACTCACACACGATGGACAATTTAGAGATATCAATCAGCCTACAACGCATGTCTTTGGACTGGGGGGAGGAAACTGGAGTACCCAGAGGAAACCCCTAAAGCACAGGGAGAACATGCAAACTTTGTGCGCAGAGGGCGGAGGTGGGATTCGAACACCCAACCCCAGAGATGCAAGGCAAACATGCTAACTACTAATAAATAAATAAATACATACTTACAGGTTCATACATACATACATAAATAGCCTTTATCTAACTAAAAACAGAAAGACTGCCATACATTATTCTAAATTAAATGAGTTTCAACTACAAAACAGCAGCTTATTTCTTTAACCATTTAGATAATTATATTTTAAGCCAAAATTAGGCTGTGTAATATAAATGATTAGATTGTAAATATTCTCATAGGAGGTAAATTAATGCAAAGTCTAATCAGGTACTGTCTTGCTCCTTTCCCTTTTTTTCTACTTCTTGTTTTTCAGTCACTCCTTTGACGGGATATTTTTAATATTCTACACTTCAATGCATTTTCTGTTTCTCTGCAAATTAGAGACTGCAGACTGCTGGAAACCTGTCTGGGCCAGTTAGAATCTGTCATGCTCTTATCTGGGGAGAGGAAGCGCACAGGCAAGGAGCATGCATCAACCCCTCCTAGACTGTTAGTTATGACGTTTGACGTGCCAAGATGTGAAAAAAAAAATGGTTTTAAAAAACCCTGGATAAACAGGGAAAGGGGGAAATGATGGGAAACTGATCCTCATCTCCTTTTTTGCTCCTTTGAGTCTCATAACATAGATTGTTTTCATGGCACGCAATAAGTATGTGATCAATAGATCAGCTGTCAAAAAGAATTGTGTGAGTGTTTGAAATGCAATGAGATGAGCAGAAGGATTGGTGTGTGTCTGTAATGGGGTCAGCTATTAGATATTGGGTGTGCACAGACTGTTATTTTTCTGCCTGTGTAGAGCTCTTTTTTTTATTTGGGGCTTATTTTGTGTGTGTGTGTGTGTGTGTGTGTGTGTGTGTGTGTGTGTGTGTGTGTGTGTGTGTGTGTGTGTGTGCGTGTGTGTGTGTGTGTGTAGCTATACGATGGAAATTTATGCCAGAAGCTTCACTTTGTATGCTGTATGCAGCCAGTGCTAGACTTTCTCCCATTATTACATCCTCAACTCCATTCATATCTCCCATACATTTCAGGCATGATCATTAAAGGCAGTATAATCAGCATTTCCTGCACAGTTACAACAGACTTGCAATGTGATAAGTCAATAAGTGTCTGCTGCATATTGAACAAAGGATGAAACTCACATGGTCCATGAGCTCGCGCACCAGGCCATTCCACTGGCCCGTGCTCTCCTCCTGCGCTCCGTACTTGCCGTCCTCGACCAGCCGCACCTCATAGATGAAGCCCAGGATGTGGGCAAGCTCCCGCAGCAGGTCGATGCAGTATCCCTCGAAACGATCATTGCCATGCAGAGGCTTGTCTGACTTCTTGAACATCACATAGGGCTCCTCCTGCATAGTGAGAGGCATTTCTGAGCTCTACTCACCATGTGAGCAAAGAGGCTGATGTGTGTCTGACAGGGCTTTGAGGTTTGTTTGCATGAACTTACACTGGCACAGAAGGGATGGAAACCCTACCGCTATTAAAGGAGATGCATGCACACACACTCTCATACATTCTCAGTATCAGAAGAAAAAAAACAGGAGACAGTGTCCATAACGAGAGATAATCTACCCACTCTACCACTCACTTCACAGTAAGGACGAGAGGTGCACCTTAGAACTGCTCTGTCCACTCCTAGCAGATGCTTTAAAAATAAGATAAGATGTGCAGATACTGTGGTGAATGGCACAGGATACAGACTAGTATTTTTGTTAGGAATCTACAACTGTGGTTCTGTCTCTCTCTCTCTCTCTCTCTCTCTCTCTCTCTCTCTCTCTCTCTGCATCTCCATTTGTATGAGACCAAACAATAAACTTATTATCAACTCTGACTGAAAAATCACACCCATTTCACATGTGATCAAGATTTTCTACATGTGATTATTTGAGTAGTATGTGATCACGTGAAAAACATGTGGAAGTACATCATGCCCTGAAATTGTATGTGTAAACTCTACTAAATGTGAACAATGTGATCACATGTGAAAACAATTAAGTGAATCTGGAAAAATGGCACCACATGCCCTGCATTCCATGGAAAATTAACATCAAAAAATAAGTAAAATGGTATATGAAAATTATATGTGAAAATAAATTAATCATATATAAACTCATATCTGAAACTAGATATTTTAAAAATCCTGTGAAAATAAATGAGTTATATATATAAAACTGACATGTGAAAATACATTAATAGTATATAAAAACACATGATTACAAATGAATAATTTTTTCTTTTGAAAAATCACAGGTGAAAGCAATTGAATCACTGGTAAAAATAAAAATAATAATAATAATCATACAACTCACATGTGAAAATATATTAATAATATACTGTATACAAATTCTGTGAAAATAAATAAATAATGTATAAACCCACAAGTGAAAATAAATCAATTGTTTCTAAAAAAAAAATTACATGTAAAAATAGAACAATCATGTCTACAATTCACATGAATAGAGATGAATCAGGTATAAATCTTAAAATAAATGAATCATGTACAAAAATGACATGAAAATAAAAGCACATGAAATGCCCAGTACATGTGAAAAATGTGTGAAATATCACATATGATGTGTCTAAAACCCATGTGTTAATTTAACATGCAAGTACATGTGACTTTTCTGTAACAGAAACAAGTGCTACATAAGGATAATTAAACATGTATAGACTTTAGCCATTAGAGTCCAGGTCATGTTTTTTTATAAGAGGACTGCAGTGAATCTTACTGTTTTGGATTGCATTAGACATTTCCCAGCGAGACTGCAGGCATTTAGCTTACGCTATCAGATGCCTCTGCAAGCAGTCCTTCACCCCCTGTGTGACGCTCCAGGGATGTGTGTCGTGCCAGTGGAACGTGTCAAACGAGAGATAAGCATTCATCTGCACTCACCCCTCCCAGCTCTGACATATCCACAGCCAAGATGAACCAACGATGAGTAGCTATCGCAGAGCTGAACTTATTATTTACAAATATGAATGCACAGCATCTCTCACTTTGCTTTCCACTTTTGCACACAGCACAGTGAGATATCTTTCACTTAGATCATGAAGACAACAGATAAGCTGGTGACGTGAGCATCTTTTCAGGAGGAAATGCTTCTGATTGAAACCAAACTGAAAATTTCTGGAAGTCCACCAAGATTAAATGGCCTGTTATGAAGCAATAGCTCAATAACGTATTCATAAAGCTCAAAAGGTGGCTAGAACTGAATCATTAAAAGCAAAATTGCCTGATTCAAAATTGTACAACAAAAGCACATACACTGAAAGCATATGCAATTTCTGACCTCCTATGCTGTCCCTAATATTAAATGTTATAATGTAAGATACAACCTATGTTACAGACTATCGGACAAAAAGGAGAAAAAAATATTTGAAAATGATTTGGGTTTTTTCCTTCTTTTTCATCTGATAGTTTGTAACAGTTTTTCTTAATTTGCTTAATAATTCTTAACTACAGTGGGGAATTCTACTCCATGTTAAAAATAAGTTATTTTACTTATAAATTAAAGAATGGCATCAGATGTTTTTGGTTCCAGTTAATGTTGTGGAACGTGAAAACGTCACACCGCATTACATTACACCAGCTACAATAGATTAAAAAAAGACACAAAAAACCCAAAAGGTTGTTGTGTTACAGAGAAAGCAGAAAGCGCAAATTACACTGTTCTGATTTTCTATTGATAGAAAACTTACTGACCTATACAAAGCACCCACACTAAACATTTAATATTAATAAATGTAAACCAGGGGTGAAGGTATTATAATCCACCATTCCCTGAAGATTTTGAGTTCAGAAATATAGAGGCTAGGTGTCAGGTTTCTTTTAAATAATAAAAATCCTTGCACTCGTAGGCTGCCATTGCTGTTTACGTCACAATGCATTCTGGATAGTGACAAATGGTTGCAATGACCTTGAGTCTTCAGTGGCCCTAAGGTAATATAAACATGTCTTCTGCCTTTTCAATTTGAACCCAAGAGTAACATAAGCGATGAGGCTACTATAGACACTACTCAAAATGTACATCAAAAGGAAGACAATCAGAGAGGTAAGGAGGCGAGAGTAGGGTAAAATTCATGGTGTCTGTGTAGCAACTGCATGTATATGCCAACCGAGAGCGCTTGTTGTTTAAGGTAAGCATATGGATTAAACTATAGTTTTATGATGAAATGTATTCTAATATCAATAATTTTAGAGATTATCAGCCATCGCGCCATCGTATACTTTATCCTGTTAAAGTTCCGACGTCCAGCGCGCTGTCGTCATGTTATGAGCAAATCTATGCTATCTACATAGCTTCTGTGTGTACGAAGGTACTCATATCTTTGGAAAGCTATGATTTTTGTGATTTGATTGAAATAAACAGTTTTGAGATACTATCACAACAGCAGCTACAATCAATGCCTCGGTCAGACCACCGATATACAAACAAACACTTACGAAACGGTGGCAACTCGCCTCATATGAAGCCTCATAGTAGTCATCTGATCCATAACATCCAGACAAAAACTTGTTACGCTGGCAAAAGTCCAAACAATCCAATTATGTAAAAATATTTAGTCCACCTTTCAAAAGAGGCCAAAACTTTGCATGTACTCCAAATGGTTCAAGAACAACTTTAATTTTACTTTGGGTATGCCTTGGCTAGGCGTTTTAGGCTAATTTTACACAAGCTTTATGTTATGAGAATATACAGAAAAATTGTACTGGGGCAGTGGTAGCTTGGTGGTTAAGGCTTTGGGTTACTAATCGGAAGGTTGGGGGCTCAAGCTGCCACTGTTGTGCCGTTGAGCAAGGCCCTTAACCCTCTCTGTTCCAGGGGTGGCGTATCATGGCTGACCCTGCGCTTTGACCCCAACTTCCAGGCATGCTGGGTTATGTGAAGAAAAGAAATTCATTATGCTGTAATGTATATGCCATTATCATTATCACAGCACACAAGAACTAGAAAATTACTGCCAAAAGCAGCACAATGTGGCATTCTTTTGAGTGCTCAACCATTTTACATCCTCGACTCAGAGTGCATTGCGCATGCCACATAATGGCGGCCTCCATGGTTATAATATGTATTAAATATTAAGGATTTAGTAATGAACATATTTCATGTGTTTCTACCTTCATGTATTTTAGTAGGAGAGTTAAGGTTAAGACTCTTCATAGCCGGGGTTCCTTTTAAGAGTATTTGTTCCTATACTTTTGCTCACTTAAAAATTGGGTGGATAAGTCGTTTAACACATCTAGATGTAAAGATCAGGAAATGAAAGCTGAAATTACGATGTATCATCTCATATTCATCCTTTGATCTCAAACCCAAATGTCATCAATGTACAGTATAGAGAACACAACAGAATTGGCCTTGCTGTACCAATACTTTTGGATAGGACTGTATATTATAATATTGTATATGTGTATAATGTGAGAGCATGCATACTAAAGCTCATTTAATGTGGATACCAACTAGACATACAGAGTATGCTGAACTATAAGTAAGGTTAGAGCTAATCTACCAGGATATACAGTAATTACCTTTATGTTCCCAAGATTATATGAATTACTACTGTCTTAAGAGCTACAAGATGAATCTAAAATAAACTGTCTACTGTAAATTGTTTATTGCACATTACCAATTTTACCTCTTAACTGCAAAGTTCACTAATTTAAAACATTATGTACATATTCAGTTTATTTATTTGAGAGGTCACAGTGCCACTATGCTCTATTGCAATATGTACCTAGGGCCTATCTATTAAAGTGGAGCTGGTATAAACCTTTTCCTCAGTATGGCAGCTTTGCTGTGAGCTGAATATAGAGTTCACTTGGGGGCCTTTAAGGGGCAGTATGAATGGCCTTTTGTTTATACATGCTAGCTTCCTATTCCCATGGGAATCTTGTCTCTAATACAGCAGCAGATATGATTTTCCATGTCCTAAAGCACTGTCAAATGCCCCCCCTGTGCTCTGTGTGTCTGCAAGCTCTGTTTGCACATGTGTGTATTGCCATGGTAACAAAGCCGCAGTAGAGTGTGTGTCTCACAGCAGTGAGTGAGACGGACAGCAGCAATAAATCACTGTGGTTGAAGGTTTTTTTAAACACACATCATATAGTGACTCATCTGTGGACCTGAATAGAGGACGCACCATGAACTGAGCTCTATTGTGTGTCGATGCTGCAGTTATAAGAAAAAATGCAAACCAAAGATGGGTCTCCTATTCATGTTTTCAATTACTATGGTTGAACCAAGTCAGATTCAGAAGGTCTACCTGTCAGTGCAACAGAAATGAGCGGTGGGGTAAACATTGTCATTCAAGGCATTCAGAATGTCACTCGGTGTTAAAACATGGAGGACACTTCACCATGCAGTTGAAGTAAGCACTGAAAATATGGCTGTAGATTGTCTCTCAATTGCTTCCTGAATAACTCAATCTCTTCAGAGAGAATTTCAAACACCCAAGAGATCCAGGTTGAAATATTCTTTTTTAAATATCCATCTTTCTCATATTTATATATGTACTGCGCGATGTGTTTGTGAATTGTAAGTTGGCAGAAAAATTAGGACACTGATTTGTGTTGTAGTTAAGGATAGTCATAGAACAGCTATGTGTCTCTGTGTTGGACAGAGGGCAGAGGGCAGACATAAGGACAGAGGTTTGATATCAGCCTTATATCCAGCAAAGCTTCTAAGTAGTTGCATACATTGCAAAACTGACTGTGAGTGTAGAGCTAAAAATAGCAGTACTGGAAGAAATATTAAATTTTCAAGTATTCAGGAGTGCCAGAAGAACCTTCACAAAATGTGCCATTTCTCATGCTATTTCTACACTTTAGCCTTAAGCCAATATCCATTATAAACATTATTATCCATTATACATGACTGCTTTAAAAGTTATTTTCTCACATGTGCAGTAGGTGTAGACCAAAAATTATATAAGAGGCTTAACTTACAACTTTATAATTCAGACTCAACTGTAATATTGTATTCAGATTTGTTCAGACATAAGGCTAGCAGGTTGAACATTGACACATTGGCCACTTTAACACCAGTACACCTGCACATTCATGCAATTATCCCATCAGCTAATTATCTGCCAGCAGTGCAGTGCATATGATCATGTAGATACAGGTTAAGAGCTTCACATAAAAAATCAGAACGATCTCAATGACTTTGACCATGGCATAGTTGTTGCTGCCAGATGGGCTAGTTTGAGTATTTCAGAAACTGTCACTCCCATGAGTTTGCACCAAAAAATAAATAAATAAATAAATAAATAAATAAATAACAATCCAGTAACTGGCAGTTCTGTGGGTGGAAACAACTTGTTGATGAGAAGGTCAGAGGACAATTATCAGATTGGTTACAGCTAACAAGAAGTCTACAGTAACTCAAATAAGCAATCTTAGAGCCTCTCAGAATACACAATACACAGTGGAAGGGCTACAACAGCAGAAGACCACAAAGGGTTCCACTCCTGTCAGCAAACAACAGGAATCTGAGGCTACAGTGGGCATTGGCTCACCCAAACTACACAGTTGGAAGATTGGAAAAACAGTGCCTGGTATTTTTTGCAATCTTCAGCTGAGCAGGTGTACAGTGATTTTTGCTATTCTGACAAATTTAAATCTACACATACAATATTTGGTACATGGCTCTTGGCTATTTAATTAAGTAAATTATGTTCATTTCACTTTCTTTATTCTCTTTCATGTTTTCCGTAAGCTACAATTTGTCAGAGGTATAGCAACCAATTCAATTCCTCCTACTAGCTTTCTCTATTCTTTATTTGTTGCATACTTTCTAGCATTCTTATGCTTAAGTCGAGTTTTGGTATTAAAATGTATGCATGGTGATGCTTCTTTTATAGCTGTTTTTGTATTTGTTTGTTTTTGCTTGTTTGTTTTTTTGGTTAAGTAAAACTCTGAATCTCACCTCACACCCAGTGTTCCTGGGATATCCTCCAGAGCCACAGTGACCCCCGATCAAGTTAAAGCAGTTACTGGATGTGAGTGAATAAAACTGAAATCTGCATGAATCTTTTTTAAAATATGCATGTGTAAGGTGTTTTTTGTTTGTTTGGTTTTTTTGTTTGTTTTTTGGGGGGATGGGTGTAGTAACTGACAAACTTATGTATGATAAGGGCCTATGACCTCCAAAGAAAGATAGATAGATAGATAGATAGATAGATAGATAGATAGATAGATAGATAGATAGATAGATAGATAGATAGATAGCTTCCTAAAATGCAAAGTCATACTCCTCTTCTTCTTTACCAAATTAAAAAAATGGATTTTGTGTCTAAATAAGAACAAATGATACTGGCTCATGTGGGCCATTTTTAAGCATTTATTTTAGATTCACTGATCATGCGCCAGCATGCCTGTGTGTGTTGTTGTTTCTGATTGCAGGGTCGTGTGTTAGTTAATAGGATTATGGGTTTTAATAAGAAAAATGTAATATACAAGATACTAAATACAGATTCGTAACTACTGATGCTTAAATGGTGGATCCCAGATCAGTTCCCATGCTTAATGCCGTTACTGAGTCATCAGTAAATACATTGAATTAAAACCCATTATTCTCTGAATCACAGCTTAACGCCTTTAAAAGTCTAAAAATATAGTAAAACATGTCATGAATAGGAAATGTCTCTGATCACATTTTCAGATACAGGGTCAGGTGGGTCATATGGATGTCCTACATATAGTGTATAGATTTCGTCTAATACAATACGTATACTGCATCCCAGTTCCCCTACGTATGCCATGCGCTAAAAGTATGTACTCTTTTGTGAAGAAAAAATACATATTTGAGTGTGCAGCAAAAAAGTATTCAAGTACTGGGACACCATTCCGTTTCAGCTTTTCTTCATTCATTATACCTTATATAATTTATGCTATATAATTGAATTGACCATTAACTTGATTTATTTTTCCACATTTCATGTACACCTCTCTAAATTTGTTACAGGTTGCAGGTTTAATTCGGCGAAGCAAACTGTCACAAATCCATACTTCCACACATCCACAGATCCACAATTCAAAAGATCTATTGCAAATAGTAGACTGTCCGGGTACCATAGGGATACTCAATTCAACAGTTTGGGACACGATTTAGGACAAATAGTAGGCAAATCTGGACCCAGCAATAGAGTAGCTCCTGATTAGAGCAGACCCACCAACAGTATATTTAAAAATAGAATGAAGACGTTAATGGTTTTACCTTATTTTGCACATAAACTTACTGAATACTAAGTAACTTTTTGCTACTATGTGTATTATTATTTTCACCTCAGAAGAATGTGACTTCCCTTTATTCACTGGGGAAGTCTTTTTGATCATGACACGTCCAGAGCTCCAGACTGTTTGCATTCATTTACAGCCCATTAAAAACACTTTCTACAAAGGAACTACATAGATGAAGCTCTAGCAAACCTGAGTGCATTAAAATTTGATGAAAGGGCTCACTTTAATCACTTAGTCCTCACCCCTTTTACCTTTCTTTCCCTGCATTTTCCTCTCTTTTTTTTCTTTGCTCATTTGTAATAACTTTAAACCTCAGACACCTTTCAAAAAGACCAAGAATTTGTATCTTTCTTTATCAGCCACACAAACATTGTTTGTGCAGAGTAAATAAGACACCACACATTGGATTCAGTTTTGAAATAATTGTTTCTCATACTTAGGACACATGATGTAATTCCTACTGGGAGAAAGTAGCAGAGTGTAGATTCTAGGATCAACATGAACATCTATGTTTAGTTTATATTTGTTTTCATTTGCATTAATGAAGCTGAAGAATGAAATACAACATGCCTATCACGGCCATGGCTATCAATCCAAAACAGCAAAGCATAATGCCCGCATATCCTTTTGCTTTCTAACTATCCTGGATTGGGATCTGGATGTTAGGGAAGTGGCTGTGCTGATTTTACAGAAAATATAGAAGAATACAGAAAAACATACAGGCATTCACCTGTTTTGACTTAAAACTCGTCTGGGGTAATATTTAGTCCATGTGCTGCTATGTAGCCATTAATGTTATCATTTTAAACCGTCACATTATTTTTAACAGGACCTCACAGAATCCATAAAAAACTAGAACCAGCCTTTGCAGTAAAATATTGCAAGTGATGCAACAGTGCAGAAATTCTTTCGAAAGCCTTTTACAAATAATTCCATATATTAGGAAAAGCTTTAACTACATATGTCTATGTGTTGATTTTGAAATTCACTAACTATACAACTATTCACTAAATAACCAACATTTCCTGAGAATGTGCAAAAGCTGCCAAAGGTGCTGCTTACCTAGGAGGCTTTCCTCCATTTGAAACACACTGATAGAGCATCTTAACATTCTGCATGGCACTATTATTATTTACTTGCTATTTAATTTCTTTTAAATGTTGGGTTTTATATAAAGGCGATAACTTTAGAAAGATGCTCTTCCAAAACATATTGCTATATTTACCAGTATTGTAGACACATATAGTGTCCTGTTGGTGAGTGAGTCTGTGATGTTCGACATCTTTCCCTTCTGATTTTCAGTCATGTTCAGGCCACTTACAGGGTCCCATGTTCCAATCTGCAAAAATCATACCAAATATTATTAATGTGACATCATTACAGTTAAACTTGTGTCATATTGATTTTTCCCCTGGTCATAATTTACCATTTAAATAAATTGTAATAAACAATTTAATTGCCCATAGTTGATAGACTAAAGACAGACAGAAAAAGGAGCATTTCCACAATTTCAAACTAAAAAAAGGGATGAGTGTAACAATATAACAAGCTGTGCAGAACTGACTGCTGGCAATGTGAATTGCAAAAACTCAACTGAATGGTGGATTTTTATGTGATTCTACAGTAATACGTATTATATAATATAATTCTTTTACGAATTAGTTGTCTAAAATCCACATGGCTGACAGTTTCTCTGTTAATGCTGCTACTCATGTTTTAAACACATCTGAGGAGATCAAAAAAAAAAAGCTTATTTTTAATCACTTCACCATTAACATTATTTGTAATGTGTTAGATCTGACACTTCATTGTAACCATAATTAATCCTTTTAGGTCCAAATTATTTACCATTTTTCTCTTCTGACCGAACACCAAAAGTGCTTTTTTTGACCATTTTGAAAATTTTCACTGGCAACTCCTTAATAAATATAGATAACTGATGTTTACTACATATGTATTTATATTAGCTAAGTTGAACATACTGTATAGTGATAAAATTTAGTTTACATTAATGAAAAATCAATGTGTCAATTAACTTCAATGAGTTCAATACAAAATGTTGATTGTCTCATCTCCACTTTTGTTGGGAAGAAATAGACTGTTCTTTTGGTATATTTTTGAATGATAACACACTAGTTTACTCTGATGTTAATTTGCGGAGCTCCTGTGCAAAATGCATAAAGGTTGGCAGAATTGGTAATACAATATAATTGGAGTGAATATCAATGAATATTGTGGCAGTGTAATGCTTTATAGAAAAATATATAATCGTTATATCACACAGGCCTAATTACAGCAAACATGTTTTATGGAGAAGAACAGTATAACACGGTGAAATACTGGTGATACAGGAAAGATACATTGATATTTTTGTTATATTACGTTTATTTTTAGCTCTAAGCTTTAGAAAATATTGCAGTGTAAAGTCATTACTGGCAATATGTCTACAGGAGATGATGGCTGATGTAAACTTGTCCTGAGAGAGAGAGAGAGAGAGAGAGAGAGAGAGAGAGAGAACCACACTGTGTTCTCTCTTAAGCCTGGCACAATTAATCCTGAAGATGCACTTTAGGGCTTTACACTCCACAGAGAACGCACAGACGGGCCGTACACTCTCACCAATTCAAAAACAAAGTGCTTCAGATGTCTTCAGAAAATGTCCAAGCTGTAGTTTATAATTGCAAATCAACTCTTTAATTCATGTTTTATGACACTGGAGGGCTTCTGAAGCTCTTTTATTAATCAAGTAAATTGTTCATGGAGGTGCCAAGACATGTGCCATCGAGATGGGAGGTCACAGTAGGGTGAGAAGGAAACTCTTGTGAGACTGTGAGTGTGGGTATGTATATGTGTGCAAATGTGTACTCTGTGCTCCAATGAATGATGTTCAGGTTAAACCCTGTTGAACACAGCTTACCTTCTCCAGTCCTTCCTCCTTCAGGCTGATCACATCCAGATCGAAATCTGTCCTTAAGCCATTGGTTTTGTTGAAATTTATCCGTCCGGTCAAACCATCCCAGTGGGCCTGTGAGTGTGAGAGAAATATTTAACATCACCAGGCAGCACTGGCTAAGAAGATTCCACCCATCTTTGGCAAAAACGGGAGAAATTCATAATTCATTGAAACACACAGCTCACCTTCAAGCAGGCCACAAAAGCAGAAACAGCTCTCACAGTCACACAGAGATCAAACACAATATTCCACACACAGACGGAGACAAAGACACATTTAGGAGTGTTTTTCTAGGACTTCTCTGAGTGTTAGCTTATTTCTAAACATAGAAAGAGATCTAGAAGCAGATAAGAGATCAATTTGCTCTTATTTTGTTTTAGTGTTCTTAGTGTTCTAGTAATTTAACGTTCCAGTGTCTTTGCTCTGCCATGCTGTTTGATTTTTAAAAAAACATTATTATTATTTCATTGCTTTGCAGCTTATACAAATATTTCCACAATTGGTGTTCACCAGTTATCAAATTGTAAAACATTTTCAGAGCTCTGCTCCAGCATACTGTTCATATCTGTGCTTCTAGTTTGGCACAAAAGGAATGAAAAGAGGTCAGAAGAGCTGAGAGCACACTGGGGTTAGGCTCAACTGGAGAGATTTGAACTGCTGCAGCAGTTCTTTGTGCTTTAATGTGTTAGAATCTTATGCAGTACACTGGTCTAAGCCAACCTGTGATATCATGCAGAGAAAGCCCAGGGTATTATCCATCCAGTCTAAATATAAACAGCAGAATCCTGCACTGACACCCAGGGTTCAGATTAGGCAAGCTGTTTTGTTTTGGGGTTTTTTCTCAAGCTGGCATGTGGAAGATTCATTAAGATACATTTTTGTGGGAGAATTGTTTTAAGGAGCAGCAGGTAGAATGAACAGACACACACAGTAAATACACTTCCAAGTCAGTGTGGTAACATACCTCTTTGATGAGCGTCATGAAGCGGTTACCAAAGCGCCAGGGTTTGTGCCGGTTACACTGGAGAGAGCTGACTGTGATCTGTGGAGACTGCTGCACCGCTACGGCCACCACATGCACTGCGTCGTACATCAGTGCTGCATCCGTCTGGAGGCATAAAAACACATAAACACAACCATACAAGTTTTACACCCAGATATCAACTCTGTTCTGTTAGAGTATCACTTTTCGTGTTAATTGAGGTGGTAACAGAAAGAAGTCACTGTCAATGGCTCCAAGGGAAATAATGACATTAGCAGATTGGCAAGACCTGTAGGTGTGAGTATCTGGCAGTTCAATGTCAGACATGCTTGTATGCGTCTAATATTGTAAAGCTGTCCTTCCACAGGACAAAAAAAGGGGGAAAAAATCTAATTAGTGTTTGTCTCAGATGATTGGAAAGCAATCACCGCAGCTCTCAACATTTGTTGGTATGGAAATCATGCCTAGGGGTGTGTCAGAAATCACTATCCTGTTGAATAAATCATGGCCAAACCTGTCATTTCCAGCTTTTTCTCTCTGATTGTCTGCCTGCAAGCATTAGGACTAAAGACAGCTCTGCTGCAATAATATGGGAGAATCACTTGGGGGATGTTTCCGTGTTTGTGCTGATATCAATCAAAGAACAATCAGGATGGCTGAGGATATATTGGCTGAAAGCTCATCAGTCTCTTTGGGCAGCTCCATTATTAGAGCAAACTGCTTCCCCTTACCAAAAGCACATCTGAACCTGGGCGTCCATAAAGCACTGTGAGTCAAACTGTCTCCAAATAAGAAACTAGCAACAAATCAAGTCTGATAGTGCACCAGCAATGCTCTGTATTATAAGAACATCTTCCATCGTGCACACAGGACAATAAGACATGAAGACCAAGAGAGTAGGTTAGGTGAACATAGTGATCATAAAAGAGTTTCACATCACGAAAGCTGTGTTTGAGAAAGGTATTGAGAATGTGAATGTGTTTTGAGACAGTTATTAAAGGTGTTTCACCTATCAAAACGGGTCTGAAGGTCCCTTTACACTCAACATGCTGGACAGAGTATTATATTAATAATATAGTGTTGATGAAACACAGCAGATGTGAAAATGCTGTGGGGTTGAAGGCTCACCTATGGACTCCTAAAGCAGGGCCTGGAGAAACAATTTCTGGTCAGAATGACTGAAGTTGAGTGCAGTGTGTGAGTGTGAATGTGAATGTGAGTGTGAAAGGACATGAATGAGCTGCCTCTCACTAATACAGACTGCAGCGTCTAACACATTTGTTTGCGACGCTGAGCCTCTCAATCAATCAGAGTTAGATTGGACTGTAAAGTAGCACCTGCTAGTCTGAGAAAGAGTCTGGGATAGGAGGAAGACAATGTCAGAGGCCATGATTTCACTCTACACTTTATTCATCCACCACCTCATCTAACCCTCCATGACCATCACACCAAAGGGTCCCAGGGGAGATGTGTATGCTGCTCTGTCAGACGAGACGACACTAGCTCTCAGCAGCATTGCTGCCCATCTGCAGAAAGCACACGTCACACTCAGTCACAGCAAAAAGTCGATGAGCGCCACACGCGCATCATGAATAATAAATAAGTGATAACACCAGAGGAGCAGGAGACAAGGCCTCCTACTGAATACTGAGTGAACATCGTCATTCTCTCCTCGGTTACTTCTACCAGTGTAGAACAGTGGCGTATCATCAAAGCCTTCATGGTGCATACACTCTCTTCTGGGAGGCAAGCTTTGTTGTATGTTCAACATTTGTTGAATATATTTCATAATGTCTTTAAAACATATAACAGACAGACAGAATAGCAGGCCAAAAGGCAGACGGAGGGATAGAACTACATACTGATCACTGGGGACCATGAACAGAAAAGGGAGTGGGTTGAAAGCCCATCCCCTGCATTTTAAAAATGCCTTTGAATTTTTCTGAAAATTGTTTAATGTATCACTGCAGATTTGGGGGGTGGGTTTGAACTATTATAAACACAAACTGGCACAAAAATTTCATAACAATATTGGGTGTATGTATGTATGTATGTATGTATGTATGTATCTATGTATGTGTGTATGTATGTGTTTGTTTGTTTGTTTGTTTGTTTATCTCCTTAAGTAACCATGGACAACAAATTGTTATTTTCATTTTCTTTTTCATAACAGCAAAATAACATACATGTGGCAAGCCAAGATATCGTACTTGCTATTTCCATAAAAAACAAACATGCAAACTTTAGTTAGAATTAACAGTTCGGTTAAGTTCAGTTAAGACTTCAACCAATTGTAAACTGATTTCACCTCATTGAACTTTGGTTAATTAAAGGAGGGGTTCTGCAAATTCAATTGATCAGTTAAACAGATAAATATGTATGAATAAAATAAATCTGAGTTTGAAAATTGTGAGACAGAAGATTTGAACAACTGGCCTAGACAGGCAGCAGGTGGTTCAGCAATTTAAATAACTTATCTCTGTGCAAATGCTTGCATGGTTACGTAGCTAGTTTAAATTAGGTATGTATGTTATTGTGTCTTTATTTGTTTATTCGTTTATTTATTTGGCATTATTTGCCAGGCAGAAATTGTATAAAATTGAGAAGTTGATATGCTCACATTGTAACTTCAGCATGCTACAGATCAAGACGGCTGCCAACTTACCATCTATCGTATTTGTTAAAAGAAATCCACCTTCTAAGATGTGACTGGCTAACTTCTAAGTATTGGGTAAGTATTAAACCAAAGGAAAAAATATTAAACTGTTTTATACTTGCAGTGTGAGCAGAACTATATAATTTTGATTATTTTATAAAATGAATTGCACAATTAAGTCAATTAAAGGGGAAGATAACTTTTTTATATGTGGTGATGTGGCACCGCTATATAGATAGATAAACAGAAAGAGAGGAGATAGAAGAAAAGAGGCAGACTATCTTAGTGAATTTTGGCTGTACGAGCTGGAGAGTGCTATTCATTTCCCCAGCGTAACGCTCAGCAGAGCCCAACAGGCAGACTGGCAAATGATTTAGCAACACCGCCACTTCAATCTATAAACATCTCATTAAAATCAATTATGTCACTCCTGAATGAAATTAAAGATAAATGTGTCAGCCAATGTAAGTATTACCCCTGCTGAGTTCCCTTTTTTATGCTTTTTTGCTCTTCATGCTCGCTTACTTTTCCAGGCTGCTTCGATAGATTTAATAAATCTCCCAGCTTCAGCTGGATTTAACACTATTATGAATTGTTAAAATGCTAGTGTCTGAACTGGAAGATCCAGATTCCCCAGATTATCAACTGCTGCGTGAGGAGAAGGGAGTTGATAGATGATGATGATGATGGTGCACATACTGTACACTTGCTTTCTGCCTCTAACTACAGTACATTACACATGCTAGCACAAAGAACTATGACCCAAATGACAGCTGAAATACACTTAACATGATGCACTACAATTATGTTACACACACTCCATAGTTTATTTACCATTACATTCAGAGGGTTTTAACAGTGGTGCTTATTATTTAGGTTAACTGATTGCAGCCATATTGATTAAAGAATGTACTTTATATTAATATAACACAATTGTTACTTTTAATTGTATACAGTTCCCTCCAGAATTATTGCCACCCTTTCATATATAAAAAGAATAACTGATGTTTTGACCTCAAACGTACATTTATTTGCGTGCATTCTTTTCAAACATGAAAAGCTTTTGAGTAGTACAATGTTTCCTACAAAACACTCGTTTCAAAACGACCAGCAATTAATATTTTGGCAAGACACTGTGCTCATGGTTCCAATTCCTGGCAAATTTCAAACTGTGAAACTTTCTGTTATGGACCTAATAGTGCTTAATATTTTTTTTTTTTTTTTTTTTTTTACTGTTTATGTATTTTATATGATTTGTGCAGGTCAACAACTATCTGTCTCTTTTGTGTTAAAGTTGCTTGGTTTTTGCCATGGTACTTAAGTCAGACAAGGGGATTTTATGTGTGTAACCTTTCATTTACACTCCAGAGAAACCTTTTTTTTAAATATTTGTTTGCATTTGTAAAATACTCCTTAGCGCACATATTTTTGAGAGAAAATATTATTTAAAAAGTATTACTAATGCTGCAATGCCCTGGCACCCTGTCTAGGGTGTCCCCTGCCTTGTGTCCCAAGTTCCCTGGGATAGGCTCCAGGCTTCCATGCGACCCTCCATCACAGCATAAGTGGCATAGAAATTGGATGGATGGATGAAAGTATTACTATTATTAATAACAACGACTTTTACTAGAACAAATATAAACAGTTCCTCCTCTTGTTTGAGTGGAATTATTTGAAGTATTGGGTGTAATGTTTATTTTATATAATGACTTTTTCTCAAGAGTGGCAATAATTGATGAGGACATTGTAGATAAAAAAAAATATTGTAAAAACCTGGTATAAGTACATTATTGCACCTTGCAATCTGTTCATTGTCATAGATCTGCCCTTTTCCTTTTCCTTCCGCATATTGATTTAACCAGCTCAAGCTGAGTGGTAAAGCTGAACCACGGTGGCTTGTGTGGGTTAGGAAATGGAAGGAAATCTCAGCCGCCCTTTCAGCAACATGCATTTCAGGGTATAGTACCATAAAGTAGGCTAGTGTTCCCCTGAGTCCCAGAGCTTTCTCAGTATATAGGCGGCCACACTAAGTCTGTGTAACAGGGCAGAATTTATTTGTGAGAAGGGGCTGCACTGCTCACTCACAGCTTGCTCACAGTCACACTGCTTTGGCTCCTTTGATTGAAACATAAAGAAACATAAACACCCTGAAAAACTAGATGCACTCTGAAGCAATGAGAAGGAACACTCCAGTTTGCCACAGGCTCTGCGGAAATGCCATTATGACCAGCCCAGTGGAATAAAAAAAGAAAGGCAGAAAAACACAGAACAATCTTATTCTCAACAGCAAGTCCCTTGCAGCAGATCAGCATTCAGAGGTCAGATTAATGTGCGTGATGCTGCCCACAATCATTACTCCAGTTTACAGGGTAAAGATTTCTCTTGGTTCAGACCTCCTGATTTTTGCACCAATTATGCAAAAATCTTTACAATAAGAAACAAATACAAACAAATGTTTTGTGGCATATTTACATAATCATTCATTTGCAAGCACATATGTGACTTTGCTATTCTGTATGCAGCTAGAATGATACATCATCACAGATAAAACATGAGTGTATCAGATAAATAGAGCTTACAGCAATACATCACAAAACCTTCACATGGTAATACTAGATGTTTTTTTGGAACCAAATTCAGCTTCTCTTTGAGGCATATCTTAGTCTGATATAAAGTTATACATTTTAAAATCTGGTCAGTGTCAAAAAAAAGGAAAAGGGACAGAATTGTACTTAAACATTTAGTGAATTGAAATGTTTTGAATAAACCTAAAGGCTCCAAAGCAAGTGATATTTATTAATTTCACTTTGTTTATATTTCATATGTAATAAATGAGAATATAAAGTGTCTAAATATGACCATAAAACCATATCTGTCTCTATAAAAGCCTTTGTTCATAGCCTGCAGACACACAGGCACTTTATAAAGCAAATAAGCATTCCATATTTAATTATAGTATATTTATTTGTATAAATAAAGGGTTAATATTTATCATATAAATATTTATATCATATATTTGATTATTACTATGGAAGGTTAAAAGGTAAATAGCACAAGATGAAAAAATAACAAACGAGTAAAATTCTACAACATTTTGGTGAAATATATTTAGTGTTTAAGATGCGTTATCACAGCTCCTGAGTGGTGCAACAAAAAAGCTTTTGCATTATTTTGTCGGGAGATTCTCATGGTCATCCTTGGCTTTGAAATAAAGATAGAAAATTTAGCTTGGCTCTCTGCATGGGAGGGGTGGGATACTCTCTGTCCTGTCGCCCCATAGAGCGACATTAGATCATCATGGCCATCTGTGAGCTCATGTACTGAATGTGGAAGTGGGTAGATACCACTTTCCTCCAAGTGTGTTATACTGTCCTGCGAAGCATGAGCAGCAGTTCAAAAAAGTGGCTTCACATCCTCTCAGAGGAAGCACGTGTTAGATTTCACACTCCTTAGTTGGTAATTGTTGTATGATAGATAAGCTATAGGCAGAAAACAACACATTTGTTTGTTGTTTATTTGTTTTTTGGGTTGTTATTTTTTTCCCCCCCAAATGTGACATCTGACAGGTTGTCGCAGGTTGTCATATGGAAGTATAATATCAGATAATCGATATGAATTTCTTTAATATAACAGGCTTATACTGAGCAAACTAAGAAAATAAAGACCTTTGGGCTTTGCTTTCAATTTGTTGTGCACTGATCTGTAACCTTTAATAAATGAACCTGAACATCCCTAAAATATGCAGATAATAAAACCAAACATATTCGGGAAACTGAAAAAAATAAAAGACCAAACATGATACAGAAATACACTGAAATGATAAAATAGCAGCTGTGCAGTTTCATTTGCTGTTGTGGGAACTGGCCAATGTTGACTATAACCCTCACCACACACATTTGCATTCTCTCAGAGATAACGGGTGACTGTTTGGTTTCAGGCTTGCAAACAATAATGAGAACAGTTCACTGCAGTTCATGCACATCACCGGTTTGCTCATTTGTCTTTTGACATATGACTTCAAGAAGACCTTGTTGTTATTTTTCATAAATACAGCAAAATAAGTGTGATAAGGCTTCAGATTGTTCAAGCAGAATACTACACAGCAAAACTACGAGTACATGTAATCTGAAAGATCCTCTGTTCTAAAACAAACAGACAAGAGATTAAAAGAAAAAGAGAGAGAGAGAGAATGATGCATGCATCAAATACACCAAATGGTGTTCTAAGATAATATTCCTGCTTGCTCTAGCCCTGTGCATAAATGAGCGGAATGTTCAGAATTCAACATTCATCTTTCTGATCAGCAGTGATTAGGTGATATAGCAGCTGCAGAAACATGAGGGAGGGAGTGCTGATGAATAGAGAGTAGCTCAACATGCAGACAGTCGCTTCCCTTTTCTTTAATCACATCTGATGCTCAGGCTACGCAAATGTATTGAACACCACGCCCAGAGTGACTGGTTGATCAATAGCATCCAGATGTACACAAACGGAAACCTTCCCTCTGAGAGCCCTCAGCTCACTGTGCATCAATGCTGCTGTCACCCATGGCTGCACTGCCAGAGAATGTCTGCAGAAAAGGCCTGATTATGTGAATCACAGCTAGACCTGTGTGTGCGCAGATTGTGCTTTTTATCAAAAGCTTGGTTGGGATTTATCCTTTGTAGTTCAAGGATTATAGAATAAATATATCAACAGTAAATATCGGGATAACATAAAGACTTTACAACTTTAAAGATTTTACAACTTTAGTGTATTAATGGTGTTTAGATATTTTTCTCTGTATTAACAAGACCACAATTTATTACAAAACCTCACTATAGTACAACTTTCTACACTGGGAATAGAAAGAGACACCTTAGGTTACATTTTTGTGTTAAACGGGAACTTTATGTTTGATTAAAGAGCTCTAATGAGAGCTGTAATACGAGTCAGTGAAAAGTGTTAGGACAAGAAGAGAAAGTGGGTGGGAAGAGAAGGAATTTATCATGAATATCCTCTGTTCATTAATGAGCTAGGTAGAGGCAGATTAAGACAGCAACTGTGTGGATGGTAAAATATTTTGGCACTGTGCATGTGCTTTTTCATAAATTGTTTGGACTTAAATGTCCTGCCTACGTAGCAAAACCAGAAAAAAAACAGGGAGAGTTATTTATGCAATATATAGTACTGTGCAAAGGTTTTAGGTGTATGGAAAGAAATGCTGTAAAGCTAAGATGCCTTCAAAAATAATGAAAATTAAGTGCTTCGATTCTAAAGATTAGTACACAGCTCAGAAGTCAACGGAGTCAATATTTGGCATGGCAACCTTGTCTTTAAAAATGCATCAGCATGAGCATCTTGAAGAATCTACCATAGTTCTTCTAACTGTCACACTTACTTCTATTTTCACAGGTAATCCCTGACAGCGAGCATCCATTGTTTAATCTATTATGTAATGTTAACTTCTTTACTGACATACAAATATTTATTTTTGTAACATTTATTTTTCTACAAAATTAATAATTAAATAATGTGGGTACCTTTTGCACACTATTGCATGTTACACTGTATATAATAGCATGTCCTGAAAAGTCACAAAAACAAACATGTTCGCGCGTGTGTGCGTGCGTGCGTGTGTGTGTGTGTGTGTGTGTGCCTTCATTCCTGGACCTTGATGCAACTTGTTCTCCTGGCTTCATGATCAGAAAAAGCTCACAGCTCTTAATCCAAGGAGTGTGTTTGTTCATTTTCTAATCACTCCAGTTCTGACCATTGTGGCAGCAGAGCTCTACAGACACACATGTTCACACTCATGAGAGAGAGAGAGAGAGAGAGAGAGAGAGAGAGAGAGAGAGAGAGAGAGAGAGAGAGAGAGAGAGATTTCTCCTTTGTCTACAAGCCACGGGACATTTGTTACATATTCCTCTGAAATTATAATATAAGAGGTGGTATAAGATGGCTTGAAGTCTCTTTCCTCTGAATCATCTCCTCTTTTCTCAAAAAGCATCCCAACACCCCCCCCCCCCCCTTCAGACTCATTTACATCTCCATCTTCACCAATCAGTTGCAATCCTCTTCAGTCCTCAGTTCTAAGTCTAAAAATAGCAAAGCCATTATTGATAACTAAGTAAACTTTAATAAATGCCCTTTATTGAACTAAATGAATCATAAAATTGCCTAGGCTCTGGGTGTTATAACAGGCTTGTGCTCCCTGTAATGAGTTTGTTATGGCGCTGTGGCTTCCTGGCAGGAGTGAAGGTGACAACCAGAATGCTGCGCTCACAAAATAATACTCACTTGTCAATCAAGCACCTGCATATTGAGAATCCAGGTTCACGCTGGGATTGACAGATTGATTGCTTTATTTACCAGCAGTTCTGCCAGACAGTATGGTTACTATTTGAAAATGTCAGTAGGGATGGTTATTATAAATAACCTCTTTAATTGGCTGTGCATTTTATTCCCTATAATGAAAACCAGATAGCAGATGAAGGAAAGCATAAATAGACACAAACAAGTGTGTTGCCTGTATAAGTCTAACCAAAGAGGACTACCTTCAGGCTGTTGTTTGTTTGTCTGATTCTGCCAGAGGCAATCTTCCAGATAGAGCGTAGCACTCTTTTCTTTCGCTAGAATGAATGCATTCACTGCAATCTCTCCCATGGCTCCCACTGTCTCTGCTGCCTCCTGGTTCCTCTATGCCTCTTAAAACACAAATGCCTGTCTTAAACCCAAAATCGTTCAGAGTTTTCGAGATGAAAGACGTTATCAAGAGTATTAAAGAGTACGGAAAGATGCAAAAGACCGGCGCACCTCGCCATTAGGGTTTTAAAATGTTTCATGAGGACACTGCTCGATGGGGAAGGAAATTGACTGTGTAAAACGTATTATTATGGCTGGCTTTCCATTGTAATGACAATACGCTTTCCGTGCACCTCATCACCATGCTTGTCTGAAAAACGATAGAGGGAAATGATCCCTGAAGAAATACAGTGACAGAGGGAGATGGAGTACAGGGAATGACTTTTGGGGTAAGGCTGGCGGACAGAGAGATGGAGAAGAGTAGTGAAAAAGGTGAGCAGGTAGAAGTTTGTGAAAAATCAGTTAGGGGTCAGCTCACAGAGTCAGGTATGTGTGACTGGCTCTTAGGTTATAATGACTTAATCGTTCTAACATGACCTTAAACTGCCATGAGGTTCAGAAACCTTTATTCCAATTATATTAAACATAGTACAAGTTTGACATTTAACACCTGAATTTAAGCTTTTTAAGTTGTAAAAGTGCATTCTAAAAGAGCAATTACTCTCAATTTAGTTTATTTCTTGTTAGTTTTGCGTTCACTGTTGTCATATTGCAGATATGGCACTGGACTACAGCATCCATAAGTCATTGCACCTTGTATGTTCACTGTATGCACTGCATGTCACATGATGTTGTTTGATTATCACTGTTATTTAAGTCACGTCTTGTATAGTACTCCTTGTTAGTCTTTAGTCGTTGTCACCATTCTCTCATGTCATGTTCATGTTACTGTATATCCTCATTATTTCTCATTAATGTTTTCTAGTCTTTGTGTTTCATTTTGTTTTACTGTGAATAAACATTTACCGGCACTTGCATCCATCTCCAACTACCTTTCCTGACACTATTAACTATATAGCTATTAACCAGCTTCATAAAATACCTTTTCAAACATATGCTGTGGACCTTGTTATAAATCCATCAATGGTGACCGTAATAAACTGCGGTTAGGTTAGCCAAACAATGGTTAATATAAGTACACATAAACCTTAGGAACACAGATTTTAGACACTTTGTGGGAGTAACACTGAATACAAAAAAAAAAAAAAAGTGAGCAGAAAATTGTGTAAAAGAACGTCTGGGTTACGCATGTAACCCCATTCCCTGAGAAGTGTTATTGCGTTTAGCATAAGACTATGGGAAGCGCCTCTCGCGCGTGACCGGTATCTGAAACTTCTGTAAAATCATGCCTATAAATAGGCCTGCCATGATCAGGTGACGTGGCAATTAAGCGCGTCGCGTGATATAAATATGGCACCTGTGAACCGCGCCATCAGCCTCTATTATCTGAAGCGAAGACGCAATTCACAGGCCTGCCCTGGTATGACAAAGCTACGCAACGTCTCGTTCCCTTCTCAGGGAACAGGGTAACCCAGACGTTCCCTTTCAGAGGGAACTTCGACGTTGCGTTTAGCACAACACTATGGGAATTAGAATACCCACTCCATCATACCGAGTTTACAGCCTGTTCATAAAGACCCAAGCCCGAGGGTCACTGCAAGACACTCGAGCCAAGGGTGGAATGAACATCCAGGCTGTAATAATGAATGAATGTGTGTGGCGTAGACCACCCTGCAGCAGCACACACATCCTGTAAGGATACCTCTTTGGACAAAGCCTTCGTGGAGGCGACCGCCCTAGTGGAATGAGCCCTTATGCCCAGAGGCATAGCGAGACCGCGCACCTCGTAAGCAATCGAGATTGCTTCCACTATCCAATTAGAGATGCGCTGCTTTGACACAGCATCACCTCTACTGTCGCCGCAGACCAGCGGTTGCTCCAACTTATGCCACTGGCCGGAGCAGTGGACGTACATACAGAGAGTCCTTACTGGACACAGCAGGTGCATTCTTGTTCCGGTGTGGGGAATGGAGGAGAGCAGAAAGCCTGCAACACCACAGGGTGGGCAGCAGATGTATGCACTTTAGGAATATAATCCGGCATAGGATACAGGAAGGCCTTGGCTAATCCAGGGGCAAAGTCAAGGCAGGAAGGTGCAACAGAGAGACCTTGTAGGCCTCCTACTCGCTTGAGAGATGACAGGGCCAGCAGAATAGCTACTTTTATAGTCAGAAGCTTCTCAGAGGCTGAACCTAAGGGCTCAAATGGGGTCCCTGACAGACCTTCCAGGACCACAGAAGGTCCCGGGAAGGTATGCGCGGCCTGCAGATGGGCCTCAGCCGGCTGACACCACGCATAAACCTCAAAGGTAGAGGATGTTGCCCCACAGAGGCTCCATCAACAGGGGCGTGGCTGGCCGAAATGGCAGCCACGTAAAACCCTGATTGTAGAAGGAGCCCACCCCACTGAGAAATGTTCTTGTAAGAACTCCAGGACTGTAGCTATTGCGCAATTCACTGGGTCTACAGTGGATCCCATCTGCAGGGATATTATCTCTCAGAACCATATTCAAGCTGTCCAATAAGGTGCTACTAGCAGCAGACATAGACTGTCTTGGAGAACTCTCGCTAGAATTTGTGGGAACAGAGCAATGGGAGAACAGCGTACAGATGTGACCTCGGCCACATGTGCACCATGGTGTCCAGCCCTAATTGTGCAGGAGGAGTGAGGGCGAACCACAGCGGGCCGTGTGTTGTCTCCTCAGAGGCGAACACATGCAATCCTGCTTGACCAAACCTCACCATATGGACTCCACCACTTGTGGATGGAGCCACCCTGCTCCAGAGACCGTCAGCTGGACAGCTGTCTAGGACCGCACCTCCAGAGGGAGGTGTCTGTCATTACTGTCTTGCACTAAGGAGACACCCCTAAAGTGTGACCCAAGGCTAGAAACCGGGGACACTGAAATTCTCAGAGCACGTACGCATCGCCATGTGACACTGATTAATCTCTGAGGTTTCGTCCTTGGACGAAACCCCCAACTTCTCAGCCACCACTGAACGGTCTCCTGTGGAATAGGCCCATAAGTGCCAATAGTCTCCCAAGATCCAGCTTTATCTTGCTCAGTGTTGATAGGATTGACCCTACGCATGTTGGGGATAGAAACACCCTCATCATAGTAGAATCCTTATAACCCCTAGAAAAGTTGTCCACTGCACTGGGGAAAGCATACTTTTCTGAGATTCAACCTGAACCCCAAGCTCTTCATGTGGGCGAGAACAACATCTCGATGTTGAACTGCCAGTTTCCTGGATTGTGCTAGAATTAACCAGTCGTTCAGGTAGTTTAGTACATGGATGCCCTGGAGTCACAATGGAGCCAGAGTGACATCCATGCACTTTGTGAAGGTGCAAGGTGATAAAGCTAGCAATATTTCTATGTGGAAATATGCACCTTTTAGATCTATCGTCACAAACCAGTCCTCAAACTGAATCTGTGGAACGATAAGTATGGGCGTCAGCATCTTGAACCTGTATGTCCGAAGAGTACAGCTTAGATGACACAGATCTAAAATTGGCCACATACCTCTATTTTTTACGGACCAGGAAATAACGGCTGTAAAAACCTCCCTCCCTCAGGGAATGAGGTACATGTTCTATGGCCCCTTTGTCCAAGAGGGATCTTACTTCCTGCGCTAACGTCGGGCTCTGGTCTGTGCTGACTACTGTGGTGAGCACACCTCTGAACCGGGGGGTCAAGCTATAAACTGGACCTGGTATCCCTTCTCTACGGTAGACAGAACTCATGGAGACACATTTGGCAGCAGTTTCCATGCTGCCAGTTGGTCTTTTAATGACGTTAACTATTCCACATTCTATTGGAGGGAAAGCATCAGATTTTCATTGCCCTGTGACAGCTCGCTGACCAGAGAACACTGAACACTTGGGGACCGCCTTGGCTAGGGGAGGCCGTACAGTAGCACTGGGGGCTACCTGCCCTAACAACCTCCACCCGTGGATGCCCGGATGACCTCGAGACAACAGGGAAGGAACTGGCTGAATGCCGCCATATGTTGAGCTCACTCAGCAGGTCTGCTTGGTAGGCCTGCAACACTGTCATTGTCTGCAGTGACCCACAAGCAAGACTACTACTGCATAGGCCTTGTCCACCAATGCCACGGTGGCCAAGCCGGCCCCCCTAATTACCTGCCATTGATGGATAGCAATTGTATCAATTGTAATTGATGGTAGCTCGCAAGCGCCTCCTCCACCTTCAGCATAGCTAAATAACCATGCCGTTCATGCCCCACAATGGCCGAATAATCCAACATCGTGGGGTTATAAATATGGCTTATGCATGGTTTTCCCGCAGAAGCCTGATATTTTGTCATGCACTTCTGGAAGAAAGGGGAGTTTCTGCAGTGTAAGGGATTTACTTTCACTGAGGAGAAAAAGGCTCATCCAGCCTTAGTAATCACTTCAAGCAGCTCTTTATATGCTGCTCTCAGTTTTTAGCACATCCTTCTGGCTTCTCGGAGTCAGAGAGGAATTATTACTATTATTTTTGTGTGTGTGCGGGGTTTTTTCCCCTCCCTTTGGCTTTCCATAGCGGAAGGAGGAGTCACAATGCGAGCTCCAAAATCCAGCGGAGAGCCAAACCCGGAAGACAGAGCAAGAGATAGAGCAGCGGTTATCTTCCGGATCCATAAGAGATCCCCCGAACCTGAGACGGCTAGCTGCCCTGGCAGTGGCTGGCCCAAATCCGCGAGGCTCAGAAACCCAACTCACTTTGGCTTCCAAGAAGAGCGTGAGTTGCGAGCCGAGCTGTTTAATGCAGGCATTACTATGCACAGCCTCTCGAGGCTGCGATCGCATGCTACACTCCTAAACACTTCACCCAGAAAGTGTGCACTATTCCCCGTGATGAAACGGGAGCAAGCCGTAACACACTTCCTGAATTCTTTCACTCATATTTTTCTCTCTCGCTCATTCCTTTTTTTTCTTCTCTTTTTTTAAAGGGATAGAAAAGTTCTGAGATTTTGAGAAAAGATAGCGAGGAAATGAAGCGTCTTTTTGTTTCTTTACACAAACAACTGACATGCAGTCTTTCGCTGAAGAAAATAAAGGTTGATGGCGCGGTTCACAGGTGCCATATTTATATCACGCGACGCGCTTAATTGGCACTGATCATGGCAGGCCTATAAATAGGCATGATTTTACACAAGCTTCAGATATCGGTCATGCGCGAGAGGCGCTTCCCATAGTGTTATGCTAAATGCAACATTAAAGTTCCCTTTGAAAGGGAACTTGTAATGCTCCAATTTTGCAATTTTTGGCCTCAAGCCCAATGAAAAGGGTCAACCAGTCAATCTGAAAATCATGATGACATGCAGTCATCACCAAATATAGTATCACACTACCATCAACTATCTACTCAGTCACCTAAAAATTCAATATCCAGCTGAGTTTTCATGATTTCCTCTGCCAGCAAGCAGTTCCTGACTTTTTCTAACTCCATAAAGTATGATAGAATCAGCCAGAGATGGAAAGACTGCCTAAAAGCAGTAAGTACAGTACTTGGTCTTGCTTTAAAGTGTGTGTAGTAGGCATAACCAAATAAAAAGATTACTACTACTACTACTACTACTACTAATAATAATAATAATAATAATAATAATAATAATAATAATAGTAATAAAAATATCTAAGGTATTTTTTGTTTTTTTTCTCATCAGTCTGTGCCTTTTTTTCCCACTTTGTCCAAGTTTAGACAGGTCTCTCAGAATAACAATAAGGTGCCTGTGCACCTTCAATGCTTGGCCCCCTAACAACAACAACAACAGTAATAATTGGTTGCCTTCCAGAAGTTTGCTCCTGCAATGATGGCTGATTTTTATTTTTTTACATGTACACCTAATGACACTTAACAGCAGCAATCCATAGCTTTAGGTTTTATTTTTTGTTTGTATTAATCTGGATGTTCTGGATTATTAAATAATTAATTAAAGATTTGATTAAAACATTTTTTTAAATTGTGGTCTGGGAAAATCGATATCTCACAAGCCTTGTGCGTGTAAAATGAGAAAATAAATTAACTATCAAATGCATCCGTAACATTAATACATACAGAGCATACAATTCATTCATACTGCTCTTTCTCTCATTCACTCATTCATTCATCTTCAATAAGCACTTTATCTTGGTCAGGGTCATAATGGAGCCTAGCTCAGCAACACTCTCCTGATGGTATGCCAGTTCATTGCAAAGCACGATACACACACTCATTCACACCCATGGGCAATTTAGTATAGCAAGTCAGCCTACTAACATATTTTGGATAGTGTGGGGAAACAAGTGAACCCAGAAACCCATGCAAACAAAGGGAGAATGTACTGCACGGCTGCACCACCCTCGTCTTTCTCTATCCCATGATCCTTTGACCCAGAGTAGCACTCAGACACATGTCCATGTAGTTTAATTAGATCCGTGTGATTCACGCTCATGTGTTCATATGCATGTTGAGGTTTCACCATCCACTGTTGAGGAGCAATAATTCAATCCTGAATTCCTCCACAATTAATGACCTAATTCATCAAAGTGATTTGCACAATGACTAATCATCTTAAAGCACCTGCACTGTCCTGACAGAACCAAATGTTCAATAGACATAACATTCTGCTTTGATATAATCTCTCTTATTGAAACAATGAAATCATGTGGAGGCTCCTCCAAACACACCAAAGCACATCTGGCAATGCACACCTGAGAGACCACAGTTATGCTCTAAATTAAATTGCCACTGTGTAATGCGTAATGCTAAATTCAATGAAAGCCGTTCACACCCTTCTTTTGGGAGATTATGAGGGCATGTTAACAGATACAAATAAAATATTACTTTTAATAATTTCCACTGAACCTATTTTCCTTCTTCCATCCTTTCCAAGTGGTTTTGCTTGGCAGTTGAAGAACAAGGCCAGGCTAAATTTGGAAACAATGATTTGAGTTTCAATTCTCGAATTAAAAAGCCTAATCCGAAGACCCATATTTCCTTGGGGTGAGCACGCTGATGGGAGCGGAAGAAAACCTCATCAGTATTCAGACACTACAGTTCTATAGTGACTAATAGAGGCTCAGAGCAGCCACTGAACTGGGAAAGTACTTTACTTTTATATACTGGCACATCTCACCTGCTAAGTCATCTGACCATCAGACAGTAACGTATAAATAAATATTATAATGAATATTTAAAGAAATTGATTATATTCATTGTTACATGAAAACAATGAAAGACAAGGCACAAGGCAGAATGATATACTGCCTTTACACAAATAAAAGACACCACTCTTAATGTTTAGTTTATCAAAAGCAAAGGGTTTTTTGGTTGTCTCTGTGCTAGAACACTTTAAATGGGGATCACTACAATGGAGTGTTTTTGTATCTGAAAGGACAGGGAAATGCTCCTTAATTTTGGAACTTAAGAAATTTTCATTATTCACTGAAACCTTAAAGAAGCCCTGAATACTTCCCTTTTTCTAAGAGTGTACATGTGAAAAGACACACACCAGCTTTTTCCTATGACATCAAACATGTTAAAGTAGAAGGAGCAAAAACAATTAGCTAAAAGGTCCCTGGGATCAGAAAGAATAATTAGAGTGAAATGAAGTGACAGGTTTAACAGGCAGGGATAATTTCACATCGCCTTGCTTCCTGAGGGAAATCGGCCTTTTAATTGAGTTTGCCAGTTCTTTGTTTGGCAAACAGGTCTAGGCCAGATACTGTTTCTATTTATAGTAATTACCTTGATTTTTTTAACGTCTCTTTTTTCATCTATCTTTCTCCTTCAAAAACAAATCTTCAAACACATGATGATACTGTTGCTTCAGAAAAAAAAAAAAAAACATCCCAGCAAATTTTACCACACTGATAACCAAAATATCTGGTGATTGCTTTTATAGATGGTTCTCTCTTCATTATATAATGGCAGTAAACTTAGAGGTAGATCACTGTTAGTTCTCAAGAACGAGGGCATGATGGCTTTTCCCATCACAGTGCAGCATGTCTATTCTCCCTGACTCCATTGTGGAGGAAAGAAGGAGGGGCATTATTGTGAAACGGGTGAGGTACTGCTACCATCTTAGTTCTAGCCAAGACATGGAATAACCCAGAACTCAATGAGGTGTTAAATGGGAAATTGTCAGTTTCCTGCCACTGCTTTAATGTCATTGCCCTCCTTATATGCACTTTATGCACTTGCGAGCACACACACACACACTCACTATACATTATATATATATTGTAACATTGTAATTCTGCTTTTAAAACACCATTGCAACACTGACACACACACACACATACATTATATATATATATATATATATATATATATATATATAATGTGCATAGAACTATTCCATGCAGGGCCAGGCCGTGCAGTAACTGACGCTCCAGTACACTGGAAACCCTCCGACAGTCCCAGGCTGATCACATCCTTTACAATCTCGCCGGCCTCTGATCTTCATCACTGCCGTATTTGTCTAGATTAGCTATGCTGTTTGTTGCACATTGGTCAAATTAAATAAACAACCCCACTCCTGGTAGCAAAAATGTGTGACCACGGATTTAGATTTACCACCAGGAACACATTTAATGGGTTCTTAGATTTTAATTTATTCAGAAATTGATTAGAAAAGTTATTTGACTCTAGTGTTGCTAACAAATTTAGTTGGCAAAAACCGCATTCATATCTGGAACAAGAATTTACAGAGCTGATAATAAAACCCTACTTTCTCCCTCAGTTTGCTTTTATTTACATTTAACAACCATATGTGCAATTCACAGTATAACTTCAAATATGTTATATCATAGGACAGGGTATATTATCACCAGATGTGGCAATCAAAATTAAAATTATGCAAGACCAAACCATTTCAACTAGTTACATCTGACAACGCGGTAGTGGGAAAAATTATGAGCTCCTGCACCACACGATACCTTCAGTACACATGAGATGAAACTCCTAACATTTTAGTTGTACACATGCACCACATAGTATTGCATCATACCATCGTGGACATTACACATGATATAACTCTCACAATATGATATTTCATTGTCATAAAACCAGAAAATATCCAGAAGTGGTATTTCACCAAAATATTGTCATGATCTATCACATTTACCACTGGATGACATGAAATCTACCAAGCAAAACCCCGGAGCATGCTTCTCTCCCACACTTCTCACTAAGGATTGCGTATTGTGTGTGTGTGTGTGTGTGTGTGTGTGTGTGTGTCCAGCCTCTCCACTTGTACCTAACATCGCTACTTACTGACACCTCCAGGATAACTTAGGCAATAACAGCTTTTCTTGCCTTTATAGTTAGCTGGAAACGTTCATCAGAACATTAAATAGATTTCATATACTGCAAGGAATGAAACAAAATAAACAGACCATTTACCACCTGGTTACATATATAAAGTTTTACAGCAAAGCACTGGGTATTTCTGTCAGGTGAAAAGATGTTAAACTCAATTAGAGTTTAAAAATATGAGTTTCTCCCATGCATCAAGTATTAAAGGAGACATTAGTGAAACAATTTAATTTGTGGGTCAAAAGAATATTCAGATCGATTTCAATTCTCTTTAGTATTTGTTCAAATAATTAAAATGAATGATAAGGCTAAAATTGTAAGGGTTCCAAAAACAGCAGTTATTAAGGACAAGCAGATAAAACTTACCACAATTTAAGAATATAAGAAGGCTAAATAAAGCATTAGTAAGCTGTTAAAGTTACCAAATAACTGTTTCATTCACTAATTATACACACACACTAGTTCGGATTCAATGATTTGATGTTTTAACTGATATCATAATTAACTCTTTGCTAGAATGTCATAATCAAATTTTTCTCATAAGCAATTAGTTGTTTTTTTTTTCAAATATATTTTTAATATACTGTATAACCACTTTTATTCAAAAAGAAGAACCATAAGGTTGGAGGGAAATCATAATAAAAAAAATAATAAAACAGAAATCCAGGCAGAAACTGCTGTCAGGTTGTTTCCATGAGAGATAGCCTCTGGCTTTGCAAAACCTTTTCACTTCACTGTGTTGTCAGCCTGGCACTTCTCTTGTCTCATCTAAAGACAGAACAGGGAGCAGGAGGCTCCGATTACAGTGAGCTTAAACGGCACAGGGAATTTAACAAGTTTTTGTATGAAATGTTCTGATAAGACTAAATAAAAAGTGAGTATTTTATGTTGGGGAATTTCACTCATACACATTGTGCACTCTGTGTGTGTGTGTGTGTGTGTGTGTGTGTGTGTGTGTGTGTGTGTGTGTGTGTGTGTGTGTGTGTAAAACAGAGCGTATGTCTGCTTTTTTATTCTCTCTGTCACACACACACACGCACACACACACACACACACACACACACTTACACACACTTGAAGTTTCTAATGTTTCCACTGAGTATCATTATACCTTAAGTGCGAGTAAATGGTTAATTTGCCTAATTGAATTCCTCTCGTTATGAGGATGTGTGCAGTTCAAACAAGGTGTTATGAGACTGAGGGAAAAAAACGCTACCCTTATAAGCTGTTTCAGCCTGTTCATTCTTTTGTTCATTCTTTCTGGTGATTTCATTTCCCTGTATGTTTTTTTCTTTTTATTTCTTCTTTCTTTCTATTCTTTTGATTTATTATAGATTAATGCATTTTTTAGGTATATTACATTGTACAACATTTTCTAGTACTAAACATTATAACCCAGAATTCCACTTTTCAGTCCATCTAAAGCAGGACCAGAGAACAAACACAACTGCTCTATTTGTTTTCCTGTTATCCATCTGGAGGGGTTTGGATATGAAAACGCCTAATCCTTTTCTCTCTGAATCTGACATTCATCTTTGGCAGTAAACATTTTGGGATATTGTCTCATACGATGTGGCATTCACAAAGAAAGTAGTTCCATTGGTGACTCTCTTTTCTGCAGTCTTTTGTAGATGGAAAGCCATTTGAATCCCAAAAAGCAGAGCAATAAAGGAATATCTCACACACTCCTGTCTTTGTAGAATGATTCATTTTACTGCAAATTGTGTGGCATTTGTGATTTCGTCAACAGATTTCATTGGGTATTTGAAAGATTTAAAGTCGCATTGAAATGGGGTACTGGAGACAGTTATTCCATGCAGACGCCATGGTCCAACATGGCAGCATTCTCAGGTAATTGTACTTAAAATTGCTTTGAGCAGCAGTGAGACATGCTACCTGCAGCTGTTCACTCAGATCCAGCTCTCTAATGTTGTTATTGCATCATATAAAGCATCCTGTTTCCTGATCACAGAGACACTCTACATCTGTTACAAAGAAGTGGAAGAAAACATGGTTTTATCGACAAAAAAATAACCAAATGTTATATAAAGCATATTAGAGCCACCTATTAATTGGTCAAATCAAAGCTTATTATATGACACACTCTACTCGAACACTCCAAGACAGAGATAAAGATCATACACAAGTCATTCATTTTTCAGGTCAGGTACAACCAATACAACCTTAATTCAAGATGGAGAAGGAATCAGTAGTGAGCTGCCACAATATATACAAGACTACCTATATCCAAATCTTTTTTTGTGAGTTCAGCCTCAGTCTCCCATCGCTGAGTGAATATGACAGACCAAGACTATGAAACTAGCTGATCAGCCCCTCCCAGTGTACTGTTTGATCTCACTCTGGGAGACACAAATGAGTTTTAGGTCTTTAAAGGTAGCTTTTCCAATTAAAAAAGAACCACACTCTGTCAGGCATATAAATGGCTATGCTTTTAACTGTGTGCTTGCTTGCATGGGCAGTCCAGACTTGAATGGAGCCTTTACCAGTGTGCTTAACTAGCAGAAATCACAGTAGCATGACTAAGACGCTGTGTCAGAAGGACTAATAGCCTTAAACACTCTGCTGCATCTGATGCTTCCCCCCCAAGTCATATAAGGAAGAAAATGAGGAATCTGCACATTGGAGAATATGGGCTGCATTTCAATGACATTAATGAAACTATTTAGCTTATTTGGGTGATTTTCAGTATTCAGAGGTGAAAACTTAAGCTGGCAACTTAAGTTCAAAAGTCAATAGTTTGCGAGGAAATCCTGCTTAACTCAGCTCTCAATACTGAGTTACACATGTAATGAAATTTATTTTCTAGGTGCCCCATTCAGACTCTTGAGTGACTAGACCACAGCATTTAAAGCTCTTGCCTTTAATTGCCCCAAAAATTGGGGTTAAAAAATTAATTGATTGAACAAAGAATTTTTTTTTTCATTCCTGTAAACACATGAAAAATTGCCCTAACTTCAGGGTCATAACTGTGTGTAATCAAGACATGCCTGTGTTACTCGATATGTCCAAATTTTGTAGTAAATCCTCGCATGCATGTAACTCAATTCTAATGGCCCATGGGGTTCAGTGACTAGTGCTGTGTTTTTTTGTGATATGTCCTATATTATGCACATCAAAGATATGTTCTAACCCAACTTTCAGGCTATATGGTCTGAAATTGAGTGAAATAAAATACCGGTTTCTTTTCTTCTGCTTCAAATGTCATGCCGATAATAAAATAGTGTAGCAATAATACTACTCAGTCTCAATGCAGTGATATGGAACAGTGATTCCCTTGACAATACAGTCCCCCTTCACCACTGCACCATGCCCTATTCTTATATATATATATATATATATATATATATATATATATATATATATATATATATATATATATTAGTCTGTGTGTGTGTGTATGTGTATGTGTGTGTGCCTGCAGGATCAGTGAGCTGGCATGTGGAGACAGTGCAGGTTAGACCTTCCAGCCATTCAGAGAGGATAACCAATCTAATGATGTCTGGTGGTACTGACTGAATGAAGTACAAATGGATTTGTTGTTGACACTATGTCATGGAAAATTCCCTAGAAACTTACTTCAAGTTGTCTTCAAGTTAAACAATGAACATTTTACACAATATGAATAGAAAAAAAAAACAACTGGCTTATAAAAACTCATCAAATTTAATTCAAGCTGAATTAAAATATTACATTTAGGTGAGACAAAACCTCAGATCTGAAACAGGACAAAGGGTTGCTTGGTTCTTTGATAAAAAGACACAGAGCTAACAGATATGAGGGTGGAAGTGCAATGAAACACAGCAGGGCTCTAGGGAGCAGCCTATAAAGCTAAGAAGAAAAGAGGAACAAGAGAGAATGGAATGAGGGACCTCCTCATCATGCTAGCTCTGCTCCCAAAATCAACAGGATGGCTTCTGTCTGCAGGCTAACTCTTCTCCAGGGACACCTGCCTTGCCAGCTACCTTTGGGCGAGACTGGAGGGCTGAGAGTCATTAATCATGCTTCATGTGTCTGCTCACTAACCATGCGACGGCATGTATCTATTTTGCACTGCAATGCCATAATCAGGTATATATATATATATATATATATATATATATATATATATATATATATATATATATATATAATTACACAACCATGATGGGACATATAGTACTGTCATTTCCCTTTTGGCTTGTGTCACTTTGGCATCACAGAATTGGATCAATTTTAATGTGATTCGGAACACTTAAACACAAAAGATGCACTCTGACCTAACATGCAATCAAGGCTAACAGGAGGTACACATATTGACAACTGTAATGAATTGAAGTCAATAAATGGAGCACCATCAGGTAATTTATAGCACCAAGATGTTTGTTGCACTTGCACTAGAAAAGTGGTGTCATGAGACCTTTGGCAGTGTGTTGGAAAGCCATGCATCAGGGCTTTGGCCCTGGGTCAGCCCTATGGCAAAATGCTCTGGCCTGGCCTGTGAAGGAGTGGTACAGAGCACCCCAGGCTATGATCCTGCCAACCCAGCTGCTGGAATAGTGCTTCAGTAACAGACGTGCCCAAAAACCTCCCATAGCATGTGGGCTGAGTCAGTGCCAAAGCCCAGTCCCCCCCTTCCAAATCAAAACCCTTCAGCCACCAAACTGAGGAACAGGCAAGCGGACAAGGGATTAAATCGGCTTCACATGCAGAGCAACAGCTAGGGAGCTTTCTTCACATATCCAAGATCTGGCATAAGATAGAGCCAAGTCACTACAGAGAAAACTCTCAGCCAAAAGTGACACCACATACTCTCGCCCACTGACTCTGGAGTGTTCATCAGACGTCATGTGCAACTCTTAGCTAGAATACCGCTGATTCTGTCATACACACCCTAATCTTAACCACTCCAGGGTTGCTACTGAAAACTTCAAAAAGGAATGTCCAAGCCTTCTGGTTTGTTGGTTCTCAAAGTGGGAACTGGAAAAAAACCCAAGCGTCAGTGGGCCTGTCATGAATCCCCCTCTCTCTGCTTTCATGTTTTTTTTATTTTGAGCTCACTTCATGAGCTTTTGTTTATTATGTCATGTGCATTTGTTTCTATTCTATTCCTTAGATTGGATGATTACCCTAACTTGTTTACCTGTTCCGTGTTAAGCTTTTGATTAGTTTGTCTATTTATGCCCTCGTTTTCTGTCCCCTTTTATGAACTTTTATTGTGCATTTGTCCCATTACATCCAAGTGTTTTTTTCTGTATTATATGTTTACTGGTGAACCTTGCTCATGTTTTTGTTGTTGATAATGGAGATTCCATTTTGAACACAGTTCAAGCTATGGACCTTCATGATGAATCTTGCATTCACCCGAATAAGGCACATTTATTTTGCACTTGCATCCTGCCTTAACTAATTGCACATTGCAGAAGCATAGCTAGGGGGTCTGTGATTTTTTAACTTAGTTACAGTGGTGCAAATCACAACCCACATTTATGAATTATTACATTTATTATTGAGTTCCTATCAAATATCTCAAACTTACTCCAATATAATCCAAACCTCAATAACTCCTAAACAAGTAGGTATATAAATAATATCAAATTGGACCTAATGTGTTCTGTCAGTAGAAAATTCAGGAATTATAAGCTCTATGGCTCTAATAAACAGGCAAAATAGTATTGCACAAATTTATATAATGCTCATGCAATACATCTGTGCTAAGGAGGTCTGTGGAATTCATTTCATAGTTAAAGAGATCCCTGTATGCAAAAATTTTGAAAACCCCTGTTCTAGAGACTGTGATTAAACATCAGTTAGGTACAGCACTGTTTGAGAGGAGATAATATAAAGGGATGGCAGGAGCAGTTAAAATGGCCATCTGTTTTCATACTGACAGTTTAACTAATACAAAAAGGTCTAGAGAGCTTGAAATGGGTTCAGGAAGAAGGGGGGTCATGCTGTAGGGTTAGCTTGATGAGAAAGTCATGCTGGTTGTGCTGAGGGTCACTGCTTACCCTGCAGTGTGCTGCTCTCTCCCCACCAAGCGCTGCCATTCACAGAGATCTCCTGTGAGACACTGTGACAGTCAGGACCATCAACATACAGTATCTCACAAAAGTGAGTACACCCCTCACATTTTTGTAAATATTTGATTATACCTTTTAATGTGACAACACTGAAGAAATGACACTTTGCTACAATGTAAAGTAGTGAGTGTACAGCTTGTGTAACAGTGTAAATTTGCTGTCCCCTCAAAATAACTCAACACACAGCCATTAATGTCTAAACCGCTGGCAACAAAAGTACACCCCTAAGTGAAAATGTCCAAATTGTGCCCAATTAGCCATTTTCCCTCCCTGGTGTCATGTGACTTGTTAGTGTTACAAGGTCTCAGGTATGAATCGGGAGCAGGTGTGTTAAATTTGGTGTCATCGCTCTCACACTCCCTCATACTGGTCACTGGAAGTTCAACATGGCACCTCATGGCAAAGAACTCTCTGAGGATCTGAAAAAAAGAATTGTTGCTCTACATATAGATTGCCGAGGCTATAAGAAGATTGTCAAGACCCTGACACTGAGCTGCAGCACGGTGGCCAAGACCATACAGCGGTATAACAGGAAAGGTTCCACTCAGAACAGGCCTCGCCATGGTCGACCAAAGAAGTTGAGTGCACGTGATCAGCGTCATATCCAGAGGTTGTCTTTGGGAAATAGACGTATGAGTGCTGCCAGCATTGCTGCAGAGGTTGAAGGGGTGGGGGGTCAGCCTGTCAGCGCTCAGATCATACGCTGCACACTGCATCAAATTGGTCTGCATGGCTGTCATCCCAGAAGGAAGCCTTTTCTAAAAATGATGCACAAGAAAGCCCGCAAACAGTTTGCTGAAGACAAGCAGATTAAGGACATGGATTACTGGAACCATGTCCTGTGGTCTGATGAGACCAAGATAAACTTATTTGGTTCAGATGGTGTCAAGCGTGTGAGGCGGCAACCAGGTGAGTACAAAGACAAGTGTGTCTTGCCTACAGTCAAGCATGGTGGTGGGAGTGTCATGGTCTGGGGCTGCATGAGTGCTGCTGGCACTAGGGAGCTACAGTTCATTGATGGAACCATGAATGCCAACATGTACTGTGACATACTGAAGCAGAGCATGATCCCCTCCCTTCAGAGACTGGGCCGCAGGGCAGTATTCCAGCATGATAACGACCCCAAACACACCTCCAAGATGACCACTGCCTTGCTAAAGAAGCTAAGGGTGAAGGTAACCCTATTGAGCATCTGTGGGGCATCCTCAAACGGAAGGTGGAGGAGCACAAGGTCTCTAACATCCATCAGCTCTGTGATGTCGTCATGGAGGAGTGGAAGAGGACTCCAGTGGCAACCTGTGAAGCTCTGGTGGACTCCATGCCCAAGAGGGTTAAGGCAGTGCTGGAAAATAACGGTGGCCACACAAAATATTGACACTTTGGGCCCAATTTGGACATTTTCACGTACGGGTGTACTCACTTTTGTTGCCAGCGGTTTAGACATTAATGGCTGTGTGTTGAGTTATTTTTAGGGGACAGAAAATTTACACTGTTACACAAGCTGTACACTCACTACTTTACATTGTAGCAAAGTGTCATTTCTTCAGTGTTGTCACATGAAAAGATATAATCAAATATTTACAAAAATGTGAGGGGCGTACTCACTTTTGTGAGATACTGTAAGGCTGAGCTGAGGACTTTAGATACTGGAAAGGAAATTCCATACCTGTCTCTCAGTCTTAGCAATTTTAACACTCTCATTTCCTCTGCATGTTCATCCATCCACTGAACTATATACAGTCATGTGAAAAAATAAGTACACCCCATGGAAATTATTGTTGTTTTTATAACATATTTGGACAAACATTTGATCCTCTTTGAAACAGTGCCTATTAATAAAGTTGATATACTCAAATGACACATAAAATTGACTTTTTGTTATAATTTTCACAAGTTAAATTAACAAAAAACAGATCAGTCACATGGAAAAAGTAAATACACCCCTACATTTATGACACATTCAAATCTATAAAATTAGAATCAGGTGTTCAAGATTGGGTGCCAGTGATTAGAACCTGCTTAAGGAGTGCAGGTGGAACCTGTCTTATTTAAACCCCTCTCATATCTAGTGTCTGGTGTTCCCTTTGTTATTGAAGTGTGTGGTGTCATCATGCCAAGATCTAAAGAGTTCTATAAGGCCTTCAGAAAAAAAGGTTCAGGATGCCTATGAGTCTGGCAAATTATTATCTCCAAATTATTTGAAATACATCATTCAACTGTAAGGAAAATAATCTGCAAGTAGCACAGATTTCTAATGACTGCCAATTTGTCTAGCCCAAGAGCAGATCTTTTGATGCAAAAAGAAGTCTCCAAAAACCCCAAAATTTAATCATAGGATCTGCTAGTAAGTCTTGCAACTGTTGGTGTCAAAATGCATGCGTCTACAATCAAAAAGAGATTGCAAAACTTTGACCTGCATGAGAGGCGTTCCAAGAAAAAGCCTTTTCAAGACTACAGTTTGCCGATGAACATATAGGCAAAGACCAGTCCTTTTGGAATAATGTGCTCTGGACAGACGAATGAAAGACAGTTTTCAGGAGAAGCTCCTCATACCAACTGTGAAGCACGGTGGTGGAAATGTTATGACTTGTGGTTGTTTCGCTGCCTCAGGGACTGGACAGCTTGCATTCATTGATTCAACTATGAATTCTGCATATCAAAGAGTACTTGAAGATAATGTGAGGTCATCTGTCCGAACATTGAAGTTGAACCGAAAGTGGACTTTCCTAAGCACACTAGCAAATCCACCAAGGAATGGCTCAAAAAGAAGAAATGGAGGCTTATGGAATCTCCTAGTCAAAACCTGCATTTGAATCCCATTGAAATGTTGTGGGGGGATTTGATATGGACAGTATGGAAAACCCTCAAACATCTTGCAATTGAAAGAACATTGCATAGTAGAGTGGTCACAAATTCCAGCAAGCTGATGTCAGAGACTGGTGGACAATTGTGCAAAATGCCTACAAGAATTATTTCTGCTAAAGGTGGCAATACTAGCTTCTGAGGTCAAGGGTGTACTTACTTTTTCTACAGAAGAACATCACATCTATTGAATAAATGATTGAAAAAGATAATTTTCCTTGTAGTTTTGTTTAAGTTTATCAACTGTTTCAGGCACTGTTTCAGAGATGATCAAATGTTTGCTTGTCTAAAAATGTCAAAAAAGCCAATAATTTCCATGAGGTTGTACTTATTTTTCACATGAATGTGTGTATGATACCAAACCAATAGGACCCAAGGCACAGAATAATTAAGCAATTAAATGAATAAACCACTTAGAGAGAAAAAAAAAAAACTTTGTTAGGTCACTTATAATGTGAAAATATTATCAGCATCCATATTCCACAGACACAGAATACAAGAAAAAAAAAATCTTCAGCCTTAAAGTCTTTCTTGTTTTTCCCCCATTCCTAAAAGGACCTCTCAAAAATGAGACCGGGGACTCCATCCCTGAGTGTTTTCCAAATCTGCCAAAGATTAACTCTCTCGAAGTAAATCAAACAGAAGCTAAAGTAATTAGTAAAGAGAGAAATTATGCTAATAAGCCTGAGGAGCTTGTTAGGTCATTTTCATTATGCATGTTAAGCCTTGACTTGGGGCAGGGTTTCTCCAAAGGAAGATTAATTATGTACAATGAGAAAAGGTGGAGAAATGGATTTCATAAGCAGTGCTCTCAAGCAACTCTTGGAAACAGCCTTATTGGGCCACAAAAATCTCTCTGATTTAAAATAACAAAATAACAGGTTGCTGAATTGTGAGTTAATCTGAGCATAGAGAGACAAATAAACACAAATAAATGACAAATGTGGCACACCAAATGGGCAATTTGTAAAAGCCTTCCTAAATTTCCTTGCAGCCCAGGATTTCTCCTCAATCGACATACTTACATGGCTCACAGGATTGTTCACTGCAGTCTCACACAGAAATGAATCCATCTCAAAATTCCTGACTCTTTGTTTCCACTAGGAGTGATTTGTCATTATCTCTGGTCCATAAGTTGCACTGTGGCAGGCCAGTACTCAAGCATACAGGACTATAATTACTACAAACAAATGAAGTTGTCAATCAAAGGTTTACAGAACCTTTCACCATGTCGATATGCATTAGCCACTGCCTGACTGTCATTTGTGCAATTAATCAATTCTCACCTTCAACTGCACATACCATTATTTCCTTAATAGCTGTCACACTGAAACCACAGAAGATAAAAAAATATATATATAATAATAATAATCAGACTGCCAAGCCAACATTTTAATTGAAAAAAAAAAACCCACAGATCTATGGAAGAGAGATCATCTTAAGTGATTTCAGTAAATCAGTAAAGACTGATTACTCAATAAGGTAGAGTTACTCAGTGTGTGTGTGTGTGTGTGTGTGTGTGTGTGTGTGTGTGTGTGTGTGTGTGTGTGTGTGTGTGTGGGGGCACATGTTTCACATATATATCAGTCGGGACCAAATGTTCCCACACATGTTTGTCTTACTCTCCTTCTGAGGACCTTCATCTGGTATAATTATTATTAATGCAGTGATTTAATGTTATGTCACACCCGAAATCTAACTCTACCTTACATTAGTAGCCAGAAGGAAATATTTTTAATATGTTTGTTTTGTAAATAAAAACTATAAATGTTTCTCATTGGGACAAAACTGTCAGATACCCCTACCGTAGTGTGGTGTGTGTGTATACACACATGTCGACTGGGGACTGAGTCAGCTAATCCATACTCTTTCAGCTGTTAATTGACTGTGTTTAAAAATGCCAAGAGAAAATTTACTTCATTGCAACTCTCACTTGTTAAATCTCAATACTGCTATCTCTCTCTCTGTCAAAATCAAAGCTTGCAATCAAAGACTTATCAATTTAGATGAACAAGCACAATCCAAACTGAAAGGTCTTAAACACTTCTGTAAGTCATGTCACTGTTTTATAACCTACAGCAGTTGTGTTGGCAGATTTTCTCTGTTTTTCCTCTCGTCGTGTCTCTGGTGAGTTCAAGGTTTGGCGCTGTTCCCAGATCAGAGAGGCAGTGTTGAGTGAGAGCTGTGGAGAAGTCATTATTGCCAGCATGCTGCTATCAGACAGCGTTTAGATCATTGAGGCAGAGGCCCTGCTTATCACACGAGGTTCAGAATTCAGCACACCCCCGGAGGTTGTGTATTCGCGTCCTCTGGGAAATGCTGTGTTTCGCTGCAAAACCGCTTATTGCATCAGAGGCCTCAGCATCAATTATACACTAAAGATTACTACTATTTCCTCAATTGATTTCCCTTCACATCCAACTGCAGTACCCATTTAAAGAATATGATTTGACAATGCAAATACTAGACAATACAATGCATAACAGTAATAACATTTCCTGAATTATGGAAACAAATGACAATAAAACATGACAAACTCATGTGAACCAACATGCCTTACCGTCATAAAGCCATCTAGTAAGCCAGAATCAGGTTTGGGAGGTGCTTGAAGGCGCTCCATGGACCACTTTTCAATGATGGAGGACACTTGGCTGTTCTCTGTGTTTAAAATACGGAACCCTGACATGTTCACCCCACTGTAGCGGTAAGGCTCGACGTCCAGCGCAAACAGATCCTGCACGAAAAGGGAAAACAAAACTTAATAATATACAAATTAGATCATGTCATGTTATGATATAATGTATGTTATACATACAGTATATTATAGGGATGTAAACAAATATTTAACCAAATATGAATATATTGTTTGGAATGAACACAATGTTTTCTAAACAGATACAAATACATATAAGAATATGAGGTTCACTATTCTGGGTTTTGGATTGTTTTGCTTGTTTGTTTGTTTGCTTGCTTTAACAAGGCTTGCCAGAAATGTCCACAGAGCATCTGGTTGAGACTAGACGTGTGTATTGGCAACGGGATCCTGCAGAAAACAAAAAAGTCACACAAGCAGGAGCTTTCTACTTTCCACCTAAACTCGTTAGAAAATGTTGCAGGTGCAAATAAAAGGTGCAAACAAAAATAATAACTTTGGAAGTGTAAATAAATAAATAAACAAACAAACAAATAAATAAATAAATGAAAGACCCATACAGATCTGTACTTTTTTAAAAGGCCACGCCCACTTTGAATCTGAATACATATAGATATATAATTGTTTAATACAGATAGTGGCACCCTAAATATATTATAACATTAGTAAAGAGGCTACTGTGTAGAAAGAAGACTTGCAAAGTAGATGTGTTGCGATGTGTCCTATTATTTAATACTTCATGCACCATTCTCTGTTCTTTTTCCTTCTCTCTCTCTCTCTCTCTCTCTCTCTCTCTCTCTCTGCCTGTCTTTCACTCTCACACGCACAGACGGGGAACTGATAGTAGTTAGGGGAAGAAAATCTGGCAGAAAATGGAGTCCATATGCAGCCTCTCTGTAGCACGGTTGTTCACTCTGTTGGGTGAATTAAGCTCACAGTTCTGAGTTTTCTATCTGCCAAGCTCTCTATTGGCAAAACTAATTATTCGGCTGTCAGACACATTCAGTCATCAGTCATATCCTTCCTCTTTTAAAATTTTCAAATATGACTGTCCATGTGTATCAAACAAATTTTATTTTCATCTTGTGCTTATTTCAGATAAAATTAAACAAAAATATCATGTATTAGCAGGTAAATGCATTGTTATTATTCCTGAGGATACAGCTCATAATCATTGTAAGTTAGAGGGCTTGGAGGGTTTTAATTTGCAAGGAAACAGGCAGCGCAGAGAAACAGCAAGTGCAGGCTTCTCACTGATATATGTGAGATATGGCCTTAATCAAAATTTAATTTTAATAATGTCTAAGTCATGAAAATAGGGCAGAAGGGAAAAGGAAAGAGAGAAGAGTGGAGAGAAGATTAGGGAAAAGATGGGGAGATGGAGACAGAGAACAAGAGTACTTGTCAAAATTTCAGGAAGGGAAGAGTCCTCTGAATGAGGCCAAGGGCCATGTCAGTTACACAAGTGCTGAATGTCAGCATTCTTCTCTAATCTCTCTTTTTCTGTTTTTGTAGCTACTTGTCATCAGTGGCTTCAGTCTTTTTCAAACCAAAACTTACACTAGTGAACAACAGAACATCATGTATTTTGTACAGTGATGGCTGGCTGAAATGTTAGATTGGAGGGCTAAAATAAAATATCTATTGTATATAAATATATAATATAAGCTAATGCTTGACAATGATGTGGAGAAAACTATCACACACACACACACACACACACACACACACACACACACACTTAATGGCAGACAGGCAGCTGCATTAGTGATTTCTAATTTTGTGTTTCAAGTGTTTCATAATGCCCTTCTGGGATCACACCATGTTTCCTCTGAATATGAAATTTAATACATAAAATATGTAACATTTTTGTTCAAACCAAAAAAACAGTAACATTACGGATCTGTCTGTCCTTTTCTGCAATTTGTACTTCATTGGACAACATGTGCTTAGACAATGTACTTTTGGTTTCTTCTCCAGATGAATTTTAGCATGGGGAAAGGGTGAGTAAATAATCCACTACATTCAAGTTCATTACCATGGTGACTTTGGTTCACGTGTGCCTTCTCAATCACTACCAATCAATTGTCAGATGTGTCAGCAACGTGGACTGTGAAAAATATCATCTGAAAAGCACACACAATCTATGGGGCGTGTCACTCTGTGTAAGCACCTGACATGACCATCATTGATGAATCTGCAAGAATCTACAGTCTGGACTAGTAAGAAATTGTCTTCATATCGTTCTGTGTCATTTTCTTGTGACCATTGGTGGTGTTGATACATTTGTTTGCACAAAAATCCAAAATAATCCACCTTGTGACAGCAAATGATCTGATGTCTTTTTGATATTGATGTGTTTTTCCTTAAGACAAGAGGGGGGGGTTAAAAATAGCTGCCCCTGAACATTATGACAAATGTGCAAATGCATCATGTAGACCTGTATATGAAAATAAAACAAGAAGGGAGGAAATAAGGTTGTCTGTAGCATCACATCAATAGAGCACTGATGAGTTATTGTTTAATGATGATCAGAAAAACTGAATTATAAATGTGATGACATACTATATAGCCAAAAGTATATGGACATCTGACTATAATAACCAGGTGTGCTTGATGAACATCCCTTTTCAAAAACATTAGCATTAATATGGAGTTGGTCCCTAGTTTGCTGTAATTATTAGCCTCCACTCTTTTCAGAAGGCTTTCCACTAGAATTTGGAGCACGGCTGTGGGGATTTGCTCATTCAGCCACAAGAGCATTAGTGAGATCAGGCAGTACTGTTGGACAAGAAAGCCTGGGTCACAGTCCAATTCATCCCAAAGGTGTTCAGTGGGGTTGAGGTCAGGCCACTCATTTATGTGGTTTACGTTAATGCTACGTGAATTGATCACACTCACTCTCCATTCAATCTAGTAATTACAAAATTGTAAATTAAGTTTCAGTTTTAGTATAAGCAATGAAATCACAATGAAAAGCAATTAAGTATAAACAATGACGTATAAGCAATTAAGTATAAGCATTGAAGTTTTGCTTTGAAATCACATAAACTATACATAATCCATCCATCCATTTTCCAAACCAAGTATTGTACACAGGGTCGCGGGGAGCCTGGAGCCTATTCCAGGGGCGGGGGACACCCTGAACGAAATGTTCAGACACACTACAAACAATTTGGATATGCAAATCAGTTGACAACGCATGTCTTTGGACTGGGGGAGGAAACCGTATTACCCGGAGGAAACCCCCCAAAGTACACAGAGAATATGAAAACTCCACACACAGGGTGGAGGTGGAATTCGACATGCCAAACCCGGAGGTGAGAGGCAAACGTGCTAACCACTAATCCACTCTGACCCCCCCACGTACATAATATGTTCTCTTAAATCTGGCTGGGTACATATTCCTTTTTTTCAGTTTGGAGTAAACCCACATATGGGTGTGATGGTCCACATACTTTTGGTGAAATAGTGTATTTTTAAACAAGCAGGCATTCATTAGCTAGGAAGGGCTAATAACTCTTTTTGTGAACAGGAGATCGTTCCTGACCATTAAGATAGCAGCTGTTTGTCTATTGAGTTTATAGTAACACTACAGATGTCTTATAATTTTGCACAATAAACAGTAATGAGTATGCACATCATAAAGAAATTAACAAAAAACATTTTATGTAATGCTAGTTCACCCTGTAAATTTGCACAGATGTCTCATTTGTTCATACACAAATAGTTCTTGAAATTGTATTTTCTGCAAAACATCCCTATAGCTTTGCTATATTTTACATCCTTTTTTCACATATCAGTAACCATGATCATCAAAAACATTTAGTTTTTTTTTTTTCACCAAAGTGCGGTTCACACATTTAAACTCTCAAATCATTCCAAGACAATATATATGATCTGATTATGATTTTTGCCATTAGACCTTAACAGAAAAACCTGAAGAATACAATTTGTGTCCATATTCACACCTCGTCTTCTCAGTTTCATAACTGTGTATCATTCAGACACAGATTATAATGCCCATCAGGACTTGGAGATTCTCAGATATAGTCTCCAAAGCAGGATGCAATTTTCACTGCCCATTCATTTACAATGCATATATTACCGCTGTTTGAACATTCGTCAAACATTTTCATCTGAATGTGGCTTGTACCTGAAGCAGTTCGCTAGTGATGTGTGCAGTCATATATAAAAGTGTAGTGGATGGTGTATAAAAGAGGTCTGCACTTTACTTGAGAAAATATGCGACACTCAGCCACATCACTCATTTTCATATCACTCTAGTCCTACTCTGGATGTGATAGATTTAATGTTTTTTTTTTATTATTGTTCTCATTTTAATCTTAGCCAAGGTTATTGTGTTTTTCATCCTTCCCTCTTTGCCAGATATTATCATGAATATTTATGTTGTATATCAAGATCTCTTGACCAGTTTATATTTTACTAACTTTTTTTAATCTTTTATCACAATAATTTTTTTTCCCTGTACACTTTTCTGCCTGTCCTTTTTATATATTAAAAAGCTTCAAAGACTACACTAGCAGTCAAACATTCAGACACACATTTTGATAAAGGCTTAGGTTTGACATTTGTTTGTAAGACCAATGTAAATAGTGAAGTGTGTATAAATTTATTTCTGAATCAAAATGTATTTCTAAGTAGTTTTTGCATAAAACCTGTTGTTAACAAATAGATATTTGGCAACAAAGAGTAAATCTTCTTCACAAAGTTGATTAAGAAGATGCCAAGAGTGTGTACATTTTCATCAGGAGGATACAGTTAAAACTTCATCTTAACAAGATATTGTTAATTGTAATTTAAATTGTAGCATAGTTTAGATTTTCTTGGTTACTGAAAAATTCCATATGAGTGTTAACGTCTATATTATTATTCTAAACTGGTAGAAAACAGTCAAAATATAAAAGAAAATGAAAACGAATGAATAAATTGCAATTAGTGAACAGACTGCTTCTTACCAGTGTAGTAAAAATATAGTGGTAGTACTCTGTCATCATCCCCATAGCAAGAGCCTGAAAACACAGAGAGAGGGAGAGAGAAAGCAAGAGAGAGTGGGAGAGAGAGAGGAGAACAATGATTATATAAATAAAATTGACAGCAGAAATGGTGCTGCTTTGGTGTAAATCTGAAACAAATCCTTACAAGGAAATCACGATTGAAAATACTGCAATTTTTCTCTATTGCAGTATTGTACTGTATATGTCTTGAAACATGAATTATGTCAGCATCAGATTAAATAAGTAATGCCTGTCCTCTGTCCTCTGAAGTACACACTCTGTTTCTGTCCATCCAGAACACTCACCTACTCTAAATGACTACAGTTTGGAATAATAAATGTTGTTGTTGTTGTTGTTGTTGTTGTTTTTTCAATTACAGAGTAGAGTTGCTGAAATGCATGAGGTATGAGTGTGGATTTCCTGTTTACAGCCAGCGGGTTCTGGGACTGAGTAATCTAACAACCGAGCAGATGGGATTTGATTTGGCTCTTCTTCAGTATGTCTCCATAATGATAACGAGCTCTCAGGTTTACTCTCCAACCCAAACCTGCATTTTGCTAGCATCCCTCACAGACAGATAGATGGCTCAATCCATAATGCTAATTAGCTTGTGGGCCAAGCTGTTGTGCTGCGGAACGATACAGAAACAATCGGCGAGCTTAAGTGTCTGATCTGTTCAAATCATTCAGTTCATCAGAATTCCTCTTGGGGGCAGCATGAAAAATTCAGCAGGCTACACTCAGAAAGAGCAGGTGGCTGGAACGGCTGCAATGAACAGACAAGTGGGCTAAAGCTGCCCTCCTGCTTTTGTACCAACGCAAATGGAAATGTTAGTGGTGCACTCATCTCTGTTGCCGTTACAGTCCTGGACTGCGTTGGTGTAGGGCTGCCATTAACTGGTCTGGCTGTGTGCCATGCAGCATAAACCAGCACTTGTAGATGAGCAGGTGAGTACAGAGAGCTGAACAGATTATGAATCACAGATTATTATTATTATTATAGTGAGGGAAAGGTAAGAGCGAATAGAATGGCTCAGGGTCAGAACAGTAATTGCAGCTTGTGTCAGGCGGCTAAGTGTCCAGGTGGACTGCAAAAAACTCCAGGAGACAATTGACGCTGATTGAGGGGACACTCTTACACACATTTCAGAAAGCAGCATTCATATCAGCAGTGTACACAGCAAAATCCCCAGTGCTGGATTGACACTCACTATGTTGCGTAAACACTAACAACGGTTCATTTATTTTCAGCTGGACACAAATGAACGCTGTTTCTTATAGCCACAGAAATCGAGCTTTAATCTGACAAATTCTAGTATGCCTTCCTAATTGCTAAGATCTTAAATAAAGATCACTAATTTGCATGTGCAAGCTGATGAATGTGTTGTGTACAGTCGGTGGCCGTGTTGCAGTTATAATTGCATACAGTAAATGTGTGCATATGCAAAGTAGGGCGAGGAACCAATATGTGTTAACACTTTCTAATAACCTTCATCAATACATAATTACATAATTCAACATGAACAAATCATAATGCAATCAGAATGTAAGCATTAACAAATGTTTGTTAATGATAGGTCATGCCATTGTTAATGTGTGTATACACTATTAAATTATTATTCATTAGTGAATTCACAATTCACAAAAAAATTATGGAAAGTGTTGCCCAATATGTAAATGAGGCTTTTGCACATGCTATATGTTCTCAATAACTGTGCCAAGTTCAGATCTCAGAAATTTCCAGAAGAGTGAAACCTGCTACACATATATTATACACAAATGTGTGATGTATAACGCCTGTAGACTGTTCAAAATACAATATGAATGCAAAATAAAAGAGTTTTAGACTGTGTGCAGTCTCTTCATAAAATAAACGTACATGGAACCATTTCCACATGCTCTATTTAAATGCTGATGGGATCGACATGTGTACATGCAACAAACATTAATATGAAACCACTTTTATAGTAATATTAAGGTATCATTTTAAGATATTGAGACAACATTTCAACAAATTAATAAAATAATGGTTTTATATTGACCTCAACTGGCAGAAATAGGCTTCCACAAAATTACCACTTGCCCATGAATTAAGTAAAATGAATTAATTTGCATCAGTACAACCCTGTATTTTGCAATAATGAACAGAAATGCTCCAAATTGCATATACATTATGGCAAGCACACAAAATGGTCATGCAAACTCATGCTATTTTACTCAGATTATAGGTGCAAACCTCTGTAAACCAATAGGCTTTATATTATTATTTTTATTCTTATTCTTCTTATTATTATTATTATTATTATTATTATTATTATTTACATATATTCTTTTGTTTGAATGTTTAAACGTTTTTACACACACAAACCCATAGTAAATCATAGCTTGAGTGGCCGACCCACTCCCAACACACTTCACACCTCCCAACTTACCAATGATATTCAAAAACACACTAAAACAATCAAAGTGGTGCTTAATAGACACAGACTGTTCCCGACTCCTATTTTATGCATCTTATATCTTAAGCATGAGAAAAACTTCAAATCAGTAAATTATGATAAGTACTGAATTTGTCTTAACTAGTAGAATTTTCTTACAGTTGATTGTTACAGTAGACTTTGTTGATTAGTAAATACTTTACATCATGAGACAAACTGCTGCTCTACCTAAGACTGAGCATCCCCACCCTTTTAAGCCATATGGCTTTGGGACAGTAGATCAGCAGTCGAAGCATATTTAAAACTCTCTTGCAAAGGAAAACGAGAATTGCAAGAATTGCCAGAAAGTCATATAAGGCATATTATTGGCCCATATTTGTCTCACATGCTAAACACACTGCTTAGCTATGCCTAATTCTGACTGTGTGCCATCTGTGAGAAGGGTCCCAGAGAGAACACAACTGGCCACATCCTCATTTTAAATGTTGGATGGCAAATTCCCTCACATCCTGATGCCAGTTTGGTTAGTTTGGCCTCAGCAGCATGCTCCAAGCATGCCAAGGGGCTTCACCATGCCATGTGACCAGTAGTGTGACTTATTGAAGGACTGAGCCTCATTCAGTCACACACTAATCAGTGAGACATTTCTGTCCACAATCACAGTCTTTTGTTTTGCATTGGAAAAAATAAATATAATAAATAGCTGCCTAGAAATGGTTTAGAGGAAACTAGGACAGTACTATGATGTGTTGTGAAAAACACAAATTGCTCAGATGTGCAATGTTGACCTTCTTTACAATAACTGCATTCAGAAATTTATTAGAAATATTCCTGTAAGGGGTGAATCATGATATCTTTAATATTTAACTATCTCTTCTGGAGAAACATGACAACTTTCAGCTGAATTTGATGTCTGTTGTCTGTTAAGTTCTGTTGTCTGATACTGAAGCCTCAGACTAAAACAAAAGGCAATTTTCAATATTGATATGTACAGAAAATGAAACTTGGTAATATTGGACTAATGAGCAGGATTGATTTTTATGCTTGTACTATATATTTGAAGCTCACCTGTTTAAGAATGGTAGCAGCCATCTCATGTCCACAATCAAAGATCACATGGAACTCTTTCCCTCGCTTCATCTCCTTAAGAAGTGGCTTGGTGTCTTTTGTCTCTGCTGGCAGCTGTCGGATTTTTAACCGGATATTGTAACGAGAGGGTGCCTTAATGAGCTCCTGTAACCGGATAAGACCTGAAAGAAAGGGAGACGAAGAGGAACAGAGCCAGAGAGAGATAAAGAATGAGAGAGAGAGAGAAAGAGAGAGATCATTAGTAACACTGTTACTAACAAAGTCTGAGAGAAATTAGATTTTGTAAATGCATAACTTGCAGAATTTTCACTATCATTCAGAGTTGGCTCAGAGTTTCGACATACATATTACAAATATGGATTGAGAATAATTTAAATTATACTCTTCATTCATTTGATTTCCTTCACTTTAATTAGAAGAAGATAAGGATGCCCCATGAATGGATGACTAATATGAGTTTAATTTTAATGAAATCTATCCCTCTCTGAAATATTCCGACTGCTATACTCTCTCTACCCAACCCCCCACCCTCTTTCATTCTCTGTTTCTGTCTTGGTCTTTCCTACTGTCACACAATCCAGTCCTAAATATTTTCTGCACTCTTCTTTGATTACAAACCTTGCCTGTCAATTTGCAGCACAGAGCCTATAGACTTTTGGATTTGAGAGTTCATGAGAGAACCAGATACTTGTAGAATCTATGCCAAGGTGCATTGACGCTTTATGTTAACTTTACTTTAATGCTACAGTATTTCAGTAGATACTGGTTTTTCCTTGGTCACCTGTAAGTCTGCTTTTTTAGGTGAAAATTTAGAGCCAACTCTCCAACCTGTTACTCATGCTGTTACTCTTGCAGTGCAATTTAATCAAAATGCTAACAAGGAAACTTCTTTCAACTCCTGAACTGTTCATTAGTGTGAATGGTAAGATGTGTGAGGTAGCATGACAGGGAGGATCTACTGCACTGCTGCTTGTCAAAGATGTACTCTATGTGTTTATGGGTGGCAAGCAGTTATTATAATAAATGTAAATTAATCTTCTTAACAAAGCACATAGACAGCAAGCACAATAAAATTAATAAAGGAATTCTTACTGTATTTTAACAAGCATTTAAATAGATTTTATCAAATATAATTCAAATTAATGTTATTTTGTTAAGTACAAGATAGAGTAAGATTTCATGAAATAATTTCAGTCATAGAACAATCACCAGTCACAATATCACTAAATGTCATCTGTATTACAAATAAAAAATAACAATGAGTTATTTGGGAGCTGAAAGAGTCAACTCTTATTTATGAGCTGAGCCAAATGATCAGACTCAGTCAAGAGAATCAGTATTCCCATCAGTTTACTGTGCCCCTAATTTTGGCACCCTTGGTAAATATGAGCAAAGAAGGCTGTGAAAAATTGTCTTTATTGTTTAACCTTTTGATCTTTGGTTCAAAAATTCACAAACATTTTTGTGAGTTTTTTGTGAAGGGTTAAACAATAAAGGCAATTTTTCACAGATGACTTTGCTCATGTTTACCGAGGGTGCCAATATTAGTGGAGGACATTATATATCAATATAGCCCTTGAAGATTGTCACCAGCCCTTTACTCATTTACTCCTGTTCAGCCATAGTGGTTTTGATATAAGGTCAAATAAATGCTCTATATTACACAAATGATGGAAACCTATAGGAACTTCTAACATGGTGAACATGTATCACTGAGCACATTGGACATATGCATATGTACAGGTCAACTTTGTATCAGGGTAATAAAACTTGCAGGTGATGTACAAAAATCTTAAACATCACATTAAAAAGAACATAGTTATTAAAGTTGACACCAGTTTGCTGAATAGAGCTCTCTGTCCTGTACATGAACGCAATGTCATTTTCACAGGTGTGCATGATGCAGAAAAATGCACTAATAGATGCCATTCTTTATTGCTAAACATCCAGCATTTCTCTAATACTAAACAGTAAGTCCTTTGTGTGCTAAAATTGCTTTGAAATCCAGTCATTTATTTATGCTATCTAAGATATATAGAGGTGCACATCTAAGACTGCAGAGATCACAGCACTGCAGTTAGTTAGTCAACCTAGCTTTGTCACCTACTTTGACACCAATTCTCTTAAATCGTTAGTTCCTGTTGGTGTAGTTGTCTTTAGCTTTATCATTGCTATTCTGTCATGTCTGCTCATCCCCTCTGCCCTGTCAGTGTAGAACAGTGCATGTATGTACTCACAGAAAACATGGCAGGAACTCAAAAGGAAAATATCAGTTGCCACTGCTGATCTGTATTAAGTACTATTTCCCACCTTCTCCTAGCTCCATATTTAACTCACTGTGGACATGTCTTCCCATCACTGTGTTTATTAGAAGCCTCTTAAGTGTAAAACAGAAAAACATTTGATAAATGTATGTGAGGAGACATAATTGCTTAATGAGTTTTCCCTGCCAAAGTACCCAAAACACTGCCTGACAGAGCTCCTACCAGAGAAAGTACTTTAATGGGTGCAGATGGGCAAAATTTTGTGTTGGCAACAGCACTGCAGAGTTACAGCCAGCTTGTCCCAGAGAGCTGCAGACATACAGTACAGGTCAGACGTGAAGGTAGCCCTTGCTGCATGGGCAGGCTTATCTGAGTTCAATTAAACATGTTGAACAAATTGTAGGCAGATTACAGCAAGTTTCCGGTCACAGATTTTAATAGCCAGCTTGAAGGGCAGAGGCATTCTACTTTGTGGAAATTACACACATGCATGCTTGCATTCTCTCAGTAATTTTTCATTCCCATTTTCACTTTCAGCAGCAATAGAGTTGAAAATAAGGAGTCCACAACACTGCCAGATGAGGGTGAAGAGAGAATTTCCACCAGACTGCTGCCTTGGCTGGAGCGGAGAGCATAACCACAAGTCGTTTAGCGACTCTAGAAGAACATCTGCATTGCAGCGTCATGCCTGGTGTATGCTTAAACACCTTGTCAACGTATCACATAGATGTACTGCTGGTACTACCATAAGGTGCTGTCTTTTTAATATAAGATGTCAACATCTTATTAGACCATCTTCACACCGAAGTAACTCTTTCAAGGACATTTTGTTTTAGCATGGGCTTTGAGCAGTAATTAAAATTGGCATTGTCTTATTTTTGGTATAACGCTGATTTAAAGCAAACTATGGCAAGGCTGTATTTAACAAGCGAGACGGAAGAACCACAAATTGTAGAAATGTTCATTAAAATGTCATTACGAGTATTTGTGAAAATGGCTCTTTTATAGAGATGAAATCATCAAAGCACTTATTAGGGCACAAATGTAGAAGCCTTAAATTACAATGCCACTTAGGAAAAATGGCAGCGTGACACTCTAAACAATCTAGGGAACACTAGCCAAGCATATGATGGGCTGGCTCCTTCATTACTGTGAATGGCGCCGCTGGTTTGGTGCACTCACACAGATCAAATTGAAACAGATTACTGAAGGGGTCCTAGGAGACTTTGGGTGCACTCCAGCAGTGCTTGTCTCAATTCAAGCTCTTGCCTCAAGCTTGAAACTTGAAATATATTTGACACACTCAGCTTTAGCCTAGCATAGGTGTGTGCATACACACACTATATATATACTGTATGTGTATATATATATATATATATATATATATATATATATATATATATATATATATATATATATATGTATGTCTGTGTGTGTGTGTGTGTGTGTGTGTGTGAGAGAGAGAGAGAGAGACCAAAGAAGGTTGTGAAAAATTGTCTTTATTGTTTAACCTTTTGATCTTTTGTTAAAACAATTCACAAAAATATTCTGCTCTCATGGATATCAAACAATTGCAAACAAAACTCAGGATTATCCAAAAAACATCTTACATTCTTAAATATAGGTGTGCAACAATTATTGGCACCCTTTTAGTTAATACTTTGTGCTACCTCCCTTTGCCAAGATAACAGCTCTGAGTCTTCTCCTCTAATGCCTGATGAGGTTGGAGAATACATGGCAAGGGATCTGAGACCATTCCTCCATCCAGAATCTCTCCAGATCCTTCATATTACGAGGTCCACGCTGGTGGACTCTCCTCTTCAGTCCACCCCACAGGTTTTCTATGGATTTCAAGTCAGAGGACTGGGATGGCCATGGCAGGACCTTGATTTTGTGGTCAGTAAACCATTTTTGTGTTTATATTGATGTATGTTTTGGATCACTGTCCTGCTGAAAGATCCAACCACGTCCCATTTTAAGCTTACTGTCAGAGGCAGTCAGGTTTTCATTTAATATCTGTTGATCCTAACAAAATGTCCAGGTCCTCAGGCAGAAAAACAGCCCCAAAATATTAAAGAGCCACCACCATATTTAACCATAGGCATGAGGTACTTTTCCATATGGCTACAGAGAGTGTGTGCCAAAACCACGTCTGGTGTTTATTTTTGTTTCATCTGACCATAGAACCTGATTCCATTTGAAGTTCCAGTAGTGTCTGGCAAACTGAAGATGCTTGAGTTTGGTTTTGGATGAGAGTAGAAGCTTTTCTCTTGAAACACTACCAAACAACTTGTGGTGATGTAGGTGACTTCGGATTTTAGTGTTGGAGAATTTCTGACCCCAAGATACAACAAATTTCTGCAATTCTCCAGCTGTGATCCTTGGAGATTTTTTGGCCACATGAACCATCCTTTTCACTGTGTGTTGAGACAATATATACACACGTCCAATTCCAGGTTTATTCATAAAATATCCAGTCGACTGGAACTTTATTGCACTGATGTGCATTTTCAGTGCTTGTGCTATTTTCTTATAGCCACTTCCCATTTTGTGAATCTCAACAACCTTTTGTCACACATCACAGCTATATTCCTTGGTCTTACCCATTGTTATGAGTGACTAAGGGAATTTGGAATATGTGTTACCTCATATTTATACCCCTGTGAAACATCAAGTTATGGTTGAACAATTTCCTGTTCCGAGTCATCCAGGTATACTAAAAAATATAAAATATCAATACTTCAAATATATTTTTCACATGAATTCATAGCGGTGCCAATAATTGTTCCACACCTATATTTATTGTTTTGTTTGCAATTGTTTGATATCCATGAGAGCAGAGTATTTATGTGAATTTTTTTAACAAAAGATCAAAAGGTTAAACAATTAAGACAATTTTCCACGCCCTTCTTTGCTCATATTTGCAAGGGTGCCAATATTAGTGGAGGGCACTATATGCATACCCCATACTGTAGCCCTAACCATAAACTAAAAATGTAATTAAATCTGGTCATTACAAAGACCTAAATATGAACACAGACATGATATAATTCATCTGAAAAAAAGAAAGTGCACAGAACTTGCATTAAGATTTTTTTAATGTTTATTGGTGTTAATCATTTTTCAGTTTAGTTATTTGAAATGTATTATATACCACAATGTAACTGAGTGTGAACTCTGGAGTGAAAATGCTCCTAATCATCCCAGATAACTTTATACTGCAAGTCCATTAGGCCTACAGCCCCACAATCAGGTTCTGTCCTCAGTAACCATTATTGTTGGTCTGTAGTCTGTACTGACCTTTATGCAATTTATCAGAAAAAAGTAATTGATATGCTTTGGGCACACAGTAAATTACCTTTCTACAGAGGAAAAAAGTATACCACAGTGCGGTTTATATAGCCAATTCCATTTTATTTTTCTGGTTATATATGCTTCCCTTTCAGAGGGAACGTCAGCCTAGTACAGGATAAAAAATACAGAATTTCAAAAACAACTCTTTAAAGTCATGTTGCCAGATTCAAAGGTCTCATAAAGGGCTCATGTTTGGTTTGGGAAGTGTCACTCTCTACTGTCATGATGAGAAGAATGAAAAGGATGAAAATGGTCATTTCCTTCTTCTTCTGGACAGTCTTCATATCTGTCTATTCCATGTATGACTCATTTTAAACTCAGTAATCTCTCAAGAATGGCAGGCTGAGACCAATTCTGCCTGCTCTGCTTCTCCAATACACAAAGTTGAGACATTAGTTGAATGTAATAATGGCTATTGATCTGCTTGTTTATGTGTTTGTTCATGGTTAACCACTATGCTTGAATGAGCTATTAATCTAGCAGTAAACATGGCTAATTCATGAATTCTAATTACAGGTGGACTCATCCATGCAACCACCCAGGCACATCTTTATTATTTCCCCCTCACAGTCAAAGGCTCCTGATTTACAGCATCTTTTCACAAGTGGCTCTTGTTTTTGGTCCTCAGTTGGGGTTTCGCTCACATATCTAGGTCTGGTGACAGAAAATCAAGGCACTATTAACCCCGGTGAAAGCTGGCCATGTCCATTTATCCCTTAATTAATCTAAGGATTGAAAAACACAGTGATCAATTCTATCTTGAAGTTCAGACTGTGCCAGGAGACCTCAGTGCCTGCAGCAAAACTCAATGCCATAGGCAGTGTAACCTTACATTTCCACCTCTAGACAAGTTGGATAGCATGCTATAGAACTTCACAATGCCTAAAATGCATATAAAATGAGAGCACTGTATTGCACAATGGCTGTAGGCTACACACAACAGGGAGCTTGGAGAAATCCTGTATGTACACTCCAGGAAAGCTGGCAGGATGTCCCATCTGCTGGCTACTAAGCTGAACCCTGGCATATGGCATATGTAGCCTGACTGCTGAGGTATGTGCACCTGCTGTTATAACAGGACGTGTCATCCTGAGGCTTTGGCTCAGACAGAAACCAAGGAATCATTTAAAATCCAACGCTGTGGGTCAGATTGGGAAAGATAAAGCTACTTAAGATACTGCACAGTATAGTGGCTACTCTGTGTGTATGGGATGCAAATGAGCGAATTCTCACCTGTGCTGTCATCATACACCACTGTGACCATCCTCCACTTGAAAAAGTGCACCAGGTCTAGGATGGCCCTGCTGAGGGAGGAGAAGTCTGGGTAGAGGCTGACATAGAATGAGTCACGGTTGTCTGACACTTGGTGCTTCCATTTGGTCTGGATGTGTGGCACCCCCAGTGCGTTGCAGATGGACTGGACTGCATTGGCTGAAGAACTGTGAGAGGGGCCAAAAATAGCTGCCACTCCCAGAGAGAGTTGATCACATGCTAGGGAAGGAATGCAACACTTAATAATGGTAGAATATTAAATAAGTAATAAACTAATATTTAACAACCATCTATCATAAATAACAGTCTAAAATTATTTTTAGATTAATCTACCAACTCTATTACATATATTTAAAATTATCTTGACTTTCCAAATATACAGTATATTTAAGTACTAGTTTAATTGAAACAAGAAAAAAAAAACTTGAATATACTGCATATTAATATACAGTACTTGATCAAGTATATGTAAACAATAATAAAAATTTACCAAAAATTACTTTTGTGCCGCCACTCTGTTGTAATAACTTGTTGGAAAAGTGCTATATAATTAAATAAAGATTATTTAAAGTTTATTTTTATCCCTGACTGTAGTAGCTTTCTCTATTATCTCCAATCTCCCTGTCTACCTACCAAGTTGCCAGCATTGTTTTCCCTTATTAACAAGACTTATTATAAAACCCACATGTCTTCTCATGTGGGTTTTATAATAGTGTGACTCACTGAGCACATAATAACTTGAGTGCCATACCTTTTCTGGAAGCCTCAAAACTGTCATGGATGTTTATCCTTTGGATGTCATATGTTAGTGTTGTGTTCGGCAGTAGGGTTCTGTTTCTGTTGATTGTATTTAAAGCAAATTTAAAGGCTAGTTCCTCAGCACCAGATGGCCCAGTTTCAATGGATTCAAATATCCCCCCTAGAACGAAGAGAAAAAAAGAGAGAAAAAAAGGTTTCATTTCACATTATGCTTAATTTGTATTTTATTTACCAGATGAAATAATTAAATGTTTATAAATATAACTTTTTATTCAGTGTAATTTTGTTGTCTGCATAGGAGTTCAAACAAATAAAACAAATTACACTGTAAAGAAGTAAAGCCATTACAGAAAGGGGAAATGTCATAAAGTGCACATATAGTCCTTTTGCTCAGTGCAAGTTCAATTCAGTGCAAGAGAGTCGGCTACACCACAGCCATTGTCTTGAGAATTGTTTTGACAGAAACTAGATGACTGGATGCTGGCCATGTTGGAGACTCTTAGATCAATGTGTCTTGATTGGCCAGCGGCTCAATCAATCAAGACCTCTGGGAGCAGTAAGGCATGACCAGGAGAGACTGAAGTGTTTTATTGGGATCAGCCTGTGATTTGGCCCTGTTTGCTCAGTGTAAAGTGAGTGTAAAGCTGGACTTCATTTTTACTTGCTCTACTTAGAGGGTTCAGCCTCACAATGTATATAACTCTTGAGGCAATTTCTTAAATCATTCATCCATTCATCTTTAGTAACCACTTTATCCTGGTCAGTGTCCCGGTGGATCTGGAGCTTGTCTAGGGAATACTGTGTGTGAGGTGGCAACATACCCTGGATAAGACACCAGGCCACTGCAGGGCACAATTTACACAGGATTGCCTAGATCCTAGGAGGTTGGAGGAAACCAAGAAAACCCACGCAAACTTGGAGAGCATGTGATACTCCATACAGACAGTAGCTCAAGCCCAGGATCCTGGAGTTGTGAGGCAACAATACTTCCTGTTGCACCACCATAGCACCACATTTCTTGATATGATATATAAACTTTATAAAGTAATTTTCTAATAAAATATCAACTATATCTAAAAGGCTGCTATGTGGAATAGTCAATTAATGAATCACCAGCAGAGTGCAAACTGACATATGTTATATTGTTATAGCTGCACAATACAGTCACTCTGTATTTAATGAATTGCTTCATGTGAGTGCAAATTATCTCCAATAAATGTATCAAATAAATTTACCAGCCAGCCATGGTAAGTTATCGGGCATGAAATTTGTGCAGAATTCCAGTGCTCCCATATACATATCATACCATACAGCAATATTCTCTCCTCTCTTGTAGGCAACCTATTTTTTTTCCACACAAACAAGCATGAATAAAGATTAATTGGCTCAGACGTGTTTGTAATAGACAGGAAATATGGCTCATATGTGGATTGGATAGCCAAGAAATATACTGTTTCATGTTATTGTAAAACTGCAGTTTGCAAAAGCTCCATTCAGTACTCTTCAATTTTAAAACATATCTCATAATAATCTCTATATATACAGTAACACAGAGTGTAAAGAAACAGAGAAGGTCTGTGATGGTAACAAGAATGTGGCAAAGTTTCTCCTTCATTAATATTCCTCCCATGGGGGAAGCCTATTTTGCATGGCATAATGAGTTTGAAGGAATTAATAACCATCAGTTAAGAGGGATGTACTATAATTGGAAGTCTGCATTTGGAACCATCTTTTCACACAGAGGGAGCACATTTGCAGCTAAAGTCCTACCGTTGGCTCGAATGAAATGATAATGCAGGGTGGACAGGCAAGTAGAGGAAACATTATTGAAAATGAAAAGAGTAGTATAAAGGATCTAGTAAATAACTAGAGGAGTATGAAGCTGGGTGAGTGCTGAAGTGAAGTGTTGAAGATTTTTAAAGAGATGTCTCCTCTTCTAAGCTCTCCCTCCCTCTCTTTTAGGGAAACACACAAATTCAATTGTTTTCTGGGTTTTAACTCTCAAAATGTTTTTTCTTTAAATCCCATGCCATGTTTATTTCACCCAGTGTTCCCAGTGTTTTGAGATTTTTAGTGAATAGTCCATCTTTTTTCATATTAAATATAATGACTGATTAATTTGGACCAGAAGAAGGCAATGAAAAGTCACAATACAATGAATACATTTGCAGCACATATGGTTGAGTAAAAACACTATTTTCAGCAAAAGGGGATGTGTCCATAAAAGTTACACCTACTCATGGGCGTAACCACGCATTCTTTGGGGGGGCTCGTGTCCCCCCCAATGTTGAGGAAATACCAATCTGTCCCCCCAATATACAGTAGAAAATATTTTCTATATGTCCCCCTTTAATGAACCCTGCCAACGGATCTGTCTTTTCTTCATCTATTCTATTTATTTATGTCAATTCCTTTTTAAAATATTTCCGTTTGTTAAGGAAAATAGGTGTGTGCCCCCCCTGCAATTGTACACTTGGTTGCTCCCACACTCAACGCAAGTTCGTTGATATATTTTAGCAGCTCAGTCTGTAAGAAATGGAGACAGCGGCCATGCATAAAAAAGTGCAGCAGAACATACAAGCTTTTTTCAGACAGTAAGTAACTAGATACCTAAATAGTAGGTAAGCTTAGCTTAGTATAGATGGCTTGGTTTGTTCTTAAGAACGTCAATTAACTTTTGATATTTGCACACCCACGAAGTAGGTTAGGCTAACGTCAGTTCCAGTTTTTGACCATTAACGTTACATTCCCTTGCATATCCTCCGGCCGAGTTCATTGTGAACAGTCACGTTGTGACAGACTGTTATAAATGCGAGTGAAAGTGAGGAAAGTTGCACAGCATTTCGTTCCTTTACACTACATTTGGGCTAAGGACAACTAAGTGATTTTACAAATATAAGGCTCAGCATAATGCTGAGATGTGCTAGCTTGGCAACGAGAGATATGGAACTAATATCTGAGTTGTGGTCATATTGTAGTTATCCATTCAGAACTAGTTATGGCAGTTTGTCTTTAGAATTAAGAAAAGACAACTCCAGTACCCTTTACATAGTTAACGTTTCGGGTTACCACTATATATTGTTGTACACTTTGTACACTTATTACATAGCAAGCTAAACAGCATAATAAATGACACCAGTTACCCAAACAAAATATTCAGTTTATTATTATTCAAATTAAAATGATCATCTAAGTCAGTCATTGCACTTCTGGGAAAATAATGGTAACTGGTCACAATGCAGGCAGCACAACATTGCTTGGAAGCATCCGTGGGGAAATTGTATTTACAACATATATAGTGTTGAATTTAGTTTCGTAGCCATCCTTTCTGACTTTGTTTAAAAGTCGTGATTGCGTGTTTAAATGTTAGCGTGTGTGGTTTGCCTGCGAACATCTTAGCTCGCCTCTACTTGGTATGGTAGGTTTCATGGTAGGTAATGGAGCAGAGAATACATCTGCCCACAGGACGTCCACAGCACCCCACAATTTCCCCATGCTGTGGGAGCTTCTATCACTCAGAAATCACGTGAATTCAAATGGTAACTGTAAACCTAAAACTATGTTCTAAATATGCGAATTTTCAGTATCAAACTTTGGATATTGGAGGGGCTAGTAAACCCCCCCCCCAATGTCCATACCATGGTTACGCCGTTGCACCTGCTCAGCAATAGTGATAGTAACAGATTTTTACTTAAATTACAATTTCACCCACCCCATAAACAACTTTGAATATTTCTTCATTGTTTTTTGTATATTGTTTTGTTTTTTTGTTTGTTTGTTTGTTTTTTAGACTTTCACCCTTTCCAAAAGCCAGCTCTCCCCATCATATGAAACCAACCAACCAGGGAGGGTGAAGGAAAACAGATGCTTCCCTCAAGACATGTGAAGCAACCAGCTGCATCAAAGGATAGTGTAACACATTCAGAGTAAAGTGCTGTCTGCCCTCTTCCGTATACATGATCTCACATCCTTCCCACCCAGAGAGCATGGCCAAATGTTCTCCTGCCTACAGGTGGCATTGTTGAGACTCAAACTTGCAATCACCCACTGGCAAACATTTTTCTGTTGCACCTCTCAATCATTATATATGCTCATTAGCTGCGTTTACATGGACAACAATAATCCACTCTTAATCCGATTAAGACCATACTCTAATTAAGAAACTAACATGTAAACAGCAATTTTTACTTACCTTAATCTAATTAACGTCATAATCGAAGTAAGCAATAATCTAATTAAGACAGGTGGAGTACTCCTGTTTTAGTCGCATTATGGGCGTGTATTACAGACATGTAAAAACCTTAATCACATTATGAACGTCGTGTGAGAGTTTTCACCGCATTTTGCGACAGGACACGATCACACACGGCAGTTTTACGGCGAACAGGAGAGTTCGGCCGCATTCCAAATCGCATACTTGCCTACTATAGGTCTGTAGTGGGGAAAATACATGTATCTCGGCTACCTTGTAGACGGTAACTACGCGATTTGGGACGCAGCCCACGGCTTGAAGCAGTTGTCTAAAAGCACGTACAGCATGACAAATAATTAACTGCAACGTTCGTAAAAAAATTTAATAAAAACATCCAAAACTGTATACGGTACCATAACGAAGACCAACTATATGTTGATACGTGAAATTCTGGAGGGACGTCGGACGGCTTGGCGTGGAGAGGTAATGATGCGGGCTGTTAATCTAATTATGTTCTAAAACATGTAAAACGGGAACATGACAGGAGTATTCTATAAGCGACTCATGTAAACACCATCCATCCATCCATCCATCTCCAACCGCTTACTCCTTTTCAGGGTCATGGAAAACCTGGAGCCTATCCCAGGGAGCATAGGGCACAAGGCGGGGTACACCCTGGACAGGGTGCCAATCCATCACAGGGCACAATCACATACACACTCACACACCCATTCATACACTACGGACACTTTAGACACGCCAATCAGCCTACCATGCATGTTTTTGGACTGGGGGAGGAAACCGGAGTACCCGGAGGAAACCCCCGCAGCACGGGGAGAACATGCAAACTCCGCACACACAGAGCCGTGGGAATCGAACCCCGACCCTGGCGGTGGGAGGCGAACGTGGTCATTAATTAGATTAATGCTGTCCATGTAAACGTAGTCACTGTTAAGAGAAAATGTAAATATCTAGGTAAAACCTTATATATATATATATATATATATATATATATATATATATATATATATATATATATATATATATATATATATATATATATATATATAAAAGGTTTTATATATATATATATAGCTAGGTCTAAGTAATTTAGCAATTTCATGGAACTCTGTTAGCTACCCTAAGAATTCTTTTACCATGCCAATCATCTTATGTAAATGCATGGTGCTAGCTATCTACTACCATTATCTGGTTAACTTATCTTCCTATTAGTGAGCCACTTGGTCATTAGCAAGCAAACTAGGTCTAGAATGATTGATCATCATTTAAAAAATTTTGTGTGGTGGAATTACCGAGCTAGAATTTCACTAACTGTGGAAATAAATCATGAACATGCATATACTTCTCCCTATTATCAGTAACAACTCAGGGGTCACGAGATGACATGACATAACTTTCATTTGGCTTCAGGGGTTACACTCATTCATTAATCAATAACCTCTATAAGTCTATAAGTGGTGGCTTTGAAGCTCTACCAGGATGTCAGTAACAATGAAAACCGTCATCCAGTGTAATGCTGTGTTTTGTGTGTGCTTAATATTGCACGTCTGCTCATTATAGTCTCACAATTGAGCTCAGATTTGCCTGCCTTGCTGTCATTTAGCCTGAGGGCTAGCAATGACTGATCTGGTTCAGCTGGGCACCAGTCTTGTGAGCAATGCCCTGTGTCTGCCCGCAGCATGTGTCAAACCCATGTGTGACACGGCGTTCAATAGTACACTCAGCAGCCTTGACATATTCTTCTCAACCACAGCAGCGACACAATCTATAATAGCACAACAGACTCATTGCTGCACTGAATGGAAACACTTACTTAAAAGAGGCAGAGATTTCCCAGTGTTTATATTTCACATAGAAGAAAAGAATAGGAAAAGCAGCAATTTTCCTCCTGAAAAGGATCAAAGGAACTCAAATGGATACTTCCAGTGTGACAATAAAGAGCAATATCTGAAGCTTGTGTAACATCATGCCTATTTATAGGCCTGCCGTGATCAGGTGATGTGGCAATTATGCGCATCACGTCATATAAAAACGGTGCCGGTGAACCATGCGGTAAGCATCTATTATCTGAAGCAAAGACGCAATTCACAGGCATGCCCCAGGATGCCGAAGCTACGCAACATCTTGCGTAACCCTGACGTTCCCTTTCAAGGGGAACTCAACGATGCGTAAGCATTACGCTGTAGGAAAGAGAATACCCACGCTGTCATACTGAGGGCATGGCCTGTTCAAAAGGTCAGAGCCCAAGGGTTACCGTAAGACACTAGAGCCTGGGGTGGAACATATATATAGGTTGTAATACTGAATGAATGTGCACGGCATAGACCACCCCGCTGCAGCACATACATCCTGTAAGGGTACCCCTTTGGACAAAGCCTTCAAGGAGTCAACCCCCCCTGGAATGAGCCCTTATGCCCAGAGGCACAGCGAGACAGAGCACCTCATAAGCGATAGAGAATGCTTCCACTATGCAATTAGAGATGCACTGCTTTGACACCACATCACCCCTACTGTCGCCGCCAAAGCAGACCTGCAGCTGTTCTGATTTACACCACTGGCCAGTGCTGTGGATGTAAGTACAGAATCCTTACTGGACACAATAGGTGCAAATTCTCTTGTTCTGGTATGAGGAACAGAGGAGGGCAGAAAGCCTGTAACACTACTAGCTGGGCAGCAGATGTAGGCACTTTAGGAATATAATCCAGCCTAGGATATTGGAAGGCCTTGGCTAATCCAGGGGCAAAGTCAAGGCAGGAAGGGGCAACAGAGAGAGCTTGTAGATCTCCTACTCGCTTGAGAGATGTCAGGGCCAGCAAAAGAGCTACCTTTAGAGTCAGAAGCTTCTCAGAGGCTGACCCTAAGGGCTCAAATGGGGCACCTGACAGACCTTCCAGGACCACAGAAAGGTCCCAGAAAGGTGTGTGTGGTCTGCAGACGGGCCTCAGCCACATGACATCATGCATAAACCTCCATCAGTAGGGCATGGCTGGCCGAAATGGTGGTCACGTAGACCCTGATTGTAGAAGGAGCCAACCCTGCTGAGAAACATCCTTGTAAAAACTCCAGGACTGTAGCTATTGCACAGTTCACTGGCTTTAGCTGACGTTCCTCACACCACGAGACAAAAAGTCGCCACATGAGCGCATACAATTTCCCCATGGATGGTGCTCTAAAGTTCAACATGGCCTCCAAAACCTCAGTTGTGAGACCAGAATATGAACTGGTGCCCCTCAGGGGCCAGACCTACAGTTTCCATAGTTCCGGCCGAGGATGATAAATCAGCGCTCTGGCCTGAGACATTGGCTCCCTGTGGACGGGAATCCTCCAAGGAGTGCTGTCTAGCAAGGATATTATCTCTGAGAACCATATTCAAGCTGGCAAATAAGTTTCTTCTAGAAGCAGATGTAGATGGTCTTGGTGAACTCGCACTAGAACAGAGTGGTGTGAGAAAGTATATAGATTTGACCTCAGCCATGTGAGCACCATGGAGTCCCATCCCCAAGGGTGCGGGAGGAGTGAGGGCGAACTATACCGGGCAGTGTGTTGTCTCCTCGGAGGCGAACACATCCACTTCAGCTTGGCCAAACCACCGCCATACGGACTCAACAACTAGAGGATGGAGCCCACAACCCCGGGCCTCAGCCCCTGCCTCAACAGGATGTCTGCCCCCACATTCTGCTTGCCCGGGATGTAAATTGCACTCACAGAGCATTCTCAGAGGTTTTGTCCTCGGACGTAACCCCGGACTTTTAAGCCACCACTGAGATGGTCTCGTGTGCAATAGGCCCAACGGTATGACATTAGCTGCTGCTGCCATAAGCCCCAACAGTCTCTCATAGAGACTGGAGGGGATGCACAGATCAAGCTTTATCTTGCTCAATGTTGATAGGATTGACCTACGCATGTTGGGGATAGAAACATCCTTATCGTAGTAGAATCCCATATAACCCCTAGAAAAGTTCTCTGCACTGGAGAAAGCATACTTTTCTTGAGGTTCAACCTGAGCCCAAAGCTCTTCATGTGGGTGAGAACAACATCTCAATGTTGAATTGAGAGTTCCCTGGATCGTGCTAGAATTAACCAGTCATCCAATTAGTTTAGTAAACGGATGCCCTGGAGTTGCAAGGGAGCCAGAACGTCATCCACGCACTTTGTATAGGTGAGAGGGCATTAAACTAGCCTGATGGGAAGAACCCAATATTAGTATGTTTCACCTCCAAACATGAACCTCTGGAACGTCCTATGGCAGGGCAATATTTCTATGTGGAAATATGGGTCTTTTAGATCTATCCTCACAACCCAGTCCTCAAACTGAATCTGTGGAACAATAAGTTGAAGCATCAGCATCTTGAACCTGTATGTCCGAAGAGTACGGTTCAGATAACGCAGATCTAAAATTGGCCGCATACTCCCATCTTTTTTGCAGACCAGGAAATAACGGCTGTAAAAACCTGACTCCCACACGAACGGGGTACATGTTCTATGGCCCCTTTGTCCAAGATGTATACTAATTCCTGCTCTGACATCAGGCTCTGCTCAGTGCTGACTGAGGTGAGCATACCTATGAACCCGGGGGGTCGAGCTCTGAACTGGCCCGGTAAACCTTTTCCATGGTAAACAGAACCCATGTAGACACATTTGGCAGTAGTTCCCAGATGGTCTTTTAGAGTTATTAACTTTTACACATTCTATTGGAGGGAAAGCATCAGATTTTCGTTACCCTGTGACAGCTTGCTGACCAGAGAATACTGAAAACTTGGGACAGCCTTGGCTAGGGGAGGCCCAACAGTAGTATTGGGGGCTATCTGCCCTAACAACCTCGTGTCCCCTGATACATCCCTCCGCAGCCCCTCAGTAATGCTCCTCATTTGTCTGCTTGGAATTTATGACCATTCTCAGATCACGCCTATTAACAGGCTGTGACTGTGGCCGCCCGGTTCCCCTGGCTCTCCGCGGGGGGAAGTGGGCTGCCATACTCGCCTTCTGTGCCTCCCATGCACTTGCGTTGTCCCAGGCTCCTCTCGTGGATGCAAAGACACACTCGACACGACAAAGCTGAATGCCGCCGCATGTCGAGCTCATTCAGCAGGTCTGCTTGGTAGGCCTACAACACTGCCATTGTGTGCAGTCACCCACACGCAAGATCCACTGCCACACAGGCCTTGCCCACTAGCGCCGATGTGGCCTTACATGGCCTAGATGGCAAAGACGGCCCCCCTAAATTACCTGCCATCAATGGAGAGAGGTAGCTCACAAGCGCCTCCTTCACCTTTGGCATAGCTAAAAAGCCATGCCATTCATTTCCCATGATGGCCACATTGTGGGGTTATAAATACAGCTTATGTATGGTTTTCCCCAGAAGCCTGATATTTCGTCATGCACTTCTGGAGAAAAGGCAGTTTTCTGCACTGAGAGGGAGATTTAGTTTCACTGGAGAGAAAAAAGCTTGTCCAGCCTTAGTCATCATTTCAAGCAGCTATTTAAATGCTTGAGAGCTGCTTTCCATTTTTGGCACACCCTTCTGGCTCCTCGGAGTCGCGACGCAAGCTCCATAATCCACCGGAGAGCCGGACCTGGAAGACAGAGCAAGAGATAGAGCAGCGTTCGTCTCCAGCTCCTCTTCCAGATCCATACAAGAGCCCCAGGACCTGAGTCGGCTGGCTGCCTCGGCAATGGCCAGCCCAGATCCGTGAGGCTCTGAAACCCAACTCCCTTCAGCCAAGAAGACAGCGAGCCACGAGCGGAGCTGCCTAATTGTAAGGTGTTTACAATGCACACAGTCAGACCAATCAAGGGCTGCCCTGGCGTGCTCTACCCTAGACAGTTCACACAGGAAGGGTGTCTGTCCCCCCATGATCAAAATGGAGCAAGGCGTGACACACTTCCTAAATTCTCTCTCACTCATCCTTTTTTATCTCTTTTTTTTTAAAGGGACAGAAAAGGAAAGAGATTTTTATTTCCTTTTTTTGAAAAGATAGAGAGGAAATGAAGAGTCTTTTTGCGAGCATTACACAAATGACTGACATGTAGTCTTGCTGAAGATAATAAGACTGATGGTCGGGTTCACAGGTGCCGATTTATATTATGCAACGAGCTTAATTGCCACGTCACCTGATCACGGCAGGCCTATAAATAGTCATGATGTTACACAAGCTTCAGATACCGGTCACACGTGAGGGTGCTTCTCACAGTATAAAGTTCATGCAACGTTGAGTACCTCAATTTTGTCTATAACACATGAGCTGCAAATGTATCTGCTTCCGCAAAGATTTGATAATGCAAGTTCTTACAAAACGTATAATGTTACATCGTTGTTGACTATTCCTTTAAATAGGCATCACTGCCATGACCTTTCCAGTCAAACAGCTATCCAGCAATATGCACAAATAGCTGACTTCAGCTTCATATTTTTTTTCCCGTATGAATTTTTATTTATTTTATAAGAATAATAATGATTTTTTTTCCATTTCTGAAATTCAATTTTCTCCCAATTTGGTCACATCTCATTTTCTAGGCCTCTATACCAGACAGCAATACAGGAGGGTGATGACATAGAGAAAGTCACCTCTTTGTTTCAAACTGCTGCTTACAGTGTCAGAGCAGCTGAATGTGCTTGGTTTATGCAAACAAATAGACAACAGGGATTTGGCTAGTGTAGCCCTAATTAACAGAGGAAGAGGGAAATAAAGTGATTCTACTCACTCACAAAGAAGTGGCAATTATGCTCTTTTAGACTCCAATACAAAGTTGGCTGTGCCTTCATAGAGATTCAAACTTGCTAGAAACCTTAAAATAGCTGTAACACTCAGCAGTCATTTTTTGTTTTACTTCTTATTAGACCACTGAATAGAATTTCCATAGAACATCAATTTCATATTCTCTGCCCAACAACAGACACCTTGCATACGATCTTCTGTTGCTGGTTTTATATTTGACCGTTTAAATCAACAGCATTTAATTTTATATCACTTTTTTGGTCAAGAAAATAATGATTGAGGTAAGCAGTTTCCACACAGGAATGGTTTCAAATGCTACTACAGTCATAATTTAGTAACTCCAAAGAATATTTTCTCTCTGGTCTGGATAGATACACCTTTTACTTTGAAAATTACAGCTAAAAAAAATTCACAGAGAATCACAATAAAATGTTTAGCAGATTAGCCATTTACACACACTTTTTTCTATAAAAACATTAGCATGCACGGGCAGAAGTGTGAGTCTCTCAGTATAGGCATAAATCCAACTGTTTGCATAGCTTAAGCTGCAGGTGAGAAGAAAGTTAAATGCACTTTGAACACAAAATTTGTGTTAAGATTACATTTGCATAATCCTCATCCAAAGACAGAAATCTGACTCTGACACATTTAGGATATAATTAACAATGTGGTACTTAAGAAGCTAGCTCTATATTTAATTATGAATTACCAAGTGACTTTTCCTAATAGACACTGAGTTACTGTGCATCTGTCTTTAGTGGACAGGGAAACATCATTAGTGGAAGCATCATTATTACTTAATGCTAAAGCACTATGGGCACTATGGGCATTCTATCTTTAGCATCATCATCTCTCTCTCTCTCTCTCTCTCTCTCTCTCTCTCTCTCTCTCTCTCTCGCTTGCTCTCTTTTATATGTTAAGATTCCACATGCTTCACAGGAATCAATAGATGCACTTGCTGCTATCTTGGCATGTCTGCTCTTCACTATAAAAGGCTTGTGAGGCTACCTTTGATAAATATATTCAGTAATCCAGTCAATCGGGGGTATTAATGCTGTTGAGCAAACTATAATAGCTTTGATTGTGGGTTACGACTTTATCTGAACAGTGAAACTGAGATGCATAGGACAGAGGGTTTCAGATTGGTTTAGCGCCAAACAGTATGATTGAAATAGAATTAGAGAGAGGAGTAAAACTGTGGTGTCTATGTGAATATTCTAGCATAACACTTCACACTCTGACTTACTATGTTCCTGGAACTGAAAAAATCACTGCTCACACATATATACAAGAGCTGTGCAGTTTCAAAATGACCTAAACTAACATAGATCTACATGTTATACTGGGAACAGTTATAAACTAAAGAGAGATCGGCAACATGGCCTTTGTCTCAATGCAATATGTGCCAGAAAATAGCTGTAAGCAGTTATATATAATTGAAACAAGGTCAGAGCTATCAAGCCCAATCTTTCCGATACAGCATAAGACTAATTATTTCACCTAAACTCAGCAAACCTGTAGATTATAAAGTCTGTGTTAAAGAATGAGGCCACTGGCAGTCATTTAACCTTTCGTTCTACAATACAAGAACATTCTGGCTTGCAGAAAAGTGCATGGTGTGATGTACCATCCAGATTTAGTGGCCAATGCATTTTGGGGGCATTAATTTGGTTAATGAGGTGAAGAGAATGTACTGTCCTGATTCAAAATATAGCCCACAATAAGCTGTCCTTAGACCATGTGTTGTCCAGTCAAAAAGGCACTTTTTTAAATCTAGTCAAGAAACCCATCAGGAAGTTCAGGAATTTTCCCATTTTGGTGATCGCTCCATTTTCCTCTGAGTGTGCAGTTTGTTTTTTTTCCCCAAAAATGTTAATGTTATAAACATTGTATGTCAGGCAAAACTTACATACACAATCAGATCTCAGCCTTAAATAAAATTCCAGTTTGCTATGAGGCTTGTTCTCACAACACTGGTATAAATTAATGGATACAGGAATAGTCTGTATCTGGCATAACAACACCCACATCTTCAAGTACTGACACGTGATATGGCAGGTATTCATGTGTGTTCATGTTTCACCATTATATAATATGTTGTTTTTGGAATGAAACATCAATCTAGTTTACAACCAAACAGTTCCCAGAGATTTTTAGGGTTATATTGGTGTATATGTGCTGTAGTGATTCTCCATTAGGGAGAATCAAATGGGGAATTTAAAGATTATTATGAGTTTTTTATGGGTAATACTCTTGCCTCCATTTAGATTCTACTATATGTTCATTTCTCCACTACATGTGCCTAGCTCATAGAAAACCTGTCTCTTGGCATGTAACCTCCTACTAGCCCATATACAATATTTCCTCATATATTAGCTTAGTGTGAAGCAAAAGCAACGGTGCATTCAGTCTTGCTTGTTTCAAATCAAGGGCCCAAAAAACTCATCACACATTCCTCCTTTCCTTAGCTTCTTACACACTTTAAAAGCTCTGTTCAAGGGCACATACACCAACTAACTGATGATGACTAGGATCCTCTATTGATCTTCTGCATGTGCTTAATATATGGGTATCTGAAAACTTCAATCTAATACTCATCTTCTTGCTAAATTTCTTACAAATATCACTAATGATGGCCACTCAGTATAGGAGAAGTACAGGATTATCATTACACCTTTCTGCATACTTTATACACATCAATCTCAGACATAATTCTATAAATAGCTTGTATAAAAAAAGTTTGTACTGAAAAAATAGGGTGCCTAAGATGTTTGCACAGTACTGTATATATCTTACGCTTAACTGCCCATAGCTGTTTATCTGAGGTAGGTCCTCTCCATACACTTTCCAATTGATGCCTTTCCAAGAACTAACTTCTTGGAAACGTCTTAGATTAACCCTAATAAGACACCACATACAATCTCAAATGAGTGTGAAATATTAATAACTACCTGGTAGCTCCATAAACTGCTCATGCACAAATTAATTATGGGCTGAAGCATCTAAAGTGCATGGCAAACTCTCTCCACATCTTTCTTTTCGTAAACTGTACAGTATGTTTGTCATGAAAAGTATAGGAACTCTCTAATCCCTTGTTTTTCACTATTTGTTAGCATGCAGGACATGCATAGCTAATCTCTGCATCTGTCCATCATAGTGACTAGGCAGAGATTCAAAGATGAAGTATAATCCATCTCAATTTGTTTTGAAGGAGGAAAAAAATCCCCAGAGAAATTAATTACAGTGCTAGTTTCTGCTTGATGTTGCTTTAGAGCTTATTTATGTGGAAAATAGGATACTCGCATTGCCTCTTTCTTTTTTCCTGATAGTGACAGCTTGATGGCTATCAGTGTCATAGTGTCTGCCCAGCGTAACGAGAAGCATAGCATAGTGTAAACAGCTTATAGGACATATTCCATCTTTATCACAGCTGAAGCTGTGATTCAGGTGACAGGGAACAGGCTGAGGGATGTGAGGAAATCTGGTGCCCAGTACTGGCTTTTGTTAGTCCTCAATATTGACCAAACCAGGAGATTAGCAGACTTACACTAATACACTTCCTCTAATGTCCTGCAAGTAGTTCTCAGAGGTGGGTATCCAATAAAAAATTAGGCAATCTATTTTTTTCTATGTTCCTGCAAACAAATAGTATAATATTGATTTAACTTCATCTACTAGAAAGAGTCTTGACACTGTGGACACAAATACAGGAGAGGAATATAGACTGAGAACTGACCATCATAATGGTACCAGAATATAACCTAACCCACTTGTTCAATTAACATTTCCTCACCCAGATATTCATCTTCAAAGCTACACATCTTTTTGTAACCAGGAACACTTTAACTGTAAATAAATTCCACAGATATATTTTATGAACATAATGTAACTATTTTATATTAGGATAATTGTTTAAAGGTATACAATAATGTGTTGCCTATTTATTGAAGCCATAGAGTTGTTCCTGAACTATGCACTCTGAATACAACTGAATACAACACATTATGTCCAAGTTGACATTACATATAGGCCTATTTGTTTTGTGTTTTGAATTTAATTAAATGCATTTGATTCAAGAGACCAGTCAAACAGGGTAATAAGTATAAGAATTCAATAATAAATAAAATAACATTAATAATGGTGGTGTCAGGAATTGGTAGAGGAGGCAGATGTGAGTGCAGACTAGTTTATTGCTAGTGACAAAACACAAAGACTGAGAAACAAAACAATGCTTGGCGAAGCAAGGCAACAGCATGAAAATGACTTGAATCAGGTACAATGACACCAACAGAAGACAAATGCTAGACACCGAGTGCAGTACAAGAAGTGACTTAAATACTAGTGCTCATTTAACATAAATGTGGATCAGGTGAAAACAGTCACGTGACATGCGTGTCATGAGCAAGTGAGGTGCAATGGCCTATGGGAGTTGTAGTCCTGCACCGTATTCGGCACAACCATGACAGGTAGGTTGTGATTTTCCAACATAATGGCTATGTTTCACAGATCCCACTTTAAGAACCACCGCTATAAATCACTATTATCTTTTAATTTAATACTTCTGGCTAAGGGGGCGCATGGTGGCTTAGTGGTTAGCACATTCGCCTCACCCCTCCAGGGTTGGTGGTTTGATTCCCACGTTGGCCCTGTGTGTGTGTGTGTGTGTGTGTGTATGTTCTCCCTGGGCTGCGGGGGTTTGTTCTCCCTGGGCTGCGGGGGTTTCCTCTAGGTACTCTGGTTTCCTCCCCCAATCCAAAGACATGCATGGTAGGCTGATTGGCGTGTCCATAGTGTGTGAATGTGTATGTGATTGTGCCCTGCCAAGGATTGGCACCCTGTCTAGGGTGTGCCATGGGATAGGCTCCAGGTTTCCCCGTGACCCTGAATAGGTTAAAGCAGTATAGAAGATGGATGGATGGACTTCTGGATAAGGACAAAAGATCCACTAGTGAATTACACATAAACTTTTAGTACCATTTGATCTAATCAATGCATTATGTAACACTCAGAAATTCACTGATGCAATCTCTATTTTATTCTATAAAGTTTTTTTTCTAAAACTGTTCTAACAGCAAATCTTTCCAAAGTGAAACCTTGAAAACTGACCTACAACTCACCATCTGCTAGACAACGCTAAATAAATGATATCTAGTATGTTTAATCGTTTTTATTTTCTCCTCAACTGAGAAGATTCATAGTAAAATAAAACTTCACAGCAAGACTGGCTTTTGACTTCAATTATGAAAAAGAAACTTTTTCACACAGATGGTTATGAACAAAAGGTCACGGGTCAGATCAAAGGAAGCCTGCAGAGTGTGACTAACCAAAAAACTAAACACACAAAAGATGAGTCCATTGCCCACATGTTGAAAAGCTGATTCTAAAGAATGTATCTGACCCACAGATTAATGGGAATTCTAGCTTAAAGTGCTCTTTAGACAGTTGTGAATACACCAGGGAGTAACGCTCAGGATCCTCAGCAACAAAGCTGACAAAATGGATGAGAGCACACCAGAACATATTGTGTTAACACAGCTAATTTCCTACCTGCTGAGGTGAGCAGTTAGTCGCGCTGGCCGTATGCTCTTTCATTTCATGTTTTTGGATGGTACCACTTTGTGTATACACTTCAACATAAATCTTATTACTTCTCTTCCTCCCTATGCCTCCCCTCAGCAAATCGATTTGCCTAACAATGCTAAGACTCCCTCCAGCTTGACCCCCCTACTTTGGAACAGCTCCATGAGAGTCTCGAAAAAGGCTGCCTTCTTCTTTTTTAATGAGCATTCTTTTTGAACTTAGCCATAGCATATTGATTTTCCACTTGCAGTCATATGTGTGATATGATCTCAACAGCATGGATAGAGATATGATTGGGAAGAAGTGCCCAGATATCATTTTCACTCATTTCTTACATGGTTTAGTCCATGACACAGTATTGCATGATAATCCCTCTTCAATTTAAATTTGAGATATGAATATGTGTCTCATGAGGGTCATCATCTTAATGTGGGAGCCTGGGTAAATGATCAAGCCGGTAGTGATCTCGTATGTAGTGACGATTAATCTAGCTGTACATTTTTGCATACAGTACATAGTCATCTTTAGGGGGATCTATAGGCTCTCTTCTTAACACTTACTGCACAAGGGTCAACTCTTAAACAGCCATGAATAGCAATATAAAAGGATAAACAGAAAATGCTGAAGCTTTGCAGATTGAACCAACTTCTCATTGACTGTTATACCTGTTTTTATTTAAAAAATTGTATATTTTTCTGTGAAAATACAAGGGGTGTTGGTTTTCACAGTTACAAAGAAGCATATGTGATTCCCAAGACTACGATCCACAGCTTGGAACAATTGGACAAGTAAGAGCTATTCTAGTCCCACGAAGCAGAAGGATCTATTTTTTGTGAGCCTGGAAGAAAAAGAGGGTTAGCATTACAAAGACATACCCTATTTAAAGGGAAGTGCTTCCATCATCATGTCGAGAATTATTCCCAGCACATTTGTCATCTTGTTCAGAACACATTTCCGTGTGAATTGGGGCCGGGACCCTATTTATCCGTTTGAAAATTTCTAAAGGTGCCTGGATAAAATTGAGCCGATGCAGTGTGTGTGTGTGTGTGTGTGTGTGTGTGTGTGTGTGTGTGTGTGTGTGTGTGTGTGTGTGTGTGTGTGTGTGTGTGTGTGTGTGTGTGTGTGTGTGTGTGTGAAGATATCAGAACAGTGGATTTGGTTATAAATCCAGGATGAATATTTTCCCTTCTGTTTTTTATTTATTTATTTGTTTGTTTGTTTGTTTCTGTTTTTGTTTTTATAAAATTGTCGCTGGTGTGTTTGGATGACAGATAATGAGAAAACAAAGGGCAGCAAATCAAATTGACAGAAATTCTATTTTCTGGTAGAGAAAAAAGAAACCTCAATGTGTGTTGAATTATAATGTCAGGCCAACATGACTGAGACACCGAAGACTTTCTTCTGTGCTGTGATCAAATATGAAACATCAAGCATGATTTCTCAGTAGAATTAGCAAATATCATTGTTTCTTATCAGCTGTGTTCGTTGACATGCTGGACTTGTCAGTGTGTGTGTGTGTGTATGTGTGTGTGTGTGTGTGTGTGTGTGTGTGTGTGTGTGTTCACTGCATGTCTCCTCACACATTTCCTTCATAACAAGACGAGGGTCAAGGCTTTGCATCCTGGTCAGTTGGCCCTGGCTGAGTGACTGGACTATGGCTGCTTATTTTAACTAATGAGCTACAGATCAGCTGCAAGGTCATGGGCAGATGGATTCCATGGCAACGGAGGAACCTTTGCAGGTCTTTGCAGTGGGGGCAAGCTATTGCAAACCGACACATCCACCCCCAAACACATACACACACCCCTGCCTTCTTCTAGATGCTTCTTTGGGAATCTTTGAGATGGGTGAAAGATGCAGGGAAAGAATGGCAGTAATTAACTCACTCCCTAAGATTTTAAAAGGAAAGATGACTGGTACAGTTAGGCCTCTAAATTTCCCTGTAGCCTCATGTAGCCTCAAGTAGCCTATTTTATGCACAGGTAGAACAGAGTACCCTAGTTCATATGACCATGATGAAAAGCATGAAATGCAGAAATCCTTAAGTTCCCATAAATCGTCAAACTGTTCTATATGCAGAAGATGCTGCAGTGAGTTTTTAACAAAAGAAGCAGAAACAAGTAAGCCATGTCACTATCCATAACTCAAGAAATAAAGCTGTTCTTATTACTTCCGTACAGATGTAATAATATTCCCCCTCAGCATATGCCAGGGGCTGTGATTTTCATTTTGGCACATCTTGAATAGTTTGGTTTTCATCATCAAGGCATCAAAAAGCCTTGGGTGTCGATCAAGAAATAAACAAATCTTTTAACCAGCCATGACAACTTCCCCATGGAAATCCACACATGGTCTAAATACATCTGACTCACTCTCTCTCTCTCTCTCTCTCTCTCTCTCTCTCTCCATGAGGTGTTCAGTGATATCACCCAGACTTTGTCAACCCCAGATTTCTCTTAATGTTCAAGACAGAACATCAAAGATTTGCTCAAATAATGTTAGGAGTCCTGACCAGGATAACAAAAAAACCTTGGAAATACGTAGTGACAGTAGCCCTTTATAAATATTCATATAGGCTCTTAAAGGCAGGTAATCACTTTCAGTGTTCTGCATAATGTTGCCTATTTATTCAAAATGCTGAGGCGTGTGGGGAAAATTTGCTGCGTGAGTCGTGTTTGTGTGGCATCAGTGAGCTTCAGAGACAGAAACGTGGAGTGTGTGGCACAGAAAACGCTTTCATGTTTGGGGTTTGTAAATGGAGGTGGGAAACCCCTAAGTGGCATGAAGCCTCTAAGTGGCATGTGTGTGTAAGTCTGTAAATAAATGAGGCTCAGTCACACAGGCATATTATGGGTGCTAATTGACTTGGAAACTGCAGATCACCAGCCCACAATTAAGGTGCACACTCTCTGTAGGAGTGAGATCAACATCTAAGCATATCTATAGAGCACATATATATATAAATAAAATAGACACTCACACACAAAGTCACACCTACAGTATGTCTCTTTCACTATGCTTTCCCTTTCATCTGATAAAGTTATGCTTTAATAAAGGTAGTTCAGATTTACTATTCAGATTGCAATCTGACACACACACTCTCTGGTCCAGAGGACTTTCTTGAGTCAAATCAAAAGCCATGTTACACCACAACCCACACAGTCAACAGCAGCCACCAACTTCTCAGCATGGTGCAAGTTCAGACCTCCTACACAATCCCGTCTCCACCTGTTTGGGTTTAAAGCTGTTTCTGCCACCACCTCCACTGCCCACACACACAAACACACACGCAGATACTTCAGAGTTGAAATACAAACACACTCTATCCAAGCAGGAACCCAAGCTGAGAAACACACACAGACCACAGGATGTGTGACAGAAGATTTTTAGCATTGCATGCCCAGACAGTGTAATAACAACCTTGTGTGAGCTGCTATGCCGCCTCACCCACATAAGATAATAATATGTGTTAGTAGATTTGGGTATCTCATAAGCACAGTGCTGTCAGGCTGTGAACGCATTCGCTGTGGCATCATGTCACACCACGGAAAGGCAGAGTGTCTGTGACAGACTGTCACAATGTGTTGCCAAATTTGACATTACATGGAACTAATAACATACTTTATATAAGGCAACTAGGTAGTAAAAATTCATCTGCCATTTCTTTTAGATCATGGGCACTTTATAGTTGTGCTGCTAAATGACAATAACTACTGTACTCTTTCGGTTAGAAGACAATCAGAAAAAGAGCTGTAGTAGATTTTCAATATGTTTACATGCACATATGTGAGAAAAAGGAAAACATGTTTTGGAAAATGATGAAAACTCGAGTTTTCTTCCAATAATATAGTTTGACTTTTCTTACATGAATTTCATGCATTGATCAAATCATTGGATAGTTGTGCCATTGTAAAACTCGTAGGGTGTTTTCACTTATAGTTATTTTTAAATGAACTATACTCAGCCCTGTTAAAGTGGAACCAAAAGGGAACTTGCTGCAAATGGCCTCAGTGTTTTGGGGGTTCAAATTACAAGTGGACTCAACAGGGGACTTTCGGAAAATTTTAGAATTGATGAGATTTCAGACCACTTGTTGTTCACACTACAACAATCCACTATTAGTTTAATAGTGAATCTGTGTAACAATGAATAGTATCATTCTAAATGGTTGTTTTACATTTGGCTGAAATGCTATGATTTGACTGAAAAACAGAGCAGACGAAACAGAGTCAAAGTGAAATACCAGAAACATTTTTGATGCTGAACCATCAAGATCAACTCATGCTTCATGCCACAGAGCTACACAGTGTACTACATGCTGATGTGAGTGGTTAGGGTAGACCAAATACATGATTACACTACATATATTACGCACATGATGTATACTAAAAGTATTATACAATAACTATTGTTTATGTCACTGACACAATACTATTATTACTGCTGTCTAACAATTTAATTTCTAAAGCATAATTGCTAGTGCCATAGTGGCTTTATTAGCTTATCTGCTATGTCGCTACCTAACACTGCTGACCTTGTTGTGGGACCACATTACCTCATGGAAAGCCATTTGAGTTGTTTTTTTTCTGTCAAAATGTGAAGTGGACTAAGACACAATGCACAAATCAAGTGGACCACAAAATGAACCACAAATGAATTGTACTCAGACCACCTCTGAAGGTGGTCTGAGTATGGTTCACTTTTGGGTCACTTTAGAGGGGTCTGATTTAATTTGTTTTGTTTTATATGCACAAAAATTCTGAATCATGGATCTGAGACCACTTGAAGCACTGAAACGGACCAAACGTGAAAACACCCTTAGATTTTCCATCCTGTACCTGTGCTGTTACATTGTCAAAACAAAGAAGAGCTTTTACACACTCTGTATCAGACAAAGGGGTAAAAATGTATACAGTCATGTGAAAAAAATAAGCATAGCCCATGGAAATTGTTGGCTTTTTTGGCATATTTGGACAAGCAAACATTTGAGCCTCTTTGAAACAGTACCTATTAATAAAGTAGACACTCTATGAAATGACACATAAAATTGACCTTTTGTAGTAATTTTCCCAATTTAAATGAACAAAAAACAGGAAAAAGTAAATACACCCCTATATATGGATCACACCGTCAAATCCATAAAATCAGAATCAGGTGTTCAAGATTGGGTTCAAGTGATTAGAAGCTGCTTAGGGAGTGCAGGTGGAACCTGTCTTATTTATACCCCTCTCATATCTAGTTTCTGGTGTTCCCTTTGTTATTGAGGTATATGGTGTCATCATGCCAAGATCTGAAAAGGCCTTCAGAAAAAGGTTGTGTACTTATTTTTCACATGACTGTAAATGACCTAATAAAAACACAAGAAATTTATCCAACAAAATAAAATGGCTAAATGAATCAGTGATTATTTCTGCACTGATGTAAGAGCAGACAGCGGTTAGTCCAGTGAAGAGACAACAATGAAGTTTGTGAATAAATGCCGCAAGTGACTTTTATCTCAGTAGATGAGACAGAATGTTGATGGTTCATCCAGACAATGCAGCCTAACCTTTCTAAATGCTTCCTAAACTCTACAGAAAGTGTGAAGGTACCATACGAAAGAGCACACTTTGACAAATCAGCGCATGTGAAGCCTAAAGAAAAATGAGAGCTGTCTGATTTAATTTCGTAGCTAAAGAAAGAGCTGAAACTAAGGAAAGAGGTGTGCTGCAGTTGTCTGCCTAAAGAAATGCCTAGTTAGAACTCTCATATTCTTAATATTGATTATCCACTTCACTAGCCTCCATGATTTTGCCTCCTAGTGTAACCAGTGTTGAATCTGGATTGACCATTTAAATCATGTGTTCCATCCCCAAGCTGTTACAGTAATCAATAAAGAGAGAGTCGATTCATTATTCACCTTGTAAGTCAATAACCTCTCATCTACCACTAACTAGTGACCTTTCACCTCTGTGTATGGACACATTTCAGTTTCCTCACAGGCAGAAATGGAGAAATGGAGAGGGAAAAGACTTGTCATATTGGGATTGCACATCCTTAAACAGGCCAAATGTTGAGCAGTCATAACTTAAGGCTTAAAGTTTTTAGTTGCTTATCATCATAGTTGTTTTGTGTTCAATTATGTGGATTACTGTTTACTATTATATGTATATTGAGAGATAGAGATCAATCTAGGATTCTCTATAAATCTAACATTCAAAGGGTTTTTAAGAAATCCTTTTTAAGTCAACATTTTTCAAAATAAAGTTAATCCACCATCTCAGGCTGGATCAAGCTGGCTTCTCCTTCCAGACTGCCTACACATGTGCCCTTGTCACCTCCATTGAAATAAAGCATGTGATGCAATGTATTTTTAATGAAGCACAGATTAGGAAACTGGATTTAGAATCAGTGAGAGTGGATTAATGTTTCAGCAAGGAACCAATTTCCCTACAAAATGGAAAAGACTGAGAATCAAGTCAGTTTTGTCTTGCAAGTTCAGGGGGAGGTAAAGGGAGGGGAATCTACAATGTCTATAATTGCTTTCAATATTTCATAAGTAAAATAGCATACAAAACACATATAATGAGAGGAAACAATCAATCATGTCACATTGCTGATGCTACGGTGCAGTATATCCACATCAAAATGTGTTGCGTTCACCAAACCTTGCTGGATGTCCAGGGAATCTGCATGCCCATGTGCTTTTCCATTCTTCATTTAGGTATTGTAGACAGATCTCTGTATAAAGGCATCTGCTAAAGAAATCTGATCCTACAGTCAAGTGCTGCAGAGAGAAGTCTACAGGTTTGCAGGATCATTTTCCTTTAGCAGTGATGCCCTTATACCTTTTAGAAAATCCATTTGATTTCACTAGTAAAACAAGGCAAGCCTTGGAAAGCCAATACGGCAAATGAATAATTGAACAAATTCTGTCAAAAGTCTTGTGCAAATGTGTCAAATGTAAATGCAGCCCATAGTTTGAGCAGTTTCTATGTCAAGTGCAGTTATAGTGATGTAAACCAAGCTTTATCCTGCTGAAATGCATCTAGAGAAGGCCTAAGGCATAAGAAAAAACAGCAGGACTCTGCAACTGAAAGAGTCATCACAATTCAGCAGGTGATTACAGCCCCGGCACTGCACCACACTGAGCGAGGGAGAGAAAGAGAGACAGACTGACATACAGCCAAAAATAAGTAAGTTAGACAGAGGTAGAGGGAATGACCTCTGGCTGAAAACATGCACCTGGTACCTTTTGTCCCGAGGCACACTGTTTGGAAACAAAGGTGATAAGCAAGAATGGAAGCATTAAGATGTTAAAATGAGCAGTGAAAACAGCGAACAACAGGAAGACCGAGCTTAATCAGATGATTGTCATTCTTTCCTGCTGTACAATCTGTAGGTTAATGAGGGTGCTGCTTTAGAGCAACTGCAACATGTTCTGTGATTAGCTTCTCAACACATCCTAACCATGGAACAATGTTCTCGGGTTTTGGGTTCAGCCATGCAAGAAAAACTTTTGCGTTTTATCACTAATCACGTTCTAACTAATTTACCTTTCCAATGTATGGTTGCTATTTCTGTTTGGATCTTCAAGTAATCACTGTGCAGACATAGAGAGCTCTGAAAGCACCACCAATTTTAGGACTATTCTGTGGCATTAACATGTAGTAGTTGGGATCCAAAGTATCATAAACTATTACATGGGTACATTTCATACCAGTGAGTAGACTTTAACTAGGTTTTTAGCGCTGGCTTCTAAACTAATTGATGAGAGAATGGTAATAAACCTAGTTTATTACCATTATAATTTAGTTTATGGTGATGAAATTAATTATGGTTTTTGGCAATATATTTTTCTTAATTATCAGCAGAAATATACAGCTTAATATCTTTGCTGTTCCTCCACCATCTTATACTGGGGTAATTATTTTCCCTGTTTCGGTTCCTTTTCCTTTCTTTCCTTTCTCTTTCTATCCTTTCTGTTCCTTTCTTTTCCATTAAAACCACTGATATCATGATTTTTTTTTCCTTTGCTTTGCTTTCAAGACCACTGAGATCATTATTCTCCTTTCTGTTCTTTTCCTTTCCTTTCCTTTCCTTTCCATTCAAAACACATTGAGACCATGGTTAAGCACTCAAAAACATTATAATGTAGTTTCTATCCATCCCTTCTAAAATAATAAAAAGTAAGTTGCTTAGTGGCTTGGTGGTTAGCATGTTTGCCTTGCACCTCCTGGTTCGGGGGTTCGATTCCTGCCTCCTCCCTGTGTGCACCGAGTTTGCATATTCTCTTTGGGGTTTTTTTTGGGTACTCCAAGTCCAAAGACATGCACTATAGGCTGATTGGCATCTTCTGTAGGGTGTGAATGGGTGTGTGAATGTGTGTGTGTGTGTGTGTGTGTGTTTGTGTGTGTGTTTGTGTTTGTGTGTGTGCGATGGGATAGGTCCCTGTCCAGGATGTCCCCCGCCTGGGATAAGCTCCAGACTCCCTGCGACCCTGTTTAGGATAAGCAGTACAGAAAATGGATGGATGGATGGAAGTAGGGAAGATGTCTTAGGGGTTCTTCACCACTAAACGGCATAAAAGTGGTTCCAGAAACCTAAAAGAACTCCTAAAGTAGAACCTTCATTTCAAGTATAATTTGGAAAGAACTACTCAAGTCAATTGATTGTTGGTTGATCGTTCAGCCAAACTGGTCATTTGAGGCAAATATAGTCATATAGTCAAACTTCAAGATCTAACCTTAAAACCATAGAATAGAATGATGTCAGAGGTTATTTAGCTAACTCATTATGTGTGTTGTGGTTAAACCTGAATTCCTTACTTGATTACAACATACAGGGCATGTATTTGAGTATGGAAATCCCTACACTGCTGGATTATAGCCTTCCAGGTCACCTGATATGAAGCAGAAAAATACAACTATAAGACATTCACATTGGAAGAAAAAAAAATAGCCAAGGACATCTATGGCTAAATGAACATATTATTTTACTCCCATCTAAAACCATGGTCTTACATTAAAGCATAATCTCACAGATGGTTTCATTTTCACAGGATAATCAAGTGAAATGTAATTTATTCACAATTAAGAATCTTAATTCTCAGTGCTAATCAAATCCTGATATAGTCTATCAATTTTAATTAAGCCTAGGGGCTAATGAATTTTATAGTTGTTGCATTTTCAGAATTGAGATCTACATTATGTCCTTTTTGTGCTCACAGTCTGTATTTATAACGGCATGTCTTGTATCGCCTAATAAAATGCATTGCTGATTCTGTATTATTAAAAACTGGATATGACAAGCCTGAACTTTGTAATGAAAATAACATATGCAAGGTGTGCTACTGCACAATCTGCAGTATGCAATCTTTTGAAACCTGTGTTGTGTCAATATCGCAGGCTCTATGGCCTCCTTCTGTAGATGTTGTAAAAATACACAGGTTCAGTCAAGCCTGTAATCTGGAGAAGTGCCACTTAATGCTGAATGGAATGATTATGCAAATCTGCATAATAAACAGCAGCTCAGGCTCCAGTCACAGGCTCTAATATAACCATACGGTGGTGCTAAAAAGTTTGTGAACCCATTAAAATTCTGTGAATATTTTACTCAAAATATCATCTGTTCATCTAAGCTAAAATCCAATAAAGCTGGTAAAAATATTTTGTTTTACACAGGGTTTGAAGTGTAGGTTAATACTCATTGGTACACAGTACCATTTCTTTATTTTCATAACACTTCTCATAAGCCTCTGATATTTTGCTTTACCCATGCCTATATACCCAGAAACAAATGGACTATTTAGCTTTATACAGTTTATTTCAGTCATCTTCACACAAATTCCAGTAACTTGAACATCAATTCCACGAACCTTAAACATACATTTGCATAACTGTAATTATATGTGTCATCACAAAGCACATTTAACCTTATGTTGTCATGCTGAAAATCCACAACATTTCAGTTTACAATGAAACTTAAACACTACACAGCTGTCATGGAATAAGAACTAACCAACTTAACTGTTCATACCTAGCTCTAGAGTATTGCACTTTGAATACATACATAAAGTAAGCACCTTTGCTGTTTTTGCTGTAATGGCAAAAAGCAAAAAGGTGACAGGGAGAACTCGAGGTAGAGAGCAAGTAAAAGGATGTGGCCAAGAAAGAAGAAGAGGAGGTGGGACTCTTTTGTAACTGGTGGTTCTAGGGCTACTGTGAAACTTGACGACATTCAGAATTCTGCTAAGAACCAGAATATTTCAGCCAAAAACCTTGTTGCCTCTGCCAGGAGTTTCAGACTTAAATAGACCTTTCACCAAGACAATGAGCCAAATATACTTTCACATCAACACAGAAATGGTTAAAGAAAATCAAAATTGTGGGTAGTTTTGATTGTTTGTTTGTTTGTTTGTTTTTGACCATTTCGGACTTTGGATTTTAACCCTGTTGAAAATCTGTGCATATGCATGCACAAACCTAAGAATATAAAGGAGGCTATAATGTTCTACATGGAGGAGTGGATCAGGATCACTCTACAAATGTGTCTCACAATATACATTACAGAAACAGACTCTGTTCTCTTTTTGTTAAGTGCTGTTATTCTCTCCAGGGCAGGTGTCAAAAATATTAATTGTTATGGGAGGCCAATAAGTTTGAAACTAGTGTATCTTTTGTGTTTGAGGTTTCTGAAGAAAAAAAAAAAGACGAAATATGTGTTTGCAGTTTTTTACAACTGCTAATAAGCATCTTTTGGGAGTGCATTCACTTTTTCCCACACCTAAACATAGATATGTTTGGCATAACAGTTCATTTTGTGCCCAAAAATGCTCTGCAGTGATCAAAACACTGCAAACACATCTTAAAATAAACTCCTTCCCCAAAGCTTCAACATTAGTGTTCTTGTAACAAGAATACTTTGTCAATCACAACACAGTTAGCTAAGAACCACTAACTGTTGGAATTAATGTACATCCACTATTTACATAGACAATGAAGTAGTAAATAATTATTTGCTCTGTAGTTTGTGTAGTATTATAATTAGTTTATTATTATTTGGTTGGTCTATACAGGGTAAACAATATATAGATAAAATAAACATTACAATAAAAATGACAAAACTGTATATATATATATATATATATATATATATATATATATATATATATATATATATATATATAATGTACAGGTGTACTGTATATAATGTACAGAAGTCAAATGGGAATGAGCTGTGACTATCCTATTTACATTCAAAATTCAAAGCAGTTTGTCTCTATAACAGTTTCTGGGCGTTGGTTGTTGTCCAACATAGTATTTGTGAATCAGAAATATATCTATATCTGATATCTAATTTATTTTCATATTAGTTTTGGAAATACACCGTTTTGCTGAAGATAGAGTGAAAAGTGAATGAAACAATTTTGGAAATTGTGAATGCTTGTTGCATTCAAATAAGAAAAAAACTGTTCATTATTTAGTTAAATAAATAGAGTGTTGTGCTAAGCATGTGAAGCATTTTGAAAAAGAGATCTAGTACTGAAAATGCTTCTTTGCAATTGAATAAACTGTAAATAATATTATACAATTAGCATAACTAGAGTCAAGCACATGGGACGTGAACATTTCTGCTGTTTATATACAGTCATCTTTAAAATCATAATATATAACGGTGTCATGTTTGTGCCGCCAGTAGATGCATTGTGTTATGGGTAATCAGAATAAACACTAATTTGTGGTTTATTCACTGTCTTATGTCACATATTTAAGTGAAATGCGTTCTAAATATAGCTACCCTAACATCGACTAACCCTAACCCTAACCCTAGGCATTGCTGTACATTTGAGTGTTAGTTTTTTTTATAATAATTAAGTGCACTGTCATGTCAGTGGTGCAGATGGAGCGTGCGCTATGTGTAATGTGTGAGAATTCTAGTAATACTGCTCCAGTAAGAAAATGGTGGGTACTGGCCATGTTGTTTATTTGTTTGTTTGATTGTTTTTTCTACAAACATTACAGTGTTAAAATGAATATGTTCTACATATGTTGTTCTGCACATTATGACTATGCAATGTTGCACCACAAAGAAAACAATATGTTTTCAACATGTTTAATGGAGTCTTTATTCAGCATTCTTCATATTGTTTTCTGAGGCATAGATGAAAGACGGCCCATAGAACCTTGCTGACTTTTTAATACTGCAGGTATTAAAAAAACAAACCTGAATCAATAACACAGACAGTCTCTCTATTCACTTCACAACACCAAGAAAACAAAGTGTTTTGTGGTCCTCTGTGTGTCGATTTTTTATTTTTTAGTAAATGGCACACTTATATAGCTCTTTTATCCAAAGTGCTTTACACTTTTCTCATTCACCCATTCACACACACACCAATGGTAGCAGAGCTGCCATGCAAGGTGCTAACTTACCATCGGGAGCAACTTGGGGTTCAGTGTCTTGCTCAAGGACACTTCGGCATGTAGCGGGGAATTGAACCGCCAACCCTACGATTAGTGGACAACCCACTCTACCACCTGAGCCACAGCCGCCCCGCCATTTGCTTGCTTGCAATGATCTTTTTTTTTTTAATTTCACAGATTGTATGTGACAGTGTTACCTATTTCTCTGCCTTTACTTGACTGCTGGACTTAAATGCATTTATTAGCAGGACTAATAGAATGCTACACAGACAATCTCTCACTCACATATGACCTTGTTTCATTGCAGCTACAGTATGGTAACAGCCACAAGCCCATGAAAAATGTTCTCCTTTGTATGCAATATTAAAACACAAAGCACTGAAAAATATGACAGGCCCGTTTTCACCCTGCAACTACAACCAGAGAGGAAAATCAATCACATTCTTCAGAAATTTTGCCTTGGGAGCTTTGCTCATCTCTCTGCATGTGATTGAGTATGTGCATGTGTTTATACAGTAGTGAAAAAAGTTTATGGAAGAATTATGGAAAGAGAGAGAAAGAAGGAGAAAAGTTAAGTTCTCCTTTCTTCTTGTATAGGCAGGTGACAGATGGTGACCTCATCGTAGTGCTTTCTCTAAACTGATTTTTTATTAGGCTTAAACAAGTGCAAGCACTGCTAATTTGCTACAGCAGACAGAATGCAAATGAGGCAATGGACAAGCTCACAGGGATGTTGCCCAGGCCATATGGAGCACATACTCTACTTCCAAAACAGGCACTCAGTTTCAACACAAGAGCCAAGAGTCCCACAGATCTACACGAGCTAGCACCATTTACCCCCTATTAAATGCAACCAACCAAAAAAATGACGCTCATGCCTGCATTTCTGCTCATCCAGTGAACATTACATTTACAATTATTTTACAATTCAGTGATCAACAGTTCAATAAACAAAATGATGTGATTTAGTTTTTAGATAACTATCAATACTATCAACCTGAAGCTTGATTAAACTTAAAATGAAAATATGTTGAACAGATTTTTACATAGCACTTTCTACATAAACCCCTTGGAGGAAAACTGCTTTTCAGCCTTGAACTGTTTGTTCTTTTTAAACTTTCTCTCCATATTTCAGTTAACATGCTTCCATGTCCCAGCTTTAGTCTCCCTCTGTATTTTTCTTCCTTTGTGTATCATTATTTATTCAGCAAATGAACCAGTTCTATTCCCTACACTCTGCATAAAAGTATCACAGCAAAGAACCTTACATGGTTGTTTGAGTGTAGAACGAGTATAGAAGTACAGAAGCATTGACAGAAGCAATCCTAACACAAAGGCCTTGTGGGCTGATAAAAGCCACCTGTTTTCTCCGCTCTCATCCCCTCCCCACACTCTAAATTCATTTTCTCTCCTTTTATCCTTCAGTGTAGCTCTTCTTCCACAGCGTATTTCCCCACTCTTGCACTATTAGAGTTTATGTTCCCATACTTTTACTGCATGTCAGAAGCTGGTATTTCTGAGGGACTATTTCTATCTAGTTTTTTTATAAGATTTATATCTTATAATATTATCAGAGATATTATGAGAGTGTCTGATGAACTACTGGAACCACTGGTCTTAAGAATAAAGCCCCTGTGAGAGATATCGTTCAGACAAAGAAAGGTTAGTGTTTTATAATAAGAAGTAGATACAAGACTATTCCACCTCCTTTCTCCCTCCACTCTCACTCTGCTGTAACAACTTTAATATCTATCCTTTCAGCAGCATCTTCTCTCCTTAGTCACTACTCAGACATTATCTTCTTCCGAACTTAAAAGGTCAAATGCTAATTCCTGTGCTAAAGCATTTAATGTTTGCTGGCATCCATTATTGAGGGGCTCCAACAGAGAGCCAGTGCTTTGGTTATAATTGCACTGAATGGTAATAATGTTAAAATGAAGCGAGTAATGAGATAGAAAGTTGTAGTCCTTCACACAGACATCTCTTTTTCTATGCTGTGTTTATACTCTTATATACAGTGTGTGTGTGTGTGTGTGTGTGTGTGTGTGTGTGTGTGTGTGTGTGTGTGTGTGTGTGTGTGTGTGTGTGTGTGTGTGTGTGTGTGTGTGTGTGTATTATTGCTCCTCAGTAACCTTTGTCTTCTTTAACTCCCAGGTTCGAGGTCTACCACAACATTTCTCTTCAGTTACGATCTAAACCTTGTCAGTCCAAAATGTGAAATTTCTTCTGCTTGAACCTGACGTGTGTAGAGGCTGAGTGTTTCAAGATCCTTTCAGTTGAGCAGGAGTTCATGGATGGACACCCAGAATTCATAGTTCCATCAATGATGTCAAGTTGTTATGTACTTTGACAACAAAACCATAATAATTCTTACTGTATGTTGGAATGCAGTATAATGTCTTAGCCAAACATAATTTTTATCATACAAGACAAAAAAATCTTTAGACGTTACCCCGTGGTGTCTCACAATATTATATGTCTTGGAGCTTTTCTCTCTTTTTCTTTCTTTCTTTCTTTCTTTTGATGACCTCCGCTTAGGAGAGTGACAATGGCATTGAATTTTCTCCATTTGTAAACTATCTGCCTGACAGTGAAATTTAAAGCCACAAATCTGTTTTGTAATCTTTTCCACCCTGATGAGAACTCTCATTTCTAACATCCTCAAAACTCTCTGAATATGATTTGTTGAATTTCATGGGTTCCCAAACTTGTGTGGTGAAGACTAGAATTTTTTTAGGATTCAAATTTATATTAAAATTTAAATAGGACAAGACCACTCACACTTCACTGCCATTCCATTGATTGAAAATCCTGACTCTAATTATCTGCTTAATTGAACTGATAATCCCAGCAGTATTTTTTTTTTTCCTGATGAAGACATGTAATCATTAATTCTTTCATTCATCATTCAGGGCCAAGGTGGATCCAGAGCTTGTTCTGTGAATACTGGGCATGAAGGACAAACTACACTCCTGATGGGACCCCAGTCCATCACAGGCCACCATGCATATATACACATCCACACACTCATTCACATTAGATGAATTTAAAGTTAGAGCCAATCCATCTACTGTGGAAGAGCCGGGGATTGAACCCCCTGTGATTAGTGGACAACTTGTTCTACCACCTGAGCCACAGTCACCCCTCATGGGATGAAACCAGAGAACCCAGAGGAAACCCACATAAACTTGGGAAGAATATGTAAAAACTCTACATAGACAGTAACCAAGCTGAAGCGGTAACACTACCTGCTGTGCCACCATGCCACCCAAAACATTTAATGTTGGATAATTGTCTATAATTTAAAAAAAATATATCAAAATGGAACTCTGTAATTTTGTGCTGTTTGCTATATTTGGGTTTTCATTATCTACTTTATGACTTAGGAAGGTCTGAAGATTCCTTCCAATATTTACAGACTTAAAAGGAGTTTCAATTTATCTAGCACCACCACAAGAACACCAAATCCCTCCTTACAAAGTTTTCCAGATCTAACATTTATATGTGACTAAATAGAAAAACTGCATAAAACATTCTGTTAAAACATTTCTTCAGTGGAATGGATTACTGAAAATAAAAATGTACATTAAAATGACAATTTAATGTGACAAAATATAAATATCCAATATATCATATAAGATGTTCTGTAGATCTTTCTGCTTCAAGTGCCACATGCTATTCTCTGAAATTTATGATCACAATTCAGATTGATGTTATAAAAATGTATATATAAAAGTCATATAAATCCAAACATTTGACTATATTTATGAAGACTATATTAAGTCTACATTTAACAAACTAAGATGGCAGTATCTGATACACCCATACCAGAGCAACACTAAATAATGTGATATGCTGAGAATCAATGTTATGCTGAGAATGGTCCACCTCCTAAAATTATAGGCTCATAGGTGGTCCTATAGTGGTCCCTTTCTACTGATAGACAGGGTAAAGGTGGACTGTGTATACTGTAGGCATATGTATGTCCTCTTGCCTTAACTGTATTATAACAAAGTCAAAAACCTCACCTAAATCAAAATATTAATGATGGTGGAACTTGTGCATGTGTAATATCATGTAATAAGTCCATGGGATTCAATGGCAAAGTGTCTCAATATGTCACCATATGGTGACAAAAATATTTTAATAGCAGACACTTGATCTACACCTGCATAAACTGGTTTTGTGGCCTCTCCAGGGCTCTATATAATTCATTATAATGGTATTTTAACTAAACCAAAACATGTAACCAAAAATTGATGCACCTACTCTGTGTTTTGGCTTTTCTGATTAATTGAAGATGCTGCTTTAGCACACTGTGTCCAAATATTTCCCATTTATACTATACAACTAATGGCATGTGTCTTTTCTGATCCCTGTGTCTCAAACACACTGAGAGGTATGTCTTTGTAAAGTCAGATTCAGACATCAGTTACTGTGTGTCAGTGTAATACAGTTATCAGAATTCATCTTAAGCCACAGTAAGTAAAATTCCTGTTTCTGGGTCGTTTGAATTTTAGTGCCTTTTGCAAAAAAAATAATAATAATAAAAAGAGAAAAAATGTGAGCCCTAAATCACCTGAAAACCTCTCCTAAACCCAGCCATTAAATAAAAATGAAACGAAATTAGAGATAAGCACATCACTAACCTGGTTTTTGACAGTCAACATTCAACTAGACCATTGTTAACATTCAAAGAAAACAAAAGATGAGTTGATGGAGTAGTACCTGAATCTTGACACATTACAAAACATCTAAAAGATGATTTTGCACAAGCACTCAAGACCTACTGTACTGTAGAAAAAATGTGAAAAGAAAAGAAACCGTTCAATGATGAGAAGATAGGTCACTAAATAAACAGCAAGAGAGGAAAAGCACAAGCAATTTAGACAAATAGACAGTTTGCTTGCTTTCACCCTCCACACAGCCAACATACTCAGAGAACTCTGACTTTTGAAAATAATGTGGAAATTATTTTTGTACACAGATAAAAAGATTCCAAAAATACTCATAAAAGGTTTTACTGACCCTAAAGATCATGTTAAGTTTTATCCTCAATCCTTGATAGCAATGACGTCAAACTCATTTGATTCGGTGATGCTTTGACATGCTTCTATCGATCTCTTCTTCAAGTGAATCTGACAGGTCAACCATGTGGAGCAAGAGAAAGTCTTGGTGGATTTTTGCAATATGTAGAGAGGAAACGAGCTAGACCTAACAGTAGCTGTCCAGCTTTCATTGTCAAAAATATTGTCATGACTAAGGTGCACTTGAGATCACAGGAAATGAGCAAACATTCTCTACGTTGATTAGTTCTTTCTAAATGGCCAGACAAGCATTTTACAGCAAAACACTACATCGTTTCACTTGATGAGGAAGTAAGATTTAAACATGGCTTCTTTTCCAACTATTAAACATATCTTTTTCATACACTGTGATATACTGTGTGTGATATGTCTGTAGCAGCTCACTCTCTCATATCAAATCAAGGTGAACACAGAAACACTCTATTCCAAAAGGGTTTTCTTTATAATATTAACCTTAAGAAATGTGGTTCACAGACTGGTAGCAGTATCATAATATATATTTGTGTGGCTGTATAAAGTATTGATAATACTCTGCCATTTGTAGTGATGCAATTTTATAACGCTCACCACTCTTCCATAAAGCCAAGCTTTGCAGAGGGTCCTCACTTCCTCAAGAAGTGTTTTGTGGTTGTGCCATATTCTTTATATTTATTAATAATGGATTTAATGGACTTTCACAGGATTTTCAAATTCTGGGATGTTTTTATGACCAAACTCTGATTGATACTTTTTTCCAGATCTTGGAATTGTTTTGCTCCTTGGTTTTCATGATTTCCAGAGACCATGTGACACTTTCATTGCTTACAGGTTAACTACATTCAGCTAAGTATGTGAGGTCTGACAGGAACTGGTTTCTCCAGAGCTAATTTAGAGGCTCCACAGCAATGGAGGTCAATACTTGTGCAATCACAATTATAGGGGATTTTGTGTACAGTCCTTCATGCATCTCCACTATAACCTATTTATCCTGATCAGGCTTATGGTAAGTACAGAGGCTGTCCTGGGAAAATTGTGTGCGAGGCAGGAATACACCCTGGGTGTAACAAAGTACATATTAACTCAAGGTTGTAACACTCCAAAATATAAAAAATGCAAATGTTATACTTTTATACCAATACACTGTACTGTAAATTACACAGTTTATACAATAATTTCTCTTTATCTCTAGAGTAGCTTCCCTGCCTTGCACCCAGTGTCCCAGGAAAGGTTCCACTAGGTCATTTTTGTCTCACTTTGTGCCTTTTCATATGAATTGATCATGCAAATAGTTTTTGCGATTGTGAAAGCATGTTGTTACAATAACTATTATGTCAACTAATAAGGAACAAAGGCTAATTAATATCTACAATTAACATAGGCATTACACTAATTTTAAACAAATATCAATCAAGCCAGCAAGTGGAAATTTTGCTGTGCTGTGCCATAGAGCATTTTCAGCTTACTTTACAATTGAGTTATCATTAAATTGAAGTATTATCAGGAGTGATACCCAGAAAAGGGGTACTTGTTTATTGCAATTTTCACAGTTTTCCCCTTGCTATTGTTCCAGTGCTAGTGTAGATTAGTTGAATTCATCAGACGCAGCACAGCTTTCTATCCGTGCAACGCATATGTTTCTCAAATCATCAAGGGGCCTTCTTGCGCTTCTGTGATCTAATATTTCACATTTCTCTAGCATATTCCCCACGGAACACACCATTTATTTACATCCCACAAGCATTCTTCACTTCCATTACACATACTCCAACACACCCCACATCAGTTCATCTTCCTCAATAATCCAAAGCACTTGAGGCAGCAGCTTACTGTCGGGATGCTCTCTAGCCAAAAAAAGAACAGAGTCACTATCGTCTCTCAGAGCGTTTTAACATCATGCTTAATTCAAGGGAAACATGCTTTATTTATTTCTCTTTTTATCTCTATCTTTTCTACTCTGTTTCACTCTCTGTCTGTCTTTTGCTCACTATCCTAGTCATCTTCTCAAAAGAACTGATGAGGCTCAAAAGACCTGATGAACTGTGACATAGAAGGAAATCAAAGCTCTACCACTCCCTTATGGTAAAGGCAGTGCAAACACAGAAAAACAGACACACACACACACACACACACACACACACACAAACACAAATACCTCAAATCCTCCCAGTCCGGGCCCTAACACCAGAGGAGTCGTACTGAGTTCTGCCTCTCGGCGTCTGATAGCATTCTCCACGGGCTACCATGGAAATCAGATAGGACCCTGGGAGTTAAAAAAGGCACGACTAAAGTCTAGTGCAGAGGCAGATATACTCGACTGTACATTCTCAACCACCCACCACCCATCAACTCTAATACACAATCACACACATGCACACAATCACATGCATAGAGAGACACCAGTTCATGCCTCCACCGCATGTAGTATATGGATATTTATGAAAACATAGTTTGTTTTTTTCTTTGCATTTTTGGCCTCCTGTCCACATGAAAATGTGAACATGTGAACTCACTGAAAACAAGGCTTTGCAAAAATACTGGAGATATTTTCCAGAAAGGTAGATACAATTTTCATCATGAGAAAAGAAAAAACATTTTTTTGAAAATGCTGACTTCACAGCATTTGCCCATTGAGGTTTTTCGTGTGTTATGAATCTACTAGGACTCATTGCTGCCCACCAGTTTGCAGTTTGTGATCTGTAATTTCTTATTTGATAACTTTTCAATTTAAATTCACTTTGCTTTATTATTACAACCTTTTGCAGAGGACTGTTGTTTTTTTCCACATTTAAGCTTCTCTACTGCTCAATTATTAGTCATTAATCATATCAGTTATTAATGTCATTCTTGAGGCATCTAATGGACTAGTTCATGAAATACTATCGCTGGGCTGGCACACTCATGGGAGCGTTTTCAGTGGGTTTGTTTTTTGTTTTTTTTTTGGTTTTTCATTGTCATGTGGACAGAGATATTTTCAGAAATGCTGTTTGAGGACAGGATTTTTTTTTAAATTACGGTAAAAAAAAATTATTTTCAAAAAAATCTATATAACCGGTGACAATGCAAATGCTAACGCTAACCCACACCTCATGATACACACTATATGGCCAAATGTTTGTGGACACCTGACCATCACACCCACATGTAGATCTTCCCCTAACTGTTCCCACAAAGTTTTAAGCACACAAATGTCTAGAATTTCTTTGTATGCTACAGCATTAAGATTTCCCTTTACTGGCACTAAGAGGCCCAAACATGCTTCATCATTACCATAAAGGTCCATAAAGCCATGGTCTCCCAAGGTTGATGTGGAAGAACTCAAGTGGCCTGCATAGAGCCCTGACCTCAACCGCACTTTTGGGGTTGAATTGTAACAGTGACTGCACCCCAGGCCTCCTCACTTGACATCAGTGCCTGAACTCACTAATGCTCTTGGGGCTGAATGAGCAAATTCCCACAAACACATTCCAAAATCTAGTGGAAAGCCTTTCCAGAAGAGTGAAGGTTATTATAACAGCAAAGCGGGGAGCAACTCCATATTAACGCCCATGGTTTTGGAATGGGAACACATGGGTGTGATTGGCAAGTGCTCACATACTTTTGGCCAGATAGTGGATATCACTGTTGTACTATGTATAATCCAATATCCAGATTGTATGAGTGTTTATTATATTAGTTGTCAATTTATTGATGAAATCATGCAGTTTTCTGTGGTCAGTGTGTGAGATGGTAACCTTCTAGATACACAAGGATGGACTTCCAGACAAATCCTCCTCCTTGCTTGTGGACATGGGAAGCTGTGTTAAAGGATCTGCACTCTGCCTTGTAGCCATTTGGTCACTCAAAGTGAAAGAAGGGTCAAGTGTCAGTCATAAAACAAAGCTCACACACACTGGAGCCAGAATAGCTCAACACATGACTGATGGACAAGGAAAGGGAAACACACTTCACATCTTTCCACCTCCTTCCTTCCTCCTCCTATTTCCTTCCTTCCTTCTGAACTGCTGCTTATGAACTGCTCTCCCTGTCCCAATGTTCCAGTAAAATTATCTGAAATTTTCAGTGGATGACTGTTGGCCCAGCTTAACTGGCATTTAATAAGCACCCTGACCTGCTGGGGAACACTATTGATGATTTTCCTTTGGAGAGAGGGAGCAGGACAAGACTAACTTAGAGTTCTGCACAGCTATTGATTAGGCCATATTCACTGATAACTACAGAGGAAGAAGAGAGAGCAACAGAAAACTAGAGGTTCAGGCAAATAAAGAAAGGATTAAATATTTTCCCCCAGGGAATAAGCCGTAAAGAGGATGTCAGGTGTAGGGAAGCACACACACATACACACACTATCTATCTATCTATCTATCTCTCTCTCTCTCTCTCTATATATATATATATATATATATATATATATATTGGGCGAATGATACACAGTGTAAAGCGCTATATAAGTGCGCCATTTACCATCTATCTATCTCTCTCTCTCTCTCTCTCTCTCTATATATATATATATATATATATATATATATATATATATATATATATATATATATATATATATATATATATCTTTTGTTAATATTAATGTAATATTCACTCTATTTAATACAGTGATACTTCTCTTGAAGTGCTATACTAAAAGAAAGCCCTGCAAGCTAGACTGAAATAGACGGGCTGCATAATCTCTGCCCTCAAGAGAACAGCTGTCGCTCTGAACACTCAAACCAAACTAAATGATATAATATCGTTTTTAAAGATTTTCTAAATTGAATTTGAAGACCACTTTGGCCGAAATTTGTTCATTTGGTGGGTTGGACCAAATAATAGAGACGAGGACGTCTGATATCTGTCCAATTTGGCTTTGTATTCTACTTCGATTTTTTTTCTTCTGAGTAGATTATTATTCTGATTTCTTCTGGGACCAGAGGCAGGATACAGTCCAGAATCTACCTTCCCCAGAGCCAGATCATTCTAATTCACAACCCTCCAAATGAGTTATTGACTCAGGGATGTCCCATGGCAGGGTGTGATGGGGGCTAAGACCTTGTCCTGCCCCCTCTCCTTCTTCTCTCAGCTTCTCGTAAACTGAATAGAGATGATTGTGCTAGCCAAGTCACAAGCAATGCTCTCTCTCTCTCTCTCAGACTACTCTCTCTCTCTCTCTCTCTCCCTTTCTCTCTCTCTCTCTCTCTCTCTCTCTCTCTCTCTCTCTCTCAGGCTACCTGAGGCTACTCTACTTAATATACATTTTATTGAATTGTGGGGGGTTTTCAGTAGCTTTTTGATGTACACTATTCCAATGAAAATAAAACATACCTATACATCTGGTTTTAAAGGGTCATGTTTATAAGGACACAATTCATTTAAATACGAGGAAAAAAACAATTTGTTGAGGTGTGTAATACAAAAAACGGCTTTACAGCTTATATAACAGCTTTTTAAAACCCATTTTGGTCATTTCCCAATTCCCACCCACTAGCTATCTCTCCTAGTATCACATGACAGCTAGCCCATGAGTCCTCAGAGACAGGTAAAGTCAGCTACCAGAGCTTTTTGAACTGCTGCTCATGGTCAACACACTTGGAGGAAAGTGCTATCTGCCCTCTTCTGCATACATGAGCTCACAGATGCCCACAATTGGTTAGTGTCCCTCTGATTGACAGGGAAGAGAGTACGCCATCTGTCCCACCAAGAGAGCATAGCCAATTTTACTCTTCTGGACTCCAGGCCACAGATGGCTGTAGAATCTTCAGGATTCAAACTCATAATCTCCTGACATTAGGGTGAGCTCTTTTCTGTTGCACCATTCAGTAGCCCGAAAATAACACAAGAGGAAAAGCAATTACATCGAAGAGTCCTTCGGCACTTACATATCAGAAACTTTTGTCACCTACACTGCCTGTGCACTCATGATTAAAAAGCCATTGTGTATCTAAATGTGAGTTTTAATCATTTCTGAATAAGATCCGGATTCCGTTTTTGCTGTTTGCGGGGGGAGAGTGGCATGTCCTCATGCTGTGATTCAGAGCATCGCTCATGTTCTACTTGGGGTTAAAGGTCAGAAGAAGTCAACCAGATCATGGATGACCATGTGCCAAAACCTCTTCCACAATCAGGACCCAGTGCCGTGGCTTTACTCCAGTGTGTCTACCAATGCAGTAATGTCATACCAGCCTGAAGCATGCCACTGGTTCTCTCACACACTTCTCATGACAATCCAATTACTGCATATTACAATGAAATGTAACTTACTGATGCCATTTTCTTGTGGGCCTAATCATGATCATTTTCTGTAAAAGCATGTAATCTACTACCATGTGTGTTTCATGTCAGTTAATATTTTATTAACTCTGTAGTCAGCAGTTGGAGCCACTACATCTTTATGCATATTACAGGATAAATTGAGCTGATCTGCTGTACTTTTACCCACTCCAGCTCCTCTTTAAAGTGTAAAATGTGTGGGTGGATACAAAGTGTGAACTCCTCTAAAGCTTCCAGGTATGTTCAAATGCACTGTGTGGATTGTGTAAGCTGTAATATGTAAAACATTTTCCAGAAATAATGTAAAGCTCTTTAAATAATCCATTAGAGATGTTTTTACTACCATTACCACCATAATCTCTGTTACAATTTAGTTTATTGCTGAGTCTGGGTTTATCTACAGAGATAGACATCCCAAAATGATTCCAGTTTTTATACACATTATTGGGAATTACTAATGTCATTTGGAAAGACTAATGACCATTCCAAATAAAGCTATATAAATAGTATATGAAATCTGCACAGCAATATCAAGAGTGTTAATAGTGTTAGTGAATTAATTTTTACACTCCAAAAATAAATGTTCCAGAAAAAGGTTCTTTAGAGGGATACAGTAGAGGGTTCCCTAAAAACATCTTTCAGTCAAAGATCCTTTAGCCATTGTTTTTGGCTTCAATAAAAGAAATAATCAGTTTCCAGTATAAACAGCTTTCTACGTTAATGGTAACCTTTATGTTAGGAATTTTTCGATCTCTGTTGCACCAGTAAAAATGTTAAAGATCCATCATTTTAAAGGGTCTTTTGGAAACCAAAAATTGTTCCACAATGGCATCACTTTACTGGCAAGTAAAGATACGTCTCTGTAGGTTGATGTGCTGCATTATTAGTATATAAAAACTGTGTGTGTCAGCATTGATTGGTAGTGTGTCCTTCAATTTGGTGGGAGTGTTGAATAGAATACTGTGGGAATAACATATAGTGAAGTCTGTATCAATATCAATCACATTAGATGCTGATTGAATTATAACATACTCAGTGGTCAATATGTAAGGCTTGGTATTAAGCCTGCATTTGCATTTGATCAATGCAACATTCAGTGAAATTCAAACTGAGAAACATAACAGAGTCACGGTGATGATTTAATGCACCTAAAAAAGAAATGTCTTCTATGTTTGGAAATAATTTAAGAAAGAGAGACAGCTCACAAGTGCTAAAGCTGAACAAATGCTGTAAAAGAAGCATGACCTTCTTAAAATCCCATGGGCCATTTCAAAATTCAATTAAGCCCAGTGACCATCTTTGCAAGGCTACAGCAGTGTGCTTTACTTCGACAGCCCATTGAAAACATATCGTCATTTACAAGCAAGCCCTTGGGGTGAAGGAAAGTGTAGTGACAAGGGTGTTATGTTAAGGCAGCCAAGAACAACTTGTCTTATTCATGGGCATAATGGCAGGGTCAAAGGAAGGCCAGGAACATTACATTCTGCAGTCATTCAGTATGAATTCCACATCTGACAGATCCGTGTCCATGATTGGCAGATTGGCACCCACAATTCTTTGCCCACTGAGCCACTGCTAATCCAGTAAGTGATAGACCTGAGTTCACAGAGCTACTCCTGCTGTGTGGGTAAAACAAATACAACCTCTAACTGTTACTATCTTCTACCATAAATATAGTCTAATTTCAAATCAGAGAGAGAGGTATTAGAGTAATCATTCAGAAAAGCATATTAAATTACGTCTTGCATCAAAGAATTAAGGTCATTGGAAAAGACAATGCTTAGAGAAATCCATCATTATCAGAACTACCACTCGCTCTGTTTCTTTGTGTGCAAGTCATTTAATTCACCAGTACTACTTACTGTTTTTGTTCCTGAAAATGGAGACATATTTTTCAAGTGTAAAACTGATTGCTAAGTTAGAGAGAAGTTCACAATTCTGTAAATTATTTTAAACTGAAAATGACTACTTTAAGCAGCTTAGTGATGATTTAAATAGCTATATTGACTCTGGGTTCTCCGGCTCCAGGCCAGGAGAGGATGTAGTGCACACAAAAAACTTCTACCCACAAAAAAAGTCTATTTAAGAGAGCTGATCATTCATACTGGCAGCACTAAGCAAAAAGTCAATTAACTGAATTAACTTAAAGATTTTTTTTTTCTTTGAGAAATTTTATAAGCACATAATCCAGAGAAAATTGGCACAAGGAAAGAGAAAACATAACTCTGGAAATTATATAGTGAAAGTAAACAAAGGGAACTGCAGAAGGAGGAGCACATGTGTTTTACAGGAAAATATTTCCATAAAGATACTGAGTTCTGTCAAATGTCTTAAATTCCCCCACTGGCAAAACCTCTTTCCATGTGTAGATTCAATTATCATTCAGTTATTATGATACTATACCATAAAAGTAATCATCTGAAACAATTGGATAATAAAATCACAATGTTTTGGTTTAAGAGAAAGCTGCAGTGGGTCAAAATGGACAAAGATACAGTATAAAGTACCATATAAACCTCTTGCGTAAGCAAGTAACTAAAGATGACTGAACACACACACACACACACACACACACACACACACACACACACACAACTCATTGATGTGGAAGTAGAAGCATGCCTATACTGAGGGAGGAGTCACAAGGTCAGTGTCGTTCCAAATGAATGGTCAGCACCACAAAGGACAGAAGAAACTCAATGACAGAAAAAAATGACAAACTCTCATGCATTGCCCAGTGCCCCCATTCTCTTTTGACCTGTCAATCAACAGAAGTTTAAAAATATATATATTCTGTCCAATAATAACAGCTTTTAATTTAATAGAGTTTGTTATATTTGTTATATCTGAAGCATTGTATGATTGCGGGGAATGAAATAGTGGCTGCCATTGTAATGAAATTCACTTTGCAGTGCTTTCACAGTCTTATCTAATGAGTACCTTCTTGCTAAAATGATCTCAGCATCTCATTAATACACTCTTAATATGATCGATCAGGGTAAACAGATTAACTAAGCTTGTGAAATACAGACATTCCCTGCTTATCATTCTGTTTTCGTATCCAAGTCCATTGCTCAATGATCCGCTTATCCACACATTGTCTCTAAGTAGCTTTAATTCTCTGTAAATCTTCTTATTTACACACCATGTTCAGGGCAGGGGTAGTGCACATTACTCTCTTGCTGTCAGGTAATGGCTGAAAATATCTCCAAAGCCATGTAACCCCTTTTACTCTCTTTATTTACTCAAAGACCTACTTAACTTTATTAGCATTCTATTTTATGACTTTTGTCATGAAATGTGCACATCTAGTTTTACAGGGCTGAAGTTTCAACCATTTCTGTTAAAAAGGACAAGTCTGTGATTTGGGGAAAAAGTGTTCATTTGGATAAATCGAAGATGATTGTGCAGTGGGAAGAAACGTTACCTAACTCAAAAGAAATTATATTACTAATACTACTTCAATTTAAAATATATATATATTTTGTTATTAATAATATAATGTTCATGAAATGCGTTTTTCTTGGTACATTCCTGAGTGAATAACGAATGAAGCATTGCAGTTCATCAAACCCATTAATAATTTGCTTTTCTAACAAGTATGTGGTCAAATACCACCAAGTAGAAGATACATGATAGCATGAGAGACCATTAGTAGCTTAGCTAAGATTAATACGTTGCCGCACCATATTTGTACATTTTAAGTTATCATGTCAGCATGCACTATTGTCATTACAAACAAAATAAAACAAAATATCAAAACACAATATTAGCGTATGCTTACATTAAGGACTCTATTGGTAAGGAGACACATTCGAAAAGTGTTTCCCACAGTACAGTAGCTGAGCACCAACTGGCCTAAAATCTTTCGAATGTATCATTCCAATGACTCTAACAACTGGCATTTACACTAAGCAACTTAAAACTGCCTCATTATTACCCTTAAGTTCACAACAACCATATTATTCTCAAAATAATAATTGATCTCAAACTATGTATTTATGGACAAAATGCATATATGTGTGTTACTCATTAAATTATTTACATTACACTGGTGGTGTGACGATAGAAAAATCTCAAAGGATGGAAGGAAGGAAGGAAGGAAGGAAGGAAGGAAGGAAGGAAGGAAGGAAAGGAATTCATTTTCCCCTCTAACTAGACTGCATAAATCAAGAACCTTAAAAGTTTCTTCAAATTGACTTAAGAATTTTGGGGAACCCTTAAAGATTCTACATAAAACTCTGCAACAGTGTGCTTCAGGAAGCTAAGAACCCTTACGGATCTGTCTCTACTGTGGCCTGGTGAGATTCTGAGCTCCCGTACCTCACTATAACAGCTCTAATCGTGATATGCAGCAAAGAGGTAAATAAAGATGCACTACTAGGAATTGTTTACAGTACAATGATAATGATACTGTTATAATACTTTTAGTCAAACCTCCTGGGGGATCATTGTTTTAAACTTGCACTTATAGGTAACAGCTTGAGTGTTGAGTTTTTAATGATTTAAGGATCTCGACTCCAGCACTGCGAATCCACTTCTCTGCACAGTTCTTTTTTGCTAATGAACAAATAATTCATGAGTTGGATCAGGTTGGCTCAGAGTTACATTATGAGGCTGCATTGCAAATGAGGGTTATCCCTCTAGATGCTCCGAGTTTAAGTAAGGGTTTGATTTGAACTGAACTGAATTTACACTGATGTGTTAAAGAAGATGTGAATAGACCTAATGCTTTATCCATTCAAAATGACACTACAGTTGACTAGAGAGATTAGCTAGGTTTTTTACTAGAGAGAATAGCTAGGCCATATCACATTTTAGAACTTTTAAAGGGTTCTTCCACTGTCTCACTTGGGAACCCTTAAAGGTTCTATGTAGAAGCCCAAAACAGAGACGATACCTTTTTTTGTTTTGGAAGCTACGTATCCTTAACGCTTATGTTCTTGTCAGGTCAAACTGACATGTTTTACATTTTTATTTACTGGGGAACCATAGTTATTTTAAAACATGAAATGTTATGTGCTTGTTCATTTTGGCTTCTTTCCTTTCTCTTCTTCACTACTGAACATAAAAAAGCACAAACTTGCTTCTGGTGCATCTGCTGTAGGCTACACCCCACTCCACCTCTTTATATTTTGTATGACACAGGTTATGTTTGGGTCATTATAACCCAAGAATAAAAGCAGATTACAAGAAGCGGTGAAATATTAACTGACACTCAATTGACACCAAAAATGACATAAATTGCTGAATTCATTGTATGTTACATTACCTCCAGGTCTTATTTTCACTCGTGCCTGATTACACTGATTACACTTGCTGCTAGCATCCCCAGGCATAAGAAGGGCTTTTGCGTGTCTTTATGGTTCGCCGAAAACATAGATCTATTCAGGTTAGTGATTTTAAATATTATTTTCTGGCTCAGCTACCAAAAATGTTATATGACTCATGAACAGTACATCAATTGCTAAGTAGTGAACAAAATACAATGGTTCATTATAAAATGAACCTTTAAAGAATCGTTGAAGAAAGTTTTTTTCTAAGATTGTAGCTAGCTTACTCTTACTATGAGAAAGGTAAGAGAAATTAGACTGAGAGGTCGAGTCCATCCAGCATCAGCCTTCACTGGTTGTTGTGCCTCTTAAATTAGCAAAGCCCTAAAGCTGGTGCTATAGGCCGATCACTTTGACACGGCACGTAATTAAAGCAAACCACAAGCTGCGGTGCAAAATTCCCCTTGGCCTGTTTGACAGGAAAATGATTGCACTGACTTAGAACCAAGAATAGGAGAATTCCACACACCGGCCTGACCCTAAGAGCTACAGCAGCTCAATTTACATGGTCATAAAAATCGTTCTTCTCAGTGTCCCGAACGTTTAAGTGGGCTAGATAATATTAGCTTCTATAACTGGACTAACATTAGAAGTCTATATTTTGGTCTATAAACCTAACTTCCTGTATGTGAGAGCTAATGGCAACGCATGAGCAGGAACAAAGCATGCCTTGAAGGGGTTGCTAATAGCAACATCTGAGAGGAAATGCTGTTGTACAAAGAGACTGCACTTCAGATGTTCTGCTCAGAGCTTACTACTACACACACTACCCTGAGATCCACTTGAAAAGATGACACATAATGGTAAAACTGCAGTATGAGGGAGCGGACTAAGTAGCCGCCTGTCTTTTAAATGGCTGTCTATAACTCTGAAAGATATTGTAATTCTATAATAATTATATACAGTAAGTCTGTATGATTTCTGCTATGAGATTTTTTTTCTGATTTCTTTTAAGAATTGTGGAACTTGCCTCAAATGCATTAAACTTCATCAGCACCATAACCACTAACAGTGGGAAAACACTATAGCTAATAATAATCTAATAAGTGAAAAAACATTGTGTGTGTGTGTGTGTGTGTGTGTGTGTGTGTGTGTGTGTGTGTGTGTGTGTGTGTCCAAACTAAGTACTGCCATTCACGACGATGTACTTTGTAAATAAATAAAATATTAATAACAGATAAGAGGAATGCAAACAGGTGTGGAATACAAGCACAACCTGTTACAGTAACAGTATGTGAGTGGCACAGCAACATGTGAACTGGGAAGCACCGCGAACTATGGCGACCAAAACAAATCGCCGTCGTGGTGAGTATTTACTTACAGAAGCATGCTCTTACCGAATCTTAAAACATGTGGCATCCCGCGAGAGTATCCCACACATAACAGAAGCAGCAGAAGGATCTTGACGGATCGCCTGAAGCTCGCATGAGTTATCAACGGGGAGGTAATCTTCATGATGCCTGCAATGTACATCGTTTTAATTCCTTTGGATTGCAAAACTCCCCACAGAATTGCTCTTTAGTCGTCTAGGAGGGGTGAAGGCCAGCGCTCAGAGATCACGGCATGGTTACGGAGGAGTCGCGCGCTCGCGTCCCGCATCCGTTTCCAGAAAAGCGCCGCGTGTCCTTCCTTCTCACTGCACCAAGGAACGGGCTTCCGACTCGGCGAGCCTCGGGCCATCCATGTCAGACGGCACAAATCCAGCCGAAATCCATGCGCGAGCAGCCTGAAAGAGAGCAACGAGAAGGATATTGGAGATCCACTAACGAGCCGCGTGATTCAGCGCGGACCGCGGGAGGTGAGAGCTCTGCGCTTGAGCTCTGCTCGCTCGCCTAATGCAGGCGCTGTGCTGCACTGCTGCGCACCTTCTGACGTCGAGCCGAGATCAGCGGCGGCATGAGAGGCACAGCGGGAGACACCGGGCATGTTTAACTGCAGCCGATCACCACACATCGATCCGCCTCCATAAATCAGCCCCAAACACGGCGCTTTTCTGCCGCGTGCCTGCCACCAAATGTCTTCGCTAATCTCGCAAATTTTCTCATCAGATGTGGTCCCCTGAATCCAGCGTGTCGTAAAGCTATATATATCGATCTGTGGATTTTGGATTATAGCCTGAGACCCGTAAACGGGTCCAGAATAAAGATCAAGGGGGAAAAAATCAACAGTTTGTATCGGGGTTGTTGTATTGTTGTACTCTGGAGATATTCGGCTATAAGCGACACACAGCACGCGCGTTGTTCACGGACATAAATACTCCCGTGTTTGTAATGAATAGGCTTTTACTGATTCTTTACTGATTGATTGTAGAAGAGTTTGGACTATGGTTAAGATATGTTGAGTAACAAATAACGGAATCAAACCAGCTTTTATAGTATGTATATATATATATATATATATATATATATATATATATATATATATATATATATTGCCGCAATGTATTAGCAAACATAATGCACTTAATATTGGCAGTCATACTTTTGGATTTTCTATGTTGTGTGCTTTCCTTCACATTACTTGACCTGCCCAGTTTACTGAGAGATGCCATGAGTATAGGCTACTTTTATACTGTGAAATATAAACTAGTATTGCAGGCTTCCTAGTTTTGTTCGACATGTATCATTGGATGTTTGAGACTGAGATGTATTAAATGATGTAGTTAATATATATCATGTAAGAATGCACAGTCCGTTTATTAAATTGATCAAAAGATTTTAATTCCGCCTCCTTGAAGGGCCGAAGGGATTTCAGCACCATGGACAGCGATGCGCGGCCTAAAGCGAGACAAACGTGATTATACTGCCGAGCAGTTAGATACAATGTTCTGTGTTTTATAAAAACCACTGCAAATATAAAATGTGATAAGTACCGAGTTTATTCCTTCGACCAAACATATCGCTTATTAACACAGGCCTGTTTCTGTGCGCGTCAGGAACACGGATATGACTGAGAGAGGATTTCTCAGCTGTCACTTCGTTCTAGATAGATATTTCTGCTTGCACTGGATCCAGTGAATGGAAGCCTGATTGATTATTTGTATTAACATGAATTGCGAATATGCACTGTTATCAATTGCCCATATTCCTGACTGGCCTTGTAGGATATTTTTCTGCTTTCTCGACGCATTTCACACCGCCTGAGACCTTGCACCTAAAAGGCTTAAACAGCCATTTGATACATATAGCATTTGAAACCACACAACTTAAAGCTTGTTATTAGCAGCAGCAGGCATGCAGCATTTAAAAGCCGTCTTTCTTTTACTTATTTATTTATGTATTTATTTATTTATTTATTATTTTCATTTCCTCGATCGTTTAAAAGTCCTCATGCATAGGCTATTTTCCTCTCGAGTATTGAACTTTTTTACTGCTCTAATGTGGACTCTAATGATTTAAATCAAAACATCCCAAGAGAGTGAAGATTTTCCTCAAAGTCGCTACTTCAGCTTTCTTCTTCCTTCTTCAATACAGCAGTGAGAGCAGAGACGAAACGCGCTCGTGTTGGAGCGTCCATAAATTATACCTATTTTCAGGGAACTGGCACACAACTCCTATCATATCATAACTTTTTGCCTCACATCAAGCCCCACTACCGCTCCAATTAAAAGCACACGCTTTAGTTGAATTTCTGGCCAGCCGTCTTCATGGCGAATGGCTTTGACCTCGACGCCAAAAAAATATGCCTCCTGCTTTTTATCAACTTTATCCCAATAGATTGGTTAAATAAGCAGGGAAATTCGCATATCTGCACACAGGTTCACTTTTAGTGGATTAGATATGGATCGTCTAAGCAGTGCCGCGTCGCTGCGCTGACAGTCTGTATAGGTAATGGTGAGTATTTAATGATCACATCCTATTTTCTCAATGCAAAGGATGTTTATTTATTTATTTATTTACTTACTTACTTACTTACTTACTTTTGGGGGGGGGGGCTGATGATGATAGGGCATCACCAACTCGGGGTCACGCAACACTGGCACTGGTTATTAACTATCAATCATAACCGTCCGAGATATTTAACACGTCATCACGGAGAAAATTTGTCCGATCTAGGTCAGAAGTTTCAATCCAATTCAACTGTGCGTCGTTTGGGTTTTTTTTTTTTGTTTGTTTTTTTTCGTGAGGTTTCAAACCGCAACATGAGTTACCGGATCCCAAAGGCGTCGTTCACATTTGTAACATTTTTTTAAGAGTCCCACAGTGAAAACTGTCACCTCGTGCAGTTCTAGCGGAATAAATAACGGGAAAGGAGTAGGCACTTACCTGCTTTGGCAGAAGCCGCGCGAGCTGGAGTGCAGTCACAGAGCCGGAGGAAGTAGTTGAGCTGTTCCGTTGGAGCGGAGAGGAAAGCGCGCGCTAAGGCTGCTCTCTCTTCTCGCCGCGCGGCCCGTGGACAAGCCACGCCCCCTGTCGGTCAAACCGCACTCTGCTTAAAGACACGCGGAGACTATCTGGGGTGCGACGCATCCTCCGGGTGTCTTACTATCAAAACAGGACAATTAACCCGTTGTTGTTGTTTTTTTCTACACGTCATTTTAGGGATGAAATATTAAAATGTGATAACAGATTTTCTCCCTTTTATGTATGAAGCGTAGGGGTTGATTCTTAATCTTAACTGATCTGCATTTAAATAATATATCTACTATTAATGTAATAGTATGATATTCAAATGTATCTAAGGAGAGAAAAGGAGAAGTCTCTGGAACACAGAAGACAAAACAAGGTAGTGCCCTGGCATATTTGTGGCAGGAGGGCAGTTGGTGAAAAGTAAATTGACAGTCATGTCTGATTTGGTCCTTGGTGCAAAATGAATGTCCCTATAACAGCATTACTGTATTGAGTTCCTAGTTGCATTATAGTTCGTCATTCTCATGGGATCTGGTCAAAAAGCACAGCTATTTATGATTTATTAAGTCTGCATTGCAGCAGGTTTCCTCAGGGTTCTCCAATTTTCTCCCTGCACCCAAAAACATATCATATCAGTTGGCCAAACTAAATTGCTGTAGGTGTGAATAAGTGTGTGTGTGTGTGTGTGTGTGTGTGAGAGAGAGAGAGAGAGAGAGAGAGAGAGAGAGAGAGAGAGAGAGAGAGAGAGAGAGTTGCATACAGGGTGTATTTCCACCTCATGCTCAGTGTTCTCAGGATAGGCCCCAGATCCACCACGACCCTTAGGAAAAATTAGGTACAGAACATGAACAATTAAATGATGTAAGTGTATCTAAGGAGAGACATGGAGAACTCACTGGAACCCAGAGGACTCAAAAAGGGAAGTTAAGCTATAGTTATGATAATTGGCTGATTCATATGGTAGTATATTTTTGTATGCTCCTTTTGTTTTCTTTCTCTTTTAAGTAAAGTGATCCAAAATTTCTGAAACAGCTAAAAAAAAAAGTGTGCATTAAAGAAAGTGAGGGAGAGAGATAGAGAGAGAGAGGGAGAGAGAGAGATGGTGGGAGGCACTCTCTTTGCCTCTTTCGTCTCTTTAATTACAGCCAGTCTTCCATATCGGAGAGGAAATTAATTATTCACCTAATCTGCCGGAGGAAGTAATACCCAACCTGCAAAACACACACACACACACAAACATGCACACACACACACACACACACACACACACACACACACACACACACACACACACACACACACACACACACACACACACAGACAGTGCAACAAACACCAAGAATGAAAGTATGAGCAAGTTCCTCAGCACCTGCTTACATAGCAGCCAACCAGGGCTGAAAGTCAACCAGATTAACCCCGAAACAGATTAAGCAGCATACAAAACAGGCCTAAGTGCAACATTTTAATACATGAATGATGTCTGGGGAAATGCAGGTCTATGGGAATAGCTGTTTTTTTTACACTACTTCAGTTTTGTGAATATGAATTCCAATGTGGTCTTGAAATTTAAATTATTTAAATGCAAAAAGATTATTTAAAACATACAAGCTTGCTACACTCTGTTACTACCAATTCAAGTACAAAACATGATATTATATTATAAGATAGATATTATAAATATAATATGTGCTATTATAGGAAAACAATGAATAATGAGGTGGTGTGATGTGGCCAAACGGCATGCAACCCAAAGCTAATTATTTTCTTATAACCATTCCCCAAAGTGTTTTATTCTTCTAGCATCACACCAATTTGCCAATGATTACATTTTCTTAGCAATTAAAAGAGCCATGTCATACATTTGCCATGTGATGGTCTGGGGTCTCATGTGGGGTGAATTCCCCAGAATACCCTGACCCTGAACAGGATCAAGCTGAAAATGATGATGAATGAATGTCATACTTTTTATCACTTTATAACTACATTTAAGACTGTTATCACTTACATTATAGCAAATAAAAAGTGTCATCCCCTCACCAGCTTCTCTTCACCAGCTTCTCTTTTGTCTTGTAGACTCTCCCCACGGTGGAAAGCTTACTGTTTGTTACAAAGCACTGACACTGGAGATTCTTTGCATAAATATTAAATAAACATCTCCTTACAGAAAACATTGTTCTTTGTTAAACAATGTTATTTCTTTTATCCATTTATTATTACTATTATGCAGAGTGTCTGCCATACAAGTGCCTAAATTAGCTGTTACTGTAGAAATAATATGAACAATCAGATTTGAGAATTCTAAAGTTCTGTGGTATAAAATAATATATCTAACAATGTAATAGACGTTTTCCTTGGCTGACCTGCTCAATGGCTGGTTGTTAGTACAACAGTGGTTTCTTTCTTTTTCAGGATGTTCCAAATTGTTGTATTGGCTAAGGCCCAATGATTGTGCAATGGCTCTGAAACCCAGAGCTCAAACCAAGAGTAGACACTCAGAGCTATTCATTGTTTAAACAATCAATTTAACAGGGTACACCTGGGCAACAAGAAAAACTTGTCAGTCGCATGTTCAATATTTTTGATCACTTGAAAAATGAGTTGGTTCAAACCAAAGGTGCCATGTTCTAAGTTGTTTAACACATCTAGATGTCATCATCTAACATATTGCCTCATATTCATCCTTTGATAGCAAACCCAAAAGTATTTAGTGTACAGCAAAAACAAACAATTAGCCTTAACATTTATTACTTTCAGAGAGGGCTGTATCTTGTGTCAGTTATTTATACATTAACGTCATTACAACCTTTCAGCTGCTTTTGATGTGGGATGGTTTTAATAAGGCCTTTTGACAGCAGAATCTTCTGTTAGGTCTATAATGAGGCCTGGGTGCTTACCACTGGCCCACATGAGGACAGAGGTGGAGCACCCTACAGTCTTTATCAGCTCTTGCTCTCACAGCCTGTCATGCCTCTTACTGGAATGTGTCTCCTTAATGTTACTGTGGAAACAGTCAAGCACTATGGGTGAAAGATAGATCTTTAGATGGCAAACCTGAATACTCACCTAGCACCTCTACACATACAAACACACTCAGAGTACCATGTTTTATTAATAACAAAAAAATAATTACAAACTATTTATTGGTTACAATGTTGTATGATTATCATAGAGATGAGGCAAATGTCCTTTAACTGTACAAAGTATGAGAAGTACTAGGTAGGAAGCATTCCACAATGTTCTTTAATAAAACATAACCAAAACATCAACCACATCTATCAGTGATGTATTTGTCAATGATTTTTCCTTTGATAGATGATAGACTTTTCATTCCTCCTGCCTTCATCCATCGTGGATATAGTGTGAGCAAAGGCAGAGGCATCATTATGCATTCAGTAACGGCTATGCACTGATGCACATCACCAATAGTTATCAGTCCTACATTCACAGCTCTGCAGCACTGTATTCTGCTTTCAGGCTGGATGTAAGTGGCACAACATCTACTCATCTCTAATTCAAGCTTCAACAGAAGAATCATTTTTGTTATTTATAAAGTAAAGTAGGAGTTAATGCTCCAGTCTTTCTCTAGTGGGACACTGGCTGCTTCTCCTAGTATTTCATAATTGTCTTGAAATGCATTGCACTTTAGTAAAAGAACTCATAGGTAACTTACAGAATGTAATTAACTTGCACACCGTATCTACAGCTCAGGTACATTATATCATTTTGTTGTTATTGCTGTAGTGCAAACTCCGGCAAATTATTATTTTGTATTGCAGAAATTAATAATAAATTCCCAATACATACTTATTGTATAATATACATTGTTCATGCATGGTGGTACAGCAGGTAGCATTGCCACTACAAAGCTCCATGATCTCAAATTGGATCTTGAGCTCACATTACTGTCTGTGCAGATTTTCTGTGTCCTCTACATGTTCATGTAGATTTCCACTGGGTTCTCCGGTTTCATCCCATCTTCCAAAAGTATGCCAGTAGATAGATTGGCTACTGTGAATGTGTGAGGTGCACTGCGATGAACTGGCATTCCATTCAGGGTTTAATCCTGCCTCATGCCCAATGTTCCTTGATAGGCTTTTGATCTACTGTGACACTGAACAGGATTAAGCAGTTACTGAAGATGAGATAGTGAATGAATTCCAAAATAGGTGACAACATTTTTTTTGGTAAACAGAAAAGCCAAAAACTCTGAAAAACCTCTGTGCACTTGGTCTCCCCATCTCCAAGTAAATGTGAAAAATTGGCAGGGAATAATATATATATATATATATATATATATATATATATATATATATATATATATATATATATATACATATATTTATATATATGTTGACTATTGATTGCGGATGTGAAGCAGCTGCCTTCAAGGCTTCGGTTTATGTAATTTCAGTTCCACTAATTCCGACTTAATCACCAGAGCAAAACCTGAAGTCCCTGTAAGACTAAACCCACCAAACCAATGCTTTTAGTGAACTACTGAACACAATGTATAGTTTAAAATAATTTGAAATTTGGAAGACCATATTTAGAACAAAAGTGTTGTTTATTCTCTGTCAGAATAAAAAACCAAGCTCCTCTGGTTTGCAACATCACTAATTTAATATACAGACCATGTCTGATGATCAATAATATTCTATGAGAGTGAAATATATTCTCTAGATTCTCTGTACTTATAGGAGTATTACACAGGGTGGGCACAAAGTCAGGAACCAATGGGAATATGTTAAGTAAATATGTCAATCTGAATATGTTGTTCAAAATTAGCAGAAAAATGATAGAATGGCTGACAAAATGTGTAGTGTGTAAGGGTGAACATGTAGAGCATATGTTGTAGATAATAAATATAGAATTAAGTGTATGTAATTTTATTCTTATTGGTTCCTGATTTTTCGGACACCCTGTAGAGTCAAGGACCAGTTTGTGACTAACATATAGGCATAATATATGCATTTTAATATGATCACTCAAGAAACCAATGACCAATACAAGTTTGGACTATAATATATATTTCCTTTCACTTTAGCCAACAATGTAATTGCTCCTAATGAGAATAAGGGACTACAGCCATATTTGACACCAGTATCCTTCTTTCTTGAAAAGAAAAAGTTGGGGGGGGGGGGGGGGGGGGGGTGAAGAACTAGAAAAATTATATATTTTTTTCTATTTTCCATTTGCTTTTTGTCACCCCCACCTCACCCCGCTCAATAAAGCAAAATTAAAGGTTTCTTCCCAGTCTATAATTAGTCGACCCTGACTCTAATTAGAAATGCTCTGTGTGTGGTGCCACTTCATACGAGACCAGATGGAATATTCTCTTTTGTTCTCTTCTTCTTCACTGGAGGTGTCTATAATAGACTGGTTAAGAGGCACAGCAAGATATATCAAGACACAGCACTGGGAGAAGGAGAAAACAGAAATTCTGACCATGAGTCTGGCCAGCATGAGCACTGTGTAGCATTATGTAGTCAGGACCACACACAGAAAGTCTGAAGAAAGGATCCATTACAAAAGATAGACCTTCTGAACTCTGAACATGGATAAAAAACTTCTCATTGCCTTAATGTCCAAATAATAGAGTGGCATAATCACTTAAATAATAAATAATCACTGGCATAAATAATCACTGGCATGTGGGTAAACAAGCCTAAGGCCCTTGGATTGGTGTCTTAATCAAAATTCATTCATTTTCCACACGACTCACAAGCTTCATTAAATCATATCACCAAGTGATGTGACACAACCTTTAGAGAAATGTCAGAAAATAACACTCCAAGAAAGAATCTTCATTAAATTAAGTTTGACAAAAAAAAAACCCTCTTCTGTTTCTTTCACATATTTGGACAGTGGAAGACACAAAAACAGAAAAGGGTGATTTTTTAAATTATTATTATTTATTATTCGTTGCACATGTGTATTAGAAATGTATCACTACACATAACCTGATGTAGGTTGGAGCTCTGTTATGTATTGATGCAATATCAACCTTCAATCACTAGGTTTTCAGGTTGCAATATGCAAAATGTTCCAAAAGCTACGAAACATTCCCCCAAAAGAGATAGGGTTTCAAAAAGAATCTGTTCCTCAGACAAGAAGAAAATTACACTGAGAGACTTTGAGAGAGACTTTGATCAAGAATACAGGAGATAGGCATGGAGTAAAATGTTGAACCAGAACAAATTGCCAGCGGGTAAGAGGGTACAGGAGGCATCAAAATGATAGCCAAAGTGCATTTAGCTACAATACCAAAAACGGCTGAGTGGATAGAAGAGCAATGGGAAAGGGATTAAAAACCTATCGATCTAGCACTGCAATCATGCCCTCACATTATATGAGCCTGTGTTTAATTCAGGTTTACACTGAGAAGAGATTGAGGTAAAGAGGGGGCACTTGGGAATGAGGTGTAGAAAGAGATAGAATACAGCAGCAATGTCCTGACGAATTGCCTCCTGCATCTAGAGTCAATCCTATCTGATCTACTTCTCTACCTTAAAATGTTCCAACACACACACACACACACACACTCTCAGAGATGACTCTAGACTGCAGCAGCCTCACCAATAGGCAGTACACCATTCGCATGAAGGGACATAGGCTCATTGCCAGAGAAACAACCGAAAAATAGAAAAATTGGTGGAAAAAAATTCTCTGAAATGATTATTTGTCTGTGTACTCAGAGTGAAGATCACTTTGAGCTTATATGCTTTCAGATATGCTTTCAGCTCGGGTAGCAGCAGCCATCACTGTGAGCTGGCTGCACTGACAGAAAGGAGCTTTGTTCTTGAAGAGAGAAGTTTGATGCACTGTTCTGTGGTCACTGTGATTCTGTTCTGTACTCATATCTGTCTCTAACAATACCCTCTTTCTTTTGTTCACTGCTGCTTTTTCCTCTATGTATCCACTGATCAGAGACACACCATCCTTTTCATTACTGAAATACTCTCAAATGGCTTCAAAACAACACTCATGAGCAATCATATTGCAACCTTCTTGTAATGCCTGTTTACCATACTGTATGTATAATGATCAATCTCAAATACACTCTGCTACCTAATTATTTTCCCTTTTATTAAAGCTATCCAGTACCAGCAGTGTACAGTAGGATACATCATAACCACATAAAGCGTGTGCTGAAACTAAAGTGATATTCATTTTTGTATATCACCTTTACAAACAAAACAAAATCACAGACATCAGTGAGTAAATCCGCAGCAAAAAAGCCAAGGATGACTGGGCAAGAATAAAAACACTTCAGAAGGAGGAATAAGCGTTAGAAGTGACCAAGTCTCAAGGCAGGCTGTCTATCATGCTCTGGCTGGCATTGGGATAATAGGTTCATTCTATATTAAATCAGTTTACTCAGTTTAAATCAGAATCAGTTTACATAATACATAAGTTATATGATAGAGATGAGCCAACTAATATACTTATTCATAAGTCATTTGTGTACTGTAAGCAATAAGTACAATACTGATTAACATCCCAAAAACCCAACAGCAAATCAGAAAGCATAACAGTAAACCTAAAAACACAATGGTAAAACTAAAAACTCAACAGCAAATAGAAAATAAAGCAAACCCAATGGCTGACCCATTCGGTGTCTGTTGCTCAGTACACCAGGGCTTTCGTTTTTTTCTAGGCATTCCAAATTGTTGTATTTATTGTCTATGCCCAATGTTTGTCCAATACCTCTGACCGAGTTTCTCTTTTTTCTTGGCTTCAAAATGGCTTGATTTTCTCCTATAGACAGCTCCCTGATCTGCATGTTGACTTATCCTTTTTAACAACAAATGCAGTCTTCACAGGTGAAACTGAAGGCTAAAACCAAGAGCAGATTTTCTCTTGAGAAATTTATTGTTTAAACAATCAATCTAAAAGGACACACCTGGGTACCAAGAAACACCTGTCAGTCACAAGTTCCAATATTTTTTGCTTGGCTACAAATTGGGTGGTCTGATACAAAATGTGCTATGTTCTATGTCATTTACATATAAATACCACAAAATAAAAGCTGAAATTCTAAACCCTCTTGTCATGTTCATCTTTTGATTTCAAACGCGAATGTCTTCAGTCTACAGCAAAAAGAAAGAAATGACTTGGCCTTCCCATTCCAATAGTTTCAGAGGGGGCTATAGATCTATCCTTTATAATGGTTAAAATAACAAAGACCTGTTTCACAAAGTGAGTTGAACAAACTCAGTGTTGCAGAGTACTGTAAGTTTTGAGTTGACAAAACCAAACAAATCCAACCCTGGTTAATTAAGGTTAACAGGTTCATGTCGCTGGTTATCAATTTTCTCAGTCAAGCCAGGTTTTAACTCTAAATCGAGGTTTACTCAGAGTGCGCGTGCACATAAATGTCAGACGTTTGCAGTAAACAGCCAGTAGCATTCAACGTGGAAAAAAACAGGTGTGCATACTTCCAGTTGAAGAGCAATTTAAACCTACACTAACCACAAAAATCATATCATTGTGGCTGCCAAAGATTAGGAAAATTCCTGACTGAGTAAATGTGTAAGTCCACTTTTATAGGCTCACAATGAGAATAAATGGATTGAAAACTTATAACCCCAACATATTTCATGCCAGTTTCATTTAATATAAATTATTGTAATTACATATTAATAAATAAATATAAATTTGTGACATTATATTAAGACAGGAATAATGCCACCACATGACATTATGTATTACTCACAAAGAACCGCAATGCAGTAAAAGCAATACATACAGTTTGCGGTACAGTAAGAGCAGCTTCACCGCATTAGATTTTTAATGTGTGGCTGAAGAAGATGGCAAAGATAAACTATACCGACTGCCCCAAATCTTTTGTATAGATGGTCATCGGGAAAAGCAAGATGATTGTGTCTGTCTCTAAAAGTTATTTCCCTTCAAAGTACCTTTATTATTTGCACTCCGAGCTACACAAACCTTGTAGCCACCTCTTCTGAGTTTGAGTTTGGGTTTGAGCTTTCTTACCCAGAATAAAACCTGCTCCATAGCAGGTTAGGTTGTAGCATAAGTTACCATGTTGATGAAACCCACTAAAAACCAATCCACCTTGTTGAGACCGAAAAACCAGAGTTTGCTCAAACTAAACTCAAACTTACCTTGGTAGCCAGCTTCGTGAAACAGGCCTCAGCATACCCAAAAACAAAACAGCAAATCAGAAAACACAAAAATCCAACCAAACAAAAAAAAAAACATCATAGCAAATCAAAAACACAACCAACAACAAAACCAAAACCAGAACAGCAGATCAACGACACAGCAACAAAACCAAAAACAGCACAACAAATGTGAAAACACAATAGCAAAATAACAAAGATATCAATGCTAACTCAATACAGAAAGGCTAGGTCCTTATTGAACGTCACATGATTGTTGCTAATTGGCTACAGTGGACGTCAGTCTGAGAAACTGCAGAAAACAGAATGTTTATATGTAGTTATTTTAGAAATCTTGTCAACTTTGCACAGCATTAATATGAATATGAGAATGTGGAATGCCGCCTAAAGGAACCCAGGTTATTCAGAAGAAGAAATTACTCCTCAATATAATAGCATAAGTAACTTCACATTAAATTGTTTTTGCTAGACTAACTAAATAACAGACTGAACGAGGGGGAGTGGTAACAACTACAGTATGGTTCTTGACACCTGTAACATATTTTGATCAGTTCCTTAGTTTTCACAGTGTTGCTGTATGATTTGCCATCAGCACTAACCTGGATATGATGGATCTGACATAATCAATAATATTGCTTCAACCTACTTCAAAATGTACACAAATATTGGACATATGACAATAATATTTACTCACACTTAAGTAGCCATCAATTGGAAGTATAAATAACAACAAGAAATTCCTAACATAAGCACTACTGGAATACCAAGGACAGTTCCAACACCATTCCTGATATTGTATCTACAGTAAATATCCTTCTATAGTAGCATCATCAGGATCCAGCATTTGGCCTTTGTTCAAAAGACATAACTGTGAAAATGGAGTCAGGAAAGAAGTCTCACTCACCAAGCATTAGTCATGTCAAAGTGGTGACCCTGAAAAAGGCTGATGCAGGAGAGGTCCGGATTGAAATTCCCTCCACATCTTTCCTCTCTCTAGCACCTTGGCGAGCCGCCCCCTGACAGATATTGTACAGGCAAGAGAACCGTAAATTGCTTCACTTTACTCTGCCTAAAACATTTATGACAGTGGAATCAGTCATTTACAGTCCAATATTGTTTTAAACTGATTTATATTTTCAGCGGCAAAATGAATTGGGGGGGAAAACTAGCAAGAGCTTTGGCTTTCAGTATTAAAGCATTTAGAGCTAGAGAAAAATACAGCTGATTTTTTTGACAAAAAAAGGAAATGACTAAAACAAATGAATTTTGACACTTCCTTCAATCTTTAATAGTGCAAATTATTTTAGAGATATGTGCATATGATTAATCTTCTTTCCATTAGAGATTGAATGACAGTGTAGTGAAGCATGAGATGTAATTTGCCAGGGTTCTGCTTGGCTATGTCAAATCTTAGTAGGCCTGATTATCAATTTCTTCTCCCATTCCAATGAAAATCGCAGAACTGTGATTTTGTCAGCAAATTTGGAAGCAGAATATTAAACAATGTTTTACAAATGTTTGTGCCTACAAAACATATTACAAAATCCTAGAAAAATACAAAATCCTAGCATTAACTTAGTAGCAATCAAATTAGTGCAATGTATTGTGGTACACAAGGATTCTGCAGTAAAAATGCATAGGCAGAACCAATTAGCCTCCATGACTACATGGCATATGTTGTACAGTATATTTACCTCAAATAAATGTAGCCGTGAAAATGCTAATAGTACAGTTAGTAAATTTAGGACACCAAATTGAGTTGTTTGCACTTGAATTGTTCGCAAATAGTAAAATAATACATATTAGCAGTCTTCCTCAAATTGAGTTAAACAGTTTGTATTGAGAATTGTATTTGTATTGAAAAGTATTCTATCAAAATGTTCTGAAAATCATGCAATATTTATGCATATCTGGAACAATGTATGTAATTCACAGGAGGACACTACTATAGCACAAAAAGTAGTAAAAAAAAATCTGGTTTAATATGGATCAATCCACAAAGGAAGTAGGAATGAAGTAGGAAGTGTAATGTTAACTGCGAATCAGTTATGGTTGCATCATACACAGCAAAATCCCCAGTGATGATTTAACACCCAGAATGCTGAATTTACACCCTACAGTGTTTTTATAAGTCCATTGGACACAAATGAACACTAGGGATTTTACTGTGTAGTTTCCAGCATCAACTAATCATTTTTTCTTTTTCATTTATGACAATGCAGTCACACAATATATTTATGCAGATTTTAAACTGAATCCTTTTTTAAATCATTTCTATTCATCAGTTGATGAAGAACATTGCTTTTACTCATGTGTTCTCAACCTTATTTGAATGAAGTGATCCACTTTTCCACTGAGTTGACTTTTTTCTTTTCTGAATGAAGTAAATGGATAGTAGATACAGCCAGCTACAGTTCTGTTTAATATGTTATTTCAACTTATTTTAATACTCTATAGGGACACAGTGCTCCCATTTTCATACAGCTATTCAACAGCTCAACAGGGGCACAAAATATGTCATTTAAGAAATATGACTAACTTTAAAAAGAAGTCAGCGAAATAGTGAAAAGGGGGAATTAGATGTGTACCTATTTCTGTGAAACACTTTACAGTTTCACTTTGTTACCAAGAAATCTCAAAGGTGTAATAAACAGTATGGCAGACTAAACTGTCGACAACACTCCACTTTTTCTCCACTTCTTGGAATTTACTTTGTTTGTCATGATGGCTTCCTTAGTGTGTGAGACAGAGAGCTCATTTGTAGTTAGTCTCAGCTCTCCATCTCTCAAGCCTGAGTTGATGGAGTGATTCTTACCTGTGATGTGCTTGAGAAAGCTATTGTGCCGTGCTGACGGATGGAGTTTCTCAGTGCAATGGGTTCTGCCCGTTTGGAGGCTTTAAATCAATCTGCTCATTTGTGTCTCTGTCGGGTTGATCATCGAAAAGTGCAGTTGAGAGGCTGGAGGATGACGCTCCTCCATGCTGAGCAGTACATTTTCATTAAAATGCCCACTGTATCATGTCTAAGAACTAAGCCCTCTGTTGCTCCTCGCATCTGCTGAAATGATCAGAGCTCCTAGTGCTTTTACTACTCAGTGTCCTAAATTAATGTGTTATTACTTCAGCCAAAAATTGCCTTGAAAGATAACTGTGAAAATGTATGAAAATCATGCTGCAAAAGGAAGTGTCTAAATATCATTGCCAACTATTTGACACTAGATTTGTTTTGTTTTATAATTCAAGCTAACTGGTACACGGATTCGTTTTTATGGTACGGCTCAATTTTAATGTACTCTTTAATGTACTTAGGAGTCCAGCAAAATATTGTATTGAGAACAGTACAGATGTTGCAAAGAAAAATAAAAAACCCTTCAAAAATCGCCCAAGATGTTTTTTGCTACCTTCTTTTAAGAAGCCAGAGAAGCTCATTGAGAACTCTGAGTTACTATTGAACATGTGACTGCAGTGTGTTATTATGTCATAAACTATAAGTACCTATCCTGTTCAATATCCAAATATGGGCATTCAGTTTAACCAGAGATGTCATTATTATTATTTACCAAATAATCAAATGTTACAGTAGCATAGAAGTGGGCTAATTTTATTTATAAATATTATATGGTGCTTGAGAGCAAAGCTGAAAGCAGGAGCCAATTTTGTTCACCGGTGTATGAAAAGTCTGGCTTCAAGGAATAACTACTGACTAACTTCTTTCATTATTCCTAATAGTTAAATAAATCCCTGTTTAGATACTGAGCAGAGGTTACCCAAAGTTGATGTTCACTTAATAAATAGCAAAATAATACAATGCTGATCAACAGTGTTTCCAATATTACAGCAATTATGATATCTCCATAGGTCTAACAAAGTATTACATTAGGTACGGAGCTAGTTAGCTAATCCTTGTCATCATTCTTGACATAATAAAAAAATTGGGTAACACTTTATTTGAAGGGTACCTACATATGAACTTTATAACACACTCATAGCCATTACATTAAGCTTTAATTAAAAAGTGTTAGATGTTTTATGAAAGGCTTATGTCAAAACTCATCAGGTGACATTCCAGGTTTCATGCAATATGTCACAGGAGTGGAGAGAAAAGGGTTCCAGTTCATAAAACATTCATAAACTTTACATAAATCTATTATTAAGCAACATTAGACAATTTATAAAAAAATATATTTGTCAAATCTGGTCAGGTGACATTATATGCAATATCTCAGATTAGGAGCGGAGACAAAAGGCCTCTCGTGACTGATAGACAGTTAGATAACACATGAGCACATATGAGCTTTGGGATGTGTTGAAATAAGTATATGCCAACTTACTTTCTTTTTTTTTTAACTGTTTACTTCATTTATGTAGGAATACAATGCCTCTAGAGGTCCATCCCATTTATAAATTTATGAACTTAAGAAGCATATATGCCAATGTTATGAATGATTTTGATGCTCTTAAAGTAAAGTGACAAAAACATTACATTTAGTCTATTCATTTGAACTCAGATTGTAGCTCCCCTCTACTACAATATGGCATAGCTGTAGAAAACAAAAACCTCACCTGACCAGTTTTGACATAATCCTTTCTTAAAGCCACTGACATTATTTTATAAAAGATTAATGTAATGGTTATGAATGTGTTATGAAGATCATATGTAGGTACCCTCAAAATAAAGTGTAAAGAAATATTGCTTGGGGATTTTTGTATGAATTCATCTATGTATGCATGTCTTGTGTAGTTATAGGCTATAAAATTGGTGAAAATACATCCATCCATCCATCCATTAATCTATTTTCTGTATTGCTTATAGGGGTTGTGGGGAGCCTGGAGCCTATCCCTTGGTACTCGGGCACGAGGCAGTGGATACCCTGGATGAGGTGCAGACCCATCGCAGGGCACAATCGCATACTCATTCACACACTACGGACAATTTGGAAATGCCAGTCAACCTACAATGCATGTCTTTGAACAGTGGAGAAAACCAGAGCACCCAAAGGAAACCCCCGCAAATACGGTGAGAACATGCAAGCTCTGCCCACACAGGGTGGAGGAGGAAATCAAACCCCCAAACCTGGAGGTGTGAGGGAAACTCACTAACCACTAAGCCACCGTGCATCCCCCTGTGAAAATACATAAAGTATATAAATGGAATGGGCAGGTATATTGAGACAAAATTAACAGTAATTTTACTGGATGCATGGTTACAGTTTATTTTTAATGATGAGAGCTACTGAATTAGCTTCATGATCAGCAGATGGTGCCTGTCAAACTGAATTGCAACATTTTTGCTGGAATTTGAACTCATGATTTTATGATAACAGAACAGAATTTGATTAAAGGGGATTTAAAGTTTCTTTTCCAAATACAATGTAAAAAATAAATAAAAAAAAAAAACATGCTAAAATGCATTCGGAATACATTATGTAGTAGATTAAAATGTATTCACATTATAATCTAATATTATAATCAAATATGGGCCTAATATAAAAGTTGAACTAAATATTTATACTCTTTATGCATTTGTGCATCTAAAATCAATATATGTTTCTTGGTACCTATTATATATCTCTTCATGTATACTTAGACATGCTAGTATATCAAAAGAAACTTTATATCAAAAGAAAAAAGAAGAATATGTGACACTTATTGTACTTATTGTATAGGCCCAACATGACATCAAGGATCGAGGCATCATCATCAGAGTGTGATTGTAGCATAGCGCACACAGCAAATAGCTCTTGTTAAAAGCAAGAGAGATTGCACTTTCTCCAACACTTTGGAACTGACAGACCTGTCAAAATGCACAATAAAATGTTTATTCTTAAAGCTTTCATCATATTAAGGAGATGACAATAACAGTAGCAGATACAGTAATTATATCCTCTGAGGCTTGAACACATGGGCATAGTGTGTAGAATGCAGCTTGGGACAGTCATCAGATGAATCTGTGTAGTGAATAACACAGCACATCTCATGTTATGAAATCTTTTTCTTTTTGTAGCTTGTAATTAAAGAGAAATCAGAGAGGGTGTCAGATCTGTAAAATCCTACATCCAGCAACAAATATTGCTTTCATAACAAGCTTTGGGCAACCTTAATATATTTTTAAGACACTAATAATTTAATTGGTGTGTGTGTGTGTGTGTGTGTGTGTGTATGTGTGTGTGTGTGTGTATGTGAATGGGTGAGTGAGAACCTGTGTAAAGGGCTTTGTAGAACCGCTAAGGTTAAAAATAAAAATAAACTATATAAGTGCAGACCATAATACTTCTTGAATAATGTTTAAGTCCAGCTATGCAATGGCAGTTCTTTCAAGTTAGAATGTAAGTGGTCTACCATGCATGGAAACACACCTTATGCAGCTTTATAGACTAATGAATTCGATCGGTGTGGTAATTAAACTTTTATGTATTGTTTTCTGTCTGACCTGTCTATCTGTCCATCTTCAGAATCAATAAAATGTAGAACTGAATCACAGCTTGCAGTCATAGACCAAACTACTGTTTCACCCTAAAGGAAAGTGAGACAGTCCAAGTGATCCACATTGCTACAAGTGCTATTAAATGTTCCTATAATTTTTCAACAGCCCATTTTGTCTCTCAGGTATTCTGTCCTAAGCTAAGTGATGGTTTCTTGCTCTTTTACTCCATCTTCCTGTGTAGCACTGCTCAGTGAAACTCATGTGTCAATGTGTAGGTGGTGAATCCTTGTGTGTCAAAGGAGGACTTTTTTTATGCACATATGAATTATGTAACCTGCATACCCATAAGTACACATCCCACATAACATAAGTCAAGGTTGAAATTTATACACATGAATTGTAGTTTAAGTAGGGAAGAAAAACAAGACAGGGCAGTTCTGGGAAAATAATCAATGATGGAAAGGCCATGATTTCCCCCAAGTTTATTATTTTTCCTATGAACACTTCCTGAACTGCTTTATTCCGCTTATACCACAGTAATTTGCAAATGTTAGCAACTGTACTTTGTACATTGTACTTTAGTTATTTGTACAAATTTGTACTATGTACATTGGACATAGTACTTTTTATGTGTGTATAGTTTTCTGCATTTAATGTTGTAGAACATCCACTAAACAAGTTAGTTCATCTTATTACTTACACACATGTAGCAGCTGTATGGAGTCATTCTCTCAGTTTATTCTGAATTTAAGAAGACAGAAAAAGGCAAAAGAAGAAACACAACCCGAGCCACACTATTCTCTGGCAAGAAGTCCTCACCATGACGAGAAACCTAAAGTAATGTTACAAAGCACTAGAGACTCGTTCTATGCATGCTAAATAAATGTGTCATCACAATAATTCCATAAATAATTACACACGTTGTAAAGAATAGAATATGGAAAAGTGTTCCCCTATTTTTGGCAGTCTTAGACATACACACACACACACACACACACACACACACACACACACACACACACACATATATATATATATATATATATATATATATATATATATATATATATATATATATATATAGGAAGTGAATAACATTGATTATCTCGTTACGATAAGGATTTGAGGGTCTTTGGCAGGGACTAAATTTGGATGGCTAGACATCTGGGTCAGAACATCTCCAAAATGGCAGGTCTTGTGGGGTGTTCCTGGTATGCATTAGTTAGTACCTACCAAAAGTGGTCCAATGCACATGTATGATGCTCTAGGCAGTGTTCTGCTGGGAAACCTTGGGTCCTGGCATTCATGTGGATGTTACTTTGACACATGCCACCGACCTTAACACCGTTGCAAATCAAGCACACATATTATACAAATTACAAATCATTACAAATGTTATATTATAAATAACACCCACACACACACACACACACACACACACACACACACACACACACATATATATATATATATATATATATATATATATATATATATATATATATATATATATATATATATATATATATATATACATATACTACCAGTCAAAAGTTTGGAGACTCTTGTCTGAAATGTTTCTCATGATCTTAAAAACTGAAAGTGTATGATTAAATGTTTAAAATCAGTGTTGTAGACAAAACAATTTGTGCCAACATCTTCATTTCTTTCATTTTCAGTTTCTTTACTATTTTTTTTTTTTTTTTTAATTTTAATGGATTACTTGGAGCAAAATATTCCGAAAAGCAGCCAATAAGTGGTAGGTGGGAAATCCTTTAATAGTGTTTAAAAAGCATCTCAGGAGGATTCCTCAAGAAGTTGGTTGAGAAAATGGGTAGAATACATTTCTGGAAATTCTAGGCAAAAAGGGTGTCTACTTTGAAGATGCTAAACTATTAAGGTAGTTCCATTTGTGTTATATCTTTTGATGACTTTATGTGTGTGTGTGTGTGTGGGGGGGGGGGGGGGTGCTTATGTTAACTAAATTGTTCAGCTGTAGTTGACTAAAATGAACAAATAAATGAGTAAAATATCACTATTATTTATTTTGACCAAACACTAAGACTAGTAACTAAATCTACACAGGCTGCCAAATCCCTACTTGCACAATACATGTTGTCCAATCATTTCACTTTAGAAGTCATAAAGACAAGTATTTAATTTTCATTTATTATTTACATATAAGCCTTGAACTGCATTATGTTGGAGTGTTTTAAAAATTATCCTACACCCACTAACATCCACAAGTCTATTTGTCACAACCGCTCCATCCCCCAGAAGATCCAATTCCCAGAATCCTCCAGTGTCGCCCACTTCCCCATTCTATTCTAGTCACCAGCATTAAAGTTCCGTTGCTTTCTAATTGCCTGTACCTGTTGCCAATTCTCTCATTTAACTGTAAAAATCTCAGGTTTCATCTCAGCTGCTTGTACTCTTTGTTTTATTGTCCCATGTGTAATATTTGCCCTTGCTTCTCCTGGTGTTTTTTCCTCTTTTTGTCCCATCACCTTGGGTGTCACTCTCTATTCATGGTTCTGACTTTATGCTGTTTTTTGGAATATTCTTTTGCCCTCCATTTTGGACGGTTTGCTTTTGTTTGAATAAACTATCTTTGGTTTTTATCATCCGATCATCTTTGATAAGTCTGACACTTTTTTTTTTAAACGATGACACAATTGATGTGTCATAAAATGTGCAGGAATGACTAATGGAGATGAGGAATCATGGGGAATTACACTGTGCTAGAGTGATCTATCTCATCTTTCACTGTTGGGTGTCCATTAAAATGTGACTTCTTAGAATGGTGGGCTTTCAATCTCATTCCATTTACTGGAGCCCTTTTAGACTATCAACACACTGGTATAATTATACTCTAGAAGGGGTGAAAGCATCAACTCTCTCTCTCTGACTCTTACTAGATTTATTTTTGGACCAGCTTTAACCTATCCCACATTGACCTCCATTCATTTAAATTTATCCTCGCATCTGTGATTCATTCTGACAGATGAGTATGTTAATAGAAAGAAATATATATATGTACCAACAGCCTTGAATCCAGCCCCTAGCTTGTGTCAAAAAGCAGTCCAAGCCATCAAGATCTTATACTGCAGTCACTAAAGGCAGTCAGTGACTGTTGTACTGAGTTCCAAATGATCTTTACAAATGAAGAAATTTCCTTATGCCAGTTAGAATGTGAATGTATACCCTGACAATTTTGCTAGGTAATTAGTACCAACAATCTTGATGTTTATGCTAACCCCGGTTGAATTTTAACCTTTAGTCCTAATCCTTGCACTAACCATAATTTTCATTTGTCATTTCTGGAGCTTTTGATTGTATTTTTAGTATGGATGATCAAAATGCTTTGTTCAGGATCATCTGCTGCAAACTGCAGAAATAACTTAGGGCCTTAGTGATGCAATTTATTCATAATAATGACAATGTTTCCATCATCCATTATGCACTGCTTTCTCATTTGTGTCATATGGGTCATATCACCTCTGCTGAAGGTTAGAGAAATGAGCAGCTTTGTGTGCCAGTGAGGTGAAACTCGGGTAATCTGTACATATTGTGTAACTGACAGTTAGGTCAAGAAATGAAGAATACAACATTTAATGGACATGTAGTTAGATTGTAATTGTAATTGTTTTCACTAAAATAGTGCTAAATTGATATCTTACAAATACTATTGGTTGTCCTCAAGATGAATTATTTGGGCATTTGTTATTTGAAGATGTTTTTTTTCACACTTTCCAATTTGTCCTTTAAATTTATGGTCAATGTATACATTGTACTGTATAAAATAGTCTGTCTAAACTTCGGGATTATTTTAGAAGACAGGAATAAATCACACCAAATATACACTGCTACACACATGCACATGCCCCTATTCAGTGCCTTTATGAAAATTGATGCCCTCTGCTCTGGATGCCACATTTCCAGGGTGAGTTATTAAGATGTATCCACTTGCGGCTGCTACTTAGGATAAGGCCTTTTCCACATAGCACACTTCACAACATGAATAATTAGGATAGGTATCTAGAGCTGCGGAGACGGCAGCATGAGGCATTCTGGAAGAACATTAGCAGGGTGTACCGACACAAACAAATGACCCCTTTCCCTGCAGCAGTCAGTGAGAGGGTTTTTTATTATTCTGGCTGAGAGCAAGGAATGTTGCTCTATCAGGGACTGTGTGGTATTACTCTGTGGCAGACTCTAATATTTGCTCTGTGCATACGAATGTACAGAATGATAATCTCTGGTTTTCATATGCAGCATGTGCACAGGGTCGGTGCATAGCAGAAATGCATTATGCTAAAGAGTGTGCTTTTGTTTTGTTTTTGTTTGTTTGTTTGTTTGTTTGTTCAAAACAATTAAAGTACAACAAGATATTCATTAGGTAGGTTTACCATGTAATCCATTAGTAATTGGATTGATTGCCCAATCAGATTGAAAAGCCTTCATGTAAACACCTTAATCGATCCAGTTGGGCTCGATCACAATGACGTTTCAATCAGATTGGCTACGTTTACATGCAGCCAAAATGTGATAGTAATCCGACTGATGGTTCAGTCCTATTCATGCTATTATCTTGTTATTTTTTCAATCAGATTAAAAAATACCTTGTGCACATGTGCAGTGCAATTGTGCCAATCACACGATACTCAGTGTAAGAACCTAATTTACATAAAGCAATGACAACACACATTATTAAGGGAATGGGGGCACGCACTGTACATTCTGCAGGGCTCATGTGTTCTTTCATAACACTACAAAAAGCAAAAAAAAAGAACACTGCGTCTTTCGAAAATTCTCTTTCCATTCCACGTCTGTAAACTCCTTAAGAACAACTCTCTCCCACCAATCTTGAATTCGTACATTCATCCAGAGTTGGCAGGTTATTGGAGGTGGACAATGCATAAGTGTAATGTGGTGAAGCCACACAGGATGTTGTAACTCTGTGTAGTTTTCTTCGTTGGCCAAGTAAAGTGAGTAAAATTTGGGGAAAAAAACTTTGCTGATATATGTTTATATATGTCAATGAAGCAAAAAAAAAAAAAAATCCTACTAGGTAATTTGATGTCATGTCCATGGCTTTCTTTCTCAACTATTGTATGGTTGGCATGACGACAGACGCTGTACGCTGTGCGCTTGCGCAGAAGCTTTGTTCGGATTACATATAATATATATACATATATATATATATATATATATATATCAGATTGCAATGCTTACGGTACATATAAACAGATCTGCAGTCGGATTGAATTCATTCGGATTGTTGAAAATGGGTGCATGTAAACATAGAAAGTGAAAAGGGTGGTGTAGATCTGAAATAATCCAGTAAATAGGAAAAAAAATTGCCATGTAAACTATTGAATCAGTCTATTTTTTTAATTGGATTCAAAAATACCTTGTACACATGTGAGGTGCAGTGGTGCATGTGTTTATTTAAGTCTTACGTCTTGCGCAGAAGTTTTGTTCGGAATATATGTAATGCACATGTAAACAAATATTTGAATCGGACTGCAATGTTTAGCTTACATATAAACAGTACTTTCAGAATCTGCCGTCAGACTGAATTCATTCAGATGAAGAAAATGGGGGCATGTAAACGTACCTAGCATATAACTCTCTTAACCACAATCTCAGAAATTTGTATTACCCATAACAAATCATTTAGTCTGGGTTTATTAAATGTAGTCTTGAAGATTTTTTTATTTTATTTTTTTTACTAAAATTGCAAGTTTACTACATTAAACACATTTGTGTGCAGTAAAATTATGATAAGTGAGTGTTTTTTTTTTTTTGCAGGTGTAGGAGAGGAGGTTACCATTTCATTAAATCTTACAAATTTCTGTCTCCTTTTTTTTGTTGTTGCTTGATTACCAATCCAGTAAAACTACGTTCAATTTAGCTTTATTTATTAAATCATTTAAATCAACCAATCAAATCCATAAAAATTGTCATCATATTTACACAAGGCCTGCATATTCGTCTCACTTTCTCTTCATGCAGTTACTTTAATTTAAAATATTGTTTGCATTTGTATGAAATCAAACATTTGTTGATAAATTAAGTCATAAGAAAAGATACAAACAGTAACCCGACCCTAAACCATCTTTACCCATACTCTAACCGTTCCATGTGAAATGAATCATATAGATTGTTGTGAATTTGCAAGTGTGATACCATGTATTAGATTTTTACTATTTAACTGTAATCTTGAGATATTTTTCAGGTTTTTATTTAAGCCTTGGCCTCAGCGGAGCTTCATCCATGTTAAAACAAATAATAAATAAAAATAATGCACATGACAAGTTCACCACCTATCATTTGTCATTCCCCCAACCCCTTCAACCCCCTTTTAATGCCACAGAAGATACAATCAAACGGGAAGGCAGAGAAAAACCCTTCTTCTGATATGCTTTAGATTTTGCAAATACATTCAAGTGTTTCATTTAGGCATCATTATGCTTATTGTTCAGCTTCACATATACCTCCACCTGTAAGTTCTTTATTATAACAACGAGGCAAATGAAGATATTGATTACAGTGATGCATTTACAAAATGAGACAACAAAAGGTCTGAATAAACAGATGGAGGAGGATGAGCAGGGAGTAATTTAGCGCTGGCTTGATGGGAACCATGTCAGCACATTTCAAGGGGCCAACGCTATTATCTATGTCCTCAGCTTAAGGGTTGCAGAGATTTAAAATATAATATGCTACAGCAAGTACACATCTACACTATAGTATATGACATTTAAGGGGGTTGTGATGAGATGTAGGTACACTGTTGATATTGACTGGATTGGATTTTGGATAGTTTATGCTATGGGAGGTTGCATATATTGTGACTTATGGTCAGCTAAGAAAAATAAGCTGCTGTAGAAAACTGGAGGGAGAATTCACACTGTCTAGCAAGGGGGCAAAGGAGGAGAGCGAACAGGCATAATTTCTCCTGATATGCAGGAGGTTTGTTGTATTTCTCCTGCAAGTGTCTGGTGTTTTACTGAGGTAATGACCATCTCCCTTGTGAGAGAAGTCTGGCTGTACAGCAGGCTCTCTGAGACTTATTTTGGCTAACAATGTGTCTGCTGTTTCTTTCACTCCCGTACTTCTGGTGTGTGCAGTGAGGAATTGTAAGCAAGAAGGCTGCGTGCATTATCATCTGAAAATATACAGCTTTTGTTTCCTGCTAATCTCAAGTTATTATACAAAATATTATTAGAGACGGATTAATTAGATCAAACATATACTCATTTTCTAGTAGCATATTGTAGCATCATTGGCCATACAGATGTACTTTATAGATATACAGTTACTAACTGAGCTCATCTCTTGCTTTGTACAAATTGTACACAGTATAAGCGCTGATCAGATATTATAGTTAGAGACTATTTTGTGTTACTTGTCTTCTACCCTTCAACACCGGTCAGTACACTGATGTACATTTATTTTCAATGTATGTTTTAAAACTAAGACTTATCCATGTAACTAAGCTAATGGATTATGGAAAAGTCCAAACTCATCATGACTGTGTTAGAGCATATGTGTGATCTATTAGAGCGTAATGACTTTCTAAAAATGTATCGCTATGTTTGTTTATGGATTTGTTCAGGTAGGAACTGTGAAAAATGGCCGTGGGTGTCTAAATTTTTTGTATGAGATGTGTTCTGCGTGTTTTGAACACAACTTTAATTTACATCCAATTGGAGATCTCAAAAGAGATTGATGAATTCTTATTTGGATAGATCTGATTAGATCCATTTAGACGTTTTCAACATGCTCCAAATCATAACTGAAACGAATGGATTAAATGTAATTAATTGAATTCTATTTTTTGCTTGTTTCTCTGGCAATGAGCCTATGTCCCTTCATGTGAATGGTGTACTGCCTATTGGTGAGGCTGCTGTAGTCTAGAGTCAACACTGAGAGAGAGAGAGAGAGAGAGAGAGAGAGAGAGAGAGAGAGAGAAAGAGAGAGAGAGAGCGTTTGTGTGTGTGTGTGTGTGGGGGGGGGGGGGGGGGGGGGGTATTGGGACATTTTAAGGTAGAGAAGTAGATCTGATAGGATTGACCCTAGATGCAGGAGGCAGTTCGTCAGGACATTGCTAGTGCTATTCTATACCTCATTCCCAAGTGCCCCCTCTTTACCTCAGTCTCTTCTCAGTGTAAACCTGAGTTAAACACAGGCTCATATAATGTGAGGGCATGATTGCAGTGTTAGATCAATAGGTTTTTAATCCCGTTCCCATTACTCTTCTATCCACTCAGCCATTTTTGGTGTTGTAGCTAAATGCACTTTGGCTATCATTTTGATGCCTCCTGTACCCTCTTACCCGCTGGCAATTTGTTCTGGTTCAACATTTTACTCCATGCCTATCTCCTGTATTCTTGATCAAAGTCTCTCTCACAGTCTCTCAGTGTAATTTTCTTCTTGTCTGAGGACAATTCCAGTGGCATGTCCGTGATACAGCTCAACTGGGAACCAATCAGGGGGCAGACTTGTAAATGATCATATGCCTTCTCCAAATCCACAAAACATATGTAGACTGGACTATCATACCCCCATGACCCCTCACAAAGCTGTGCAATATTTAAGAGCTGGTGCACTGTTCCACAACCTGTGCAGAACATGCATTTTTTATTTTGAATCCTAGGTTTAACTATCAGATGGCGTCTCCTTGTTAGAACCCTGGCATAGACTTTTCACACACCTCAGGAGGCTGAGGAGTGTGATTCCCCTAAAACTGGAACACACCCACTGGTCACTTTTTTTTATATTTATTTATTTATTTTAAATAGGGAACACTGTCCCATTTTGCCAGTCCACAGGAACTGCCCCAGATCTCCAGGCAAAACTGAACAGGTAGGTTAACCAACAACCTCAACCTTCTCCAGTGCCATCAACATCTTGGGCCCAATCTCATCCAACCCATGAAGCTATCTAACCCCTACAGTAACATCATGAATAGAGTACAAATTACAAGAGGAACTCTCTTTGCTTGACCTCCCTTCAGATATGTTCATGAAAGGTGGATCTTCCGGGAGCTTTAACCTCCTGGAGACATAGCCCTGTCATTCAACAGACACACAATCCCTTTCACCATGAAGGACATGGTCTGTGATTAAATACTAAAATACAGCCATTTATACAGATGATTACATCAATAAAAGGTAAAACAGAACTAAATGATTTTTAATATTTCACCCAACTGTACTGATATAGCTAAAACATGTGGACTTAGCCAGTCTGGTGAAGGTTGTGACATAGATTCAGAACTGATCCCAGGTTCTGTGATTTGTTGCTTAAACCAATAAATCTTATTTGTGATGCATTTGGTTACAATAGCCTATGTGTTAACTTTTCCCTGACTGTGTCTGACTTTGTCTTGTATTACCAGTATCCCTCATACTGTGCTTTTCACTTAGTGAAAAAAAAATCAACAAATTTAATTTAATTCCACTTTGTCTGTGTCTCCCATGTGCTGGCAGTCTTTAAATGACAAAGTAGAAATTAGACAAACATATTCAATATATTGTTAAAGATTATACAATATTTAGAAATATCAAGACAAATCTAGCTCTAGGACAATTTCTGTTTTGCAATACATTTAAGTCTTCTAAACAAATTTTTATTAGGAATAGAAATATCTCATAATCAGGGTCCTGGTGGTTAAGGAGCCTATCCTGGGAGCAAGTCGGGGACACCTGATATGGGAGAGCAGTCCATCGCAGGACACCGTGAACACACATTCACACACTTATTCACAACTAGAGGGAGACCTAATGGCATGCTTTTGGGAATTTGGAGGAAACAGGAAAACTTTGAGGAAACTCACATGGACTCAGGAAGAACAGGTAAAACTCTGCACAGACAGTAACCTGGTTCAGGATCGAACTGGGGACCCTGGAGCTGTGAGTTAGCAATCTAATCTAATCTACTCAAATCTAATCTAATCTAATCCAATCCAATCTAATCGAATCTAATCCAATTTAAGCAACACAATTATTATTTTATTTTATTGTTTTTTTTCTGTTTATTTCTTCATGCCTATTTATTATTCCCTGACAACAACAACAACAACAACAACAACAATAATAATAATAATAATAATAATAATAATAATAATAATTAGTCTAAAGTGTCCGTAGTGTATGAATGGGTGTGTGAATGTGTGTGTGTGATTGTGTGCCCTGCGATGGACTGGCACCCTGTCCAGGGTGTACCCCGCCTTGTGCCCCATGCTCCCTGGGATAGGCTCCAGGTTCCCCGTGGCCCTGAAAAGGAGTAAGCGGTTGAAGATGGATGGATGGATGGATAATAATAATAATTATTATTATTACTGTAATTCTTATTGGTATTATTATCACCATCATCATTATTATTATTCCCGTGACCCTGAAGGAAGGATAAGCGGTATAGAAGATGGATGGATTATTATTATTATTATTATTATTATTATAAACATATTCCCACCACCAGTCATTTCACCGGACAGCTTTGCTGTCTCCAAACTTTCCTTCTCGCTTCTGGCACACTATTTACTTTATGTTTCCGCATTCGTCGTAGGTATGGGTATTGTAGTCAATCATACCGAAACTCTCCGTTTCAACTAACGCAGCTGGGAACCCTATACCACTACAATACCCACAACACCTTGCAGCTCACGCTGTCTCTGCGCACACTCAGCGTTCGGCTAGCTGAGGCTCCTGTTGAAACTGACTGCACATTGGATTGATTGAGAGCTGTTTACTGAGGTCTGGTGACTGATATACCTTTTAGCTTTTCAGTGTATTTAAGAATTGAGCTTAGTTGAAATGTCATTGAAGTTATGGATCTTTTTTTTTTTGAGATATGAGGAAAACTCGGTATTGTTTATATGCTTAGTTTGTAGCCCTGGCTAAACAACTACCTGTGTGAGAAACAGCAATATGCTGACATTCTCAAAGTACATATGTAAAAGAATGTAGCTATAATTAATATATAACATTAACTAACCGGCTGTAAAGCCCTGTCATATGCCCTATTCTTTAAGAAACCTAGTTAGCTAGGAGGCTAAAGAGGCGTGTATTAATAGCCTTGTGGACTTTGATGCCGGTGACTAAACTAGTAGCTAGGAAAAAGGATAACTAGCTGACTTAACTGTGGTGGAGATGTTCATTTAACACTAGTTTCAGTTCGAGCTTTATATAAGTTATATAAGCTAGTAGAGTTCTTAGATAAAAGTTCTGCTTCATTTTGTGCTGCTTTTGGCATCCATACAACTATACAAATACTGTGATGTTAAAAGCTTGCTCTTGCAAGGGTTTGATATTTTCACGGTATGATAACCTAATCTAAATACATGACTGTATTAACCAACATGTAAAACCACACAAGCCAGTAGTGCAAGTTACATGAAGTATTTATTTACTAGACAAATCTTTCTCCTAAAGTCTCTTTGCACATGCTTGTATATAAAGCAAAAAGATTCAATCCCCCAGTTCTTCTTCTTCCTGCAGGTCTGTTATAATACTGATGTATGATGGCTGTAGTAATTATGATCAGTTACACCTGATGAATGATCTGTGTATAAATGACAGAGATGTGAGTGTTTTCATGACGTTCTCGCACTCAAAATAGTGTGCGCTCTACATGCATACTGTAGGTACGATATTCTCATATCATAGAATGAGATCTCTAATACAACATGTGACCTCTATAATTAGCAGTCCATAACATGTATGTAGGCTTTATGTGTGATAGAGGCCCAGTAACCTACCTTAAAGTGCACCTATTATGGTTTTTTAAATATTACCTTTCATGTAGTGTGTTATAGAACTGTTTGTGAATGTAGAAAGTCTGCAAAGTCAAAAATCAAAGCGCACGACAAACGGGGTTATTGACAGCTGATATGAGTCGATAGAGACTTTACTTCCTGTACTAACGTAGGTTTGTAACAAAAAGCCCCGACTCTGGTCTTCATCGTCTGCTCGCGAACAGACGGAACCGAAACTCATTACAGTAGTGGGCGTTTCCTTTTTGAAACATGCTGACAGTGGTAGACCAATCACAACAGACTGGGACATCTGACCAATCAAAGGAGAGTATGCGTTTAAACCCTTTTTTAAACAAATTCAGCTATTACTCCAATCGAACAACCGAAACTCTTCCTGTCATAACATACAGGCTTCACAACTGCAGACAATTATTAAGAAATGTCACAAAAGATTTTGGATAAATGAAGAATGGTACAGGAAGTTGGTGGGCGAATGTTTTAAGATGATTTGCATATCAATGCATGACTGCGACCAATTGATAATCTACTGAGTTGTAGTCGAGTGTAAACAAATATAGTTCAAATCATATTCGATTACACATTGGCTTAATGGTTAGCATGTTTGCCTCGCACCTCCAGGGTCAGGGCTTCGATTTCCACCCCTGCCCTTTCTGTGGAGAGTTTGTATGTTCTCCCCGTGCTTTGGGGAGATTTGTGTGTAGGATGTAAGATTAGTGGTATGGAAAATGGATGGATGGTCTTTTAGTGTTGAGAAACAAATGTCAGTCGCTTCCGGTGGAGTTTAGACTTGAGACACTGTTCCTCTTTGCTGTTGCATCGTGTCCATGTTTTCCAGAATTTCTGCTACTTGTTTTGCTGTCAGAGGTATATGCAGTTTGGATATTCATTGTTCCCTCTTGGAGTATTCCTCATTATTTTGGCTTGACAAAGCCAGCATACTGTTTTGCTTTATAAGATTATGATTATTATTATTATTATTATTATTTCTTCTGAGATGACCTGAAGACCCTCTTCTCTCCCTCTTACTGTCAATTTATTTATAACAGAGACTCTCAATTTCTCTCTCTCTCTCTCTCTCTCTCTCTCTCTCTCTCTGCCTCTCTATCTCTCTGTCTGTCTATCAATCTGTCTGTCTGCCTACCTATCTGCCTATCTATCTATCTATCTATCTATCTATCTATCTCTGTATGTATCTCTCTGTTTATCTATCTGTCTATCTATCTGTCTAGCTATCTATCTATTTATCTCTATCTATCTATCTGTTTGTCTGTCTGTCTATCTATCTCTCTGTTTATCTATCTATCTGTCTGACTAGCTATCTATTTATTTATCTCTATCTGTCTGTCTATCTATCTCTTTATCTCTATTTATCTGTCTGTCTGTCTATCTTTCTGTTTATCTATCAATCTATTTATCTCTATCTATCTATCTGTCTATCTCTCTGCCTATCTATCTCTCTGTTTTTGTATCTATCTATCTATCTATCTATCTATCTATCTATCTATCTATCTATGTCTGTCTGTCTGTCTGTCTATCTATGTATCTCTCTGTCTATCTATCTATCTAAAGCTACAAGTATCTATCCATCCAACTCTACAAGTACTGGCACCCTAACTATCTATTTAATGCTGCAAGTACTGGCACGCTATCTATCTGTCTTTCTTTCTTAAAACTGCACATTACCTTCAGATTTCAAACTGATAACTATTTAGAACTTTCAGACCGGCTTTGTCAAGTCAACATCAAAGTTGCCGTGATTAACTTTACCTATGTAGTTGTTTCATGTTGCTTCAAAAACTGCTGCTACAGTGTATCAGTTTTTATGTAATGCTGCTAATTAGTGATTAGCCTCCTATATCTCAGCTGCGTCTGAAATCACAACTTTTCTGTGGGATGTCTCCTTTATTTTGCCCACCACAGTTTTAGGTTGAATTTGTAAACGTGTGTTACGCCAAACCCTATTCTGAATTATGGCCTAGTTTCTTTCTTTGTAAGACATATAATTCAGCATATTGGAGCTCCTCTGGAAAAGCCAAATAATGAAGTCTATTCCTTACCAATCACGTTCACTCGGAGTAAGTACGTTCTTTACTCATCCAGTTTGCTCATCCAAGCAAACTCCATCCTGACTGATTAAAAATGCGTTTCCAATGTGCAGCTTTCTAATAGCTTTTCTGTTGACTCTTTCAAAGTTATTACACAGTGTTAGCTGGAGAATTAGTTTCCCTTTATGTCTCGCTCCCTCTGACACATACCGATACATGTTATTCTTCTGAAATTCATAAATGCAGCTGTTAAAACGCAAACCAGTGATCTAGTCAACTATTAAATACTTAATTTAATTAAAGATCAGACTAAAGACATCTTATTTGTTGGAATACAGTGCAGACCAAATTTTGTGTATTTGAAGATGTCGATGGAGTGTTTTTTTTTTTTCTTTTGAGATTTTATGCTAATATACAAATTAGCTCTGTGTGATATGAAGATATTCTACTATTTCCATCTCATTGAGATTGAGATTTTCTGATCTTTTGTTACTCATATTGTAACTCGTTTGCTTTGTTATTAGTTGTATATACTCCATTAAGTTGCATTTTTTTACATTCAAATTAAAATATTGTTTTTCAGAATGTGGTACTGTGGGAATTTATGATGGAAAAAACATGATTACCGAGTCAGTGAGGAAAAAATAGTGTATAAGATGATGTTTCTGAGTTGCCCTGACAGTCCTGTAATGGGTATCTGTAATGCTCAGTCAGTGGCATGCCGGGGGCGTTGGGTCAAAATCTGTGAGAAAATTGTGTGTATGTGTCATACACCAACGCGGCTACATCAAATATCATCACGTGTCAATGTCAAACACAAAAGAAGCATGACTACATCGTGACTGGCAGGAGCCTCAGGCAGTCAGACAAATGAGAGAGTGATCAAGTCCAATATAATCAATAATAAGAAAATAGGTTTAGGTGAGATAACATTTGAGCTTTTTCCTTGCTAAACAGGTAAGGCATTTATTTGTTCTCTAACTTGGTGGGAAGCTAGTGATTGATAGTCAGTTGATTTTATCCAAGTGGGCAGTTAGTTTGAGTTGGTGTGGGGTTTTTTTTCCTGTGTATTTTTACTTCAAAGTTGTTATGTATGTGCATTTTATTCAGTATATTACTGATCAGACATGATAGTTTTGCTCTCTCTGTATTTTAGCTAGCTAATACCTCTGAGATGAACATAGCTTGAGGTAAAGGCCTTTATATTCACCCTGTGGTCTGACCCTGAGAGCTGTGCTGATATTACAGCAGAGCAACTCTTTCTCCTTCAACTACGGTATTTATGGATGTCCTGATCAAGTTTTTTGCCCCATATGTTGATCTGAGTCATTTAATATTGAGCATCAGACTCCTGATCTGATATTTATGCTTTCCTAGTGCTAGCTTCACAGTTCAGGGATGTTAAAATCAATCCAATGTACATGCTTCACAACTGAATAGCTCTGCAATGCATTAAGAAAAAATCTGAGCCTGAATCCGAGCTGCTCTTTATAGTGTGTTTTTTATTTATTTATTTTTATTTATTTATTTTTTAAAATACACCCCAAAGTAACCAATTAAGATCTATGGCTCTTATCTTAACAATTCCAGGAGAGGAAATTTCTCTCTCCTTTTTAAAAGTATCCTCCAGTGTGTGGTGCTTCAGTGCAGACTTTGCCCGAGTTACTCGAGCGAACTCGCTGTATTCTGTTGAGTGTTTAGTTTTTAGGTGCCGTATCAAATTGGCAGTATTGACCGCAGCCTTGTTGTTACAGTTTTCAGTATATTAGGCAGAAGATGGACAATGAATGTATGCATGTTTTGAATGGATGTAGCCTTTCAGTAAATTCACTTATCTTAGAAAATGATTCATAAAACTAAAAGTGGGAGAGTTATCATCCTCAGACTTAAACTAGAACATGGTAAAACGTGTGGATTTGACTCCTGTGTGTTTTAGGTTGTGGTTAGGACAGAGCCATTTATCAAAATAAAAATATATTATTTGCAAATTTCTTTAACCATTTTTTTTTTTATTATTTAATTCTCTTTTCTGGACAATAAACCCCAAGTGTCTGCAATCATTGTATTTTGCTGCTAGTCTGTGTGACCTTGTCATGTCTGTGCTCAAAACGTTAAAGGGATCGTTCATCTAAAAATTCTTTAAAAATCACTTACTTACCCTTATGTCATTCCAAACCCAAATACTGTTACTTTTCATAACATAAAAGAAGACCCCCCCACTCTTTTCCACTCTATTGCAGCTATATTCCATAAAATGTCAGAAGATCATGAGCTTTAAAGGTGCACTATAGAGCTTTGTGTCATATGGACTGCTTTTCTGTATAGCCGTGTAACCATTCTTCGAAATTCTCCTTTTGTCTTACACTGAAAACAGCATACAGGTCTGGAACAGCTTGAGGGTGAGAAAATAATTTTGTGTAAGTAATATTATCTGGTGCTTAGCTGACAGTCATGTCGTTTTACTGAGACATTATTACAATAATGAAAAGACAATAATGAAAAGACACTCATTATATAAAAATGTTTTCTTTGGGATAGCAGAAGAAAGGGTAAGCTGACAGGAACAGGAGAAAAGTTAGCAGTATATACACAGTGGATGTTTTTGTAATTCATATTTGGTCTGCTCTACTGTTTGGAACATATTATTCACTATATCTGTGCATAATAAGATGAAAGGTCTGCCTGGGGGTAGAGAGTGAGTACATCTGAAATATTCTAAAGCAAAAAGGACCATTACATTTGTGTCCCCATATCCACCAAATGGTTAGGTCCCCCACCCCATTGTTCAAATGTGGTTAAGGCCTTGGTTATTTCTCACCTTGGCTAGCAAAACCAAACTAAACTAGTCTCATGTTAGATAGCCAAACAGTTTGATATTTTATTGGTCTGGTAGTCCTGCAAACAGTAATAACACTCGAGGAAAGTTTTATGATGAATCCAACTTTTTGTCAAATTTTCAAATTTTTTAAGCAATTAGCTCACACATGCAAGAAAAAAAAATGCAGGGAAACAGTCTATTTAGAAATAGGTGTTTTAAAAGTTTTTTGATCTGGGCTCAGCCCTGGATGATTAACAGTCCAGCTAACACCCCTGGCAATTATTAACAATTTCAGTAGTTATGTTTTAACCACGTCTAATAACGGCTGTCATATGGATTCTACCTAATTACGAGGAGCAAAAAAGAAGCAGTGACACGATCTGTGTTAAACAGATGTCTACAAAAAGGTGAGGGCGTGTGTGAAAAAGAGTGAGGGGAAAACACGTCATCACGAGAGGTGTGTTCTTTAAGTAGAATGTAAGCGATCAGCTGAGTGAACATACTGTATGTGCACGCCTGTTCATCAGTCTCTCTCTCTCTCTCTCTCTCTCATATACACACACACATGCACACACTCTGTCATTTATATGAACGATAACATTGTATCGATCTGTAAATCCGCATGGTGTTCTCGTTGTTGTTAGAATATAATTCTAAAATGTTACTAGAATAGCCTAAATGAATTAATTACATTTCTAAAATGTTCCAATATACAGTACAAGTCAGAAACAGATTGCAGTAATATAAATCAGTCATCTAACCGCAATATCATGGTAAACAAATGTGCGCCAGTGATGCACGTATGATTTAATATGACGTGTCCGTCCGTAACACATTATTACAGTTGTTCAGAGCAAAGAAGGGAGATGAGTTGTTGATCATAATTAGCATGGACATAATTTGGCTTTGTACCGAAGGTTTTAATTTATTTGTTTTAGTAATTATTAAACTTAATCATGAAAACGTTACTGAAGTGACTTCCTAAATATAGCCCTTATGCCTTGAAAAGGCATCGCTCTTATGACAAAGTGAGTGTATTTCTTTTTCAGACATTTGTCCTTTCTGCAAAATGCTTGTTGTCAATATAAAGTTTTTTTTTTTTTTTTTTTTTTTAAAAGAGGTTTTTGAACCCTCTTTTTGAAACGTGACTTATGGCTGATTGAAAATGTCATTTTAGTGTTGGTGCACATCTCGTCTGTGGTGGATAACCACGGCAATTTCCTTAAAATGTCTATTACAGCAAAATTAATGCAGTAAAATACAGACCTAAATGGACAACTTTAAAAAGGGTTTTGCTCTTTTGTTAAGAACTTTATTTTTTAAAGGTAAGGTTGACATTTGCATGGAACAGCTCTTATGATTTGGCATCATGCATGTGGTAATGGTATAAACAAATAATCTGAGCACTGCTGACCAAAAGCACTTAAGCCATGTTTAAATTTAAGCATGATTTTACTGACTAATAAAACAGATGAATTAACATTACGTGTTTTACTTGATAATGAGATGTTTTTGGTAAAATCATGGGAATGATAGTTTCAGTTAGTAGTTTTTAGCACTCTAGTATGCATAGCTCTGTAGTGACCAGCAAAGTTCTTGAAAGTTAAATCTTTAAAGGAAATAACACATAATACAGGATGTTACACAATCAGAGATAACTCATGACTTAAGATGGGATCCTGATCTGTAAAGCAGTCACAAACATTAATACACACATTGCTGTTTTTTCCTAACAGGCGCTTTAACTGCACGAGTACATCTTCCCACCGATGGTTGACTGAGCGGCAGCGCTATGGCTCCTCCTCGGCTTACCGGTGCATTGCGCTCTTTCTCCACGGTTAGCAAGCAGGAGAACTTCCCATCCGAGCTGTATGATTTAAAGGCAAGGCACTTCTTTTCAGAACAAATGTTTCCAATTTAATTACATTCTCATTTTCTGATAATGCTATCTAAGAAGTGAATGCTATTTGTTATGTTAATGTATTGTCCCTGTTTTCACATACTGATGTTTGTGACCATGGGTGAAAAGTGTTTGTTTTTTTCTTTCTTTCTTTAAAACAACAACAACAAAAAAAATCTATATAAACAATTTAGGGAATAGAGTTTGTATGTTTTGATATTTTAGTAGTTCACATACAATTAGACTTTAGTTAGTTAAACTTTAATGTCACATTATTTCCAGATGGTATATGAGGCATACTAGATAATTCTGTAATTTAAAATGATAATTGTTAAATACTAGAATGTAATACAGAATGAAGCTTGTAACATTGACAAAATACTAGTAATACAGAATTAAAAGTGTGAAATACAATTTTTGTATGCATTGTAAAGTATGTAATACTATTAGTGTGCTAGTGTATACAAAATGAGATAATTACAAAATACTAATATTTAATACAAAATACTAGGCTGTAAAACAAAATAGTAAGAAATATAAATTTAGAATTGTGAAATACTGTTATGTAATACAAAATGAAGCCAATAACAATTACAAATTACTAGTAATAAAAATGAGAATTGCACAATAATAGTATGAAATAGAAAATGAGATCATTGTGAAATACTAGTATGTTATCCAAAATGAGGCTAGTAACAATGTTAGATATGTTGTGTTCATTTTTCCTCTGTTGTTCTGAGAAACTGACATCATAAAGATCATGGATGTCCTAAGTTTGAAATCAAGACAAAAATCTTGAGTAGAAGACAGTCTCGTACAATATTTTGTCCTTGGCCATGTATCTCTCTTAATCTAGTCCTCTATTTCCCCTCCATTATTTATGTGTTTGTGCCAGATGCATTCTCGATCCTTCACTTCCCTCCCCATCTTGTTTTTCATTAATCAGTCCATCTCCAGGCTTTTTAGGAGGAGGTAGATTGCACTTCTGATTATCTTGTACCAACAGCTTAGCTCTAAATTGTTTAAAGTTGCTACTGTTTAAACCTGCTTCTTTATGGAAGAGGTAGAGACGGCTTTGTTCTGAGCATACTCTTATAACACTGAGATTTTGAAGGCATCTTGGTGCTGATACAGTGGCATGATGTTAAAGAAGTTTATTTTCTAAACTTAAGCCCCTTTTTGAATTAGTATCATCATTGCATTTATATATGAGCATTTTACTTGGTTATGTAAATGGTTTGTAATATTCTCAACAGCTTTTAGCAAGGGCACAAAGAGAGTTTTGTGTTTGAGTTTGTGTGTTTATAATGGTTCCTTGTGCAGGCCAAGCGTTTGAAGAGACAGGAGCTGTTTGCTAGAGAGGGTCTGACCTGGGCAAAGCTTGTGCAGTTTTTCACACAACGGCTAGAGAAGAAGGAACAACAGAGAGAGTCTCAGGAGCTGAAAAATCTTCTTCAAGCAGCCAAGCAGATAGGTATATTATTCAACTGATTTCAAGAAAATTCCTGCATTCTTGACTTATTCATGACTGGTATTGTATTTATTGTGATAAGATGTAAAATGTTCAGCAAGCCTATCCACACCTACTACCTTATGTGCTGAAAATGTTTTCCTTTACCTTGTCAAATTTTCAGTTTCTCTTGGCATGTTTTGCCACTATCACTTGGACAGTGGAGTGCAAACTGAATTTAGTTGGGTTTAAAGTGTATGGTTTTCAGCCCAATTTTTGTAGTCACAGACAAAAATTGCACATTATAAAATAATTCTTTGGTTGTGAATTAAGACAGGAGGTTTACACGGCAACGTTTTCAACTAAAAATGGAAAACTTTTTATGCGTTTTTGGTTGTTCGTTTATAGGACAATGGTGTTTTGGGGCCTGAAAACGCAAACTTTTGAAAATGGGTTTCAAAGTGCAAGTTTTTGAAAATGTTACCGTTATCGTCTGTGTAAACGTAAAAAAAAGCGAATTTGTGAAAACGATGACGTCATGCACACGCGTATTACGTGTTCAGTCTATAGGCATGCACACGAGTACTTCAAAACAATGCGTGAGTCATTCAAAACTTCACTGGCGGGCTGTGTTTGTGCTGCTCAAGATTTTGAGTTTATAGACGCTTCTCCAGCAAAGTGTAGATTTACTGCATCACTGCTACGACCAGCGGAGACGCATTTGTTACATACGCCAAATTATTAACCCACATCTACGCCGACGAAGGGTATTCAAAAGGTGTTTGGGTAAGACCTGGGAGGACAAGCAGTTGGTGTGAAAACTTGATCAGTGGCATTGTTGACGACCGTGAACAGAAGGAAAACGTCCGCATGTCAAAAGCCTGCATAATACAGCGTTTTTAGTCGTTTTCCAGATCATCTGTTTGTCAAAACCGCAAAGGAAATATTTTCCATTTTAATGCATCGTTATCATGTAAACGTACTCTAAGATTGCGCAGTGGGACTTTCCCACTGGAGGCCGATTTAGTGCCATTGCAGCTTAAGACACAGATGATTACAAAGTTCTGGCAGTGTCAAGAATTTAAATTTTTCTTTTAAAACCTCATACAGTGTCAGCTGCTATGATGTGTGTCTAAAACCCAACAATATGAGGACGGCATAGGATGACAAGAAACTCATAGGACATCTGCAAAAAATACGGTAGAGGCAATGGCGAAATATATGCTAATGGACCAAAAAAATCTCCTCATTACCACTAGCTCACTGTTTATGTGACCTTTTCTACATGAGCTCAGATCATGCTGGTTGATTAATGTATTAATTTTCTTTAATTACAGATTTAACACACACATTACCGCATAGTCTCGTATAGAATTTTTTTTTTTTTATTGGGATCATCCCATACTGTGTGACAAGTAATAATCTGAGACTGATGAAATTGCAATCCAGCTTTAGCCAACCACAAATGTTGAATATCGTTAAAAAGCATAAAGTTAAGGTCATTTACCTCACATTAAAATGTACATCCATATTGAAGGTAACCAGTCACAAAGGTGAATGTCACACCATAGTGTTCAGCTTTCCTGATGTGTCTAATAATTAGATTAGATGCAAATCCCCCAGAATGCAGTCTTAGTCAAACTGTGCTGCATACTGTGTCCTATCACACAGCTCATATTACTGTTCTGATCATGTTGTCAGGGGACAAGGGAGGTAGGTCGCAGGGAAAGCAGCAGGGCACGGATTGCAACATGGCAGGGCTCTCTCTTCCTCTAATCCCACTATAGCGCTTGTGAATGCAAGCAAGCTTCTGCTCACAGCAGGCTTGGAGTATTTGTGATAGAAATCAAAGGCAAAAAGGATCTTTTTCATTTTGTAACTGAATAGCTGATAAAGGTCTGTGATAAACAGCTCAGTGGTGTATTGCAGGATAATGCCCAGATGATGCTGTAGCTTAATTAACAAAACAACAATTATTTTCTCATTTAAATATCTTTAAAATATTCTTTGTGGTGCACTTTAAGATGATCTACTTCTGAGCTGAATTGTTACTATGTTCTGCACAGTACAGTGAGGTTCTGGAAACCAAAGTGAGGCATGTTATAGTGAAGAATGGTTCAGACTGTGTTAATTGCTATATTTTTAAATATCTCAGCATGATTGAACAAAAATACCTTTTATTTATATTGTGAATATTACACTGTAGGTTACTGTACAGTAAAAAAAAAAAGTCTAACCCTGAAAAATACAACAAAATAACAATGAAGGGAAGTAAAAGAGCTGATTAAATGTTCAGGTGATTTTGCTTGCCTCGCACCTCCAGGGTTGGGGGTTCAATTCCCACCACCTGTCTGTGTGCGCGGAGTTTGCTTCGGGGGTTTCATCCGGGAACTCCAGTTTCCTCCCCCAGTCCAAAGACACGTGTTGTAGGCTGATTGGCATTTCTAAATTGCCCATAGTATTTGAATGGGTGTGTGAGTGTGTGTGACAGGTTGGAACCACGTTCAGGGTATTGTGCCCTGAGTCCCCTGGGATAGGCTCCAGGCTTGCCTGTGACCCTGTGTAGGATAAACCGTACAGAAAATGGATGGACCTATTTTAACACCAAACAGATTCTAAATGTGTCTAACATTCTTGGGTATAAATCACATAGACAAAGGTTGGACTTAAATAATAAAGCTATTCTAAATTGCTATGTTTACCATTCCTGTTTACAAGCACCAGAATAAAGTCTAAAAATTCCTCTGTACCAAAAAATCCTTTATAACCTGTTCAGCACTGTTGTGTTGTTTGAAAACAAATATTTCTTAGTTGACAAATGTTACATTACGGTGTAAGGTGTGATTGCACATTCAATGCAGTTCACACAGTACCCCCTCTGCAGTTTGCAAACAGGCCATTCTGAGACATCCCCAACCAGAATAAAGTACCATTCTTCAAGTTTACACTTTTTAAAATGCACAGAAATGAGCAATTACTTATAGACAATGAGCACTAGGTAGAGACTGAGTTGCATTCAGAGAATTTTAATTGGCCCAAATCCTTTTCTTCCCATCTCTTGGTCATATTTTCTCCTTTAATTGGATGTTCAGCCCTTTTCTCCCCCATTATTAAATTTTCTGTGCATAGCATTGGGTGGAAGTATTTCCTCAACAGCAAAAGCATGGGCAGTGAAGTGAAAGAGGTTTTAATTGTCTGCTCATATGGTACAAAGGCACTTTCTCATTTTGTGGGTCTACAGAGTAATCACTGTGCTTTCTATGTTCTCTTTGAACTTTGCAGTGAGTACAGATTTCGGACAGGATGCCATTGACAGTGCTGCAGTCTTCTTGTTCAAGACATTCCAGAACAAAGAGCAGGTCAGCCATGAAGAGACCCGGGCCATTAAGCAGATGTTCGGACCTTTCCCGGCCTCAGCAGCTGATACTGCCTGTGCTGCTGTCAGCCAGCTGGTAGCTCAGCTTGGAGAGTCCCAGGTGGAAGCTTTCATCCAGACCCAGACAACAAACAAGCCTATAGATCATGGAATGTCTTTTGGAAAGAACATTGCCTTCTCTTTTGACGCTTATGTCTTAGACAGTATAGATAGTCTTCCATGGGAGGAGGAAAATGGTGAGGGGCTGAGCCTGGACTTCAACAGCTTCTTGAGCAACCATGCTGGCGGGCGTAGCTCTGGTTTAGAGAGCGTTGGAGCACCGTCAGTGAGCCAGAGCAGCAGTGCTGACCGCTCAATCCTTAGAAGAGAGGTGGAGAAGTACCTGTGTGGTGGCAACATGGGTTCATCCAGTGTAGAGGAGCTCTGTACCTCACTGTTTGAGATGCTGGCTTCTACCAAGAGTGATGATGAACTTCAGAATGAGGTGAGAGCCAGTGTATATTTACTGTCATAATGATTTGATTCAGATAACACATGTAAAGAGCCCAGCTTCCCCTAAAACACATGATCATCTACCCCTTCCAGGGGAAAAAAACTACAATGTGTGCGCTGTTGAAGGAAAGTAACCAATGATGGGGTGGGCCATTACCACACCAAAGTTGACTCCTTCCATAAATGTTAACATCTCTTCACAGAAATTCAACAGCACTGTGTTATAAGCTGGAAGTAACAGTTGTGGTTTTTTCCACAATTGTAATAAAAATGAATTTTTTTACAGTAATTATTAAGGAAACAATGTTCTCCTTGTTCTCTTATTCAAACTATAGCATTCTCAGGACTGATACTTGGTGACCTTGAACATTTATAAAAATATTTTCCCTATTCCGTTTTATAGCATGTAATTGGAAGGGTACGCTTTGGTATGATTATTGTTTGAGGAAAATCTTTGATCGAACTTTGAATAAACTTCAGAATAAAGCACATAACAAACCACTCAGTATCACTCCTTGGGATTGACATGTATGTGTACGTTATATGGCCAAAAGTTTGTGGACATCTAACCAACAGACCCATGTGTGGGCCTTCCCCAAACTGTTGCTGTTGGAAGCACTGAATTGCATACGAAGGCTTTCTTTGATGTAATGGTAACTAAATCTGTAATGGTATGTGCATAAGAGCACATATGGGTGTGATGATCAGGTGTCCACAATCCTTTGGCCTAGTTTAACACACTTATAGTTCATTACATCATAATATTCATGAACGATGTCAGTTGCTAATTAATACACAATCTAAGTCATATGAGCTAGCAGCAATTTGGCTTCACTTTATCGTAGGGTGTTGGTGTCTGTGGAGATTTTGTGGATTTGATGACCGTGGTCACTCTGGGGCTGAACTCTCATCTATCCATCACAGACATTTCAGTTGAACATCAAATCAAATATAAATCAACGGGGATGTGTTGTCGAGTCTCCCTATCTTCTTCCTTAGTTTCTTTCTTTGTATATTCTTCCTAATTATCTGTAATCAGCTGACTCTTGTACTGCTTACTTTAAACCTCCATCATCCCCCAAGTCTTAGTGTAGCACCTGAGGTATTTTTTAATGTTTCTCACGTAGGTGACATTTGGAACCTAACTCTCCCACTGGCGTCTTCAGATGTGGGATGCCCTTTGTCTGTGAGGCTCACCATGCTTCTTTTTGCGAGTGACTCTAAAGTTAATGGCAAAGTTGAAAGCATTTCCACTTACTGCCCTTAAACTTGACAGAGGTAGAGGGGAGGGCATACAAATGGTAGAGCCCAGCTTTTTAATATTTTACATTTGTGCTTTAAAAATGACATTTGCTGCAACAGCAAATGCTACGTCTTTGAAGTAGGAGAAAAGTAGAGGAGTGAGCCATTAGATGATAAGGATTAAAGGCAATTTAGATTGGCCTAGAACTGCAATTATATAAACAGACAGCAGACTTTTTCAACTGATATCTTTGTACTTTGTGTATGTTTATTGTGCTGTAAAACTTTGTACTCTATTACAATATAAAAAGTGGAATATAACTACAATTTAGGATACAATACATTTTTCTTTGATAAGAAAAGTAATTTTACGTCCAGTCTGAGTCTTTCGGACATTTGAACGAATTCCTAACACCATTATAAAGGCTATTAATGCTTAACTTCCACAAGAATGGAGACAGAATATCTAAACATCTAAAAATCAGTCGCACAGAAAATCTAGAAATCTTTCAAAAGCATTTCTTTACAAATATTTGCACTCCTCATCACTCCAAATTTTCACACTTCCAAGCAACAATACTAAAATCTACTGTTTTGCCAACACTCACTTATTTTACATTTCATTCAGCTTCTGTAACCACTGTATCCTGGTCTGGGTCTCAGTTGCATCCGGAGCCTAGTCCAGGAACGCTACTCGTGAGATGAGGAATATACCTTGCACGGGACACCACACATTCACACACTCATTCACACTTATGGCGTTCTCACAACTGGCTCTACTGGAGCATTTGTTTTGCAACCTGATGTGTTTTCTCACTTGGTTTGGTTTGTTTAGACATGTAGAGTACTGTGCAAAAGTCTTAGGCACATGCAAAGAAATGCTGTAGAGCAAAGATGCCTTCAAAAATTATGAAATAAAAGGTTTCTACATTAAAAAAATACTATAAAGGGGAGTAAACAGTAATAAATGAAACAAAGTCAATATTTGGTGTGACGACCCTTGCTTAAAAAAAAAATAAAATAATAGGAGCCTCAGGAATTTGTGTCGTTTTCAAAGGAAATTAGCCAGTGAGATTTATTGAGCATCTTTCAGAACCAGACACAGTTCTTCTGGAGACTTTGACTGTCACACTTGCTTCTTATTTTTGCAGCAAAACCAAGCAGTCTTCTTTATTATTATTTTTGGGTGAAAAGTGTTCCCTTACATAATATGCTGCTTTCTTTAATGACATACGAACATTTTTATGTAACATTTAATTTTGTGCCTGAAAACTAATGTTTGGGAATCTAAAATGTTTTTGTACTGACTCGATAATGTAATATGATAACAATAAAGTCATAAAATTAAAATTCTATAACAAAGTTTGTACTTAAAAATAGGGTGTCTAAAACTTTTCCACAGTACTTTAGGAACACGGCAATCACGCTCAGATCTGTGCCAAAACAGTCAGGCCAAGAACGCATAAACAGGCGCAGTCTGACCAATAAGAGGACAGTTTACTCATATGTGAACCGCATAAACACATTTGGGTACGCTTTGAAATGTTGCCTTGTGAAAGCGAACCGAGCCAAGGAGAAAATACAGCATTGTAACAATTTAAGTCCCGGTTTCCGAACAGAGCACAGATCTGCATGTCTGAACGTGCCCTTAGTGGCAGTTTAGTGTAGCCAGTTCACCTAACAGCACGTTTTTGAGAGGTGAGAGGAAACTGGAGAACCCAGAGGAAACCCACACAGACACAGAGACACCATGCAGAATTCTGCACAGACAATAACCAGAGCTCAGGAACAAACCGGGAACCCTGGAGCTATGAGACAAAGCTGTGCCACCAGACTGCCTACACCAGGACTCAGTCCAAGACCATGCTGAATAAAAATCACATTAAAAGACAAACAGATTTTTACAGTATTTAAAAATGTGCTCTGTGTAGGCAGCAGTATAAAGTGAACTTATCACCCACACATTACATGCACATACATATATGTATATATTTTTCTACTAATAAAAGACACCTTCTCATCGAATAGCTCAATACAAAAGAAACAAGAAGACAAAGACCTGTTTGTAAAGTTATCCTAGTCATGTTATTACTGTTTAAATGAGTAGCTCACATTTGGGTGCTTTACCTTTATTAATTGATGCTATTTTTCAAATCTCTTCTTGTAGTTTGAAAGCAACTGTTTAGCTTAATGTAATGATGGACAGCTTGTAGATCATCTGCCTGTTCTTATCAAAAGGTCTCTCTTGCTTTAAGAAAAGCTGAGGAGCTGTTCTAAGGATGTCAGATCTTTTAATCCAAGGCAAAGGCAGCTAGGTATTTCACATCATCAGATGTTTTAAAAAAAGGATCAGTTCATAAGAGTGCTTGTCTATCTCACCCCTCTGTATTTGCACATTTTTGTTGTTCTGCCATATTTGAAATGAAATGTCTGTCAGTAAGGTTAAAATGTTGAATATTATATTAGATGTGTGTCAATTTCCATAAACAGTCAGAATTATTGGCACCCTTGATAAAAATGGGTTTAAACCGGAGAGGAAAAAATGCCTTTAGTGGCTGATGAGCTCAGTCGCTCTCTGAAAATATGAACAAGTAATCTGAGCCCATTCCACAATACAGCAACTCTCCAGATCCTAAAGTGTTTGATGTCCTCTGTTGTGGACTCTCCTCTTCAGCTCAGTGGGGTTTAGGTCCAGATGTCAAAAGCTTGGTTCTCTGGTGTTTTAACCATTTTTGTGTTTATTTGGAGATATGTTTTGAATCAGTGTCCAGCCGGCAGATCCGATTGTAACTTCTTGGCAGAGGCAATATTTAAAAAATCCTGGTACTTACATGGCATCAGGGATTCTAACAAGGCTCCAAGGGCATTTCGGAAAAACAGCCCCACATAATCACAGATCCCTCAGCATATATAACAGTGGGGATTATTTTCTCTGCTGTATAGTCATTCTTCTCCAAACCCACCCTGAGTGTTCATCGCCAAAAAAAAAAAAAAGCTCTATTTTTGTTTCACCTGACCATAGAATCTGGTTTCAGTCAAAGTTCCAGTAGCATCTACCAAACATCAGACCCTTATGTTTGTGGCTAGATGGAGGAAAATGCTTTATCTGCCATGATTTTTAGTAGCTTGTTTGCCTGGAGGTGTTGTCTAATTGTAGATTTGGAGACTTCATGACCCCAACATGCTGTAAATTCTCCAACTGTTGTGTGCAGAATTTTTTTTTTGCCTCTCCAGCCATCTTCCTTACTGTGTGTGGGGGTTGGGGAGTGGAAAGTACATATGGTATGGCACGATATGGTCATTTTTCAGGCATGTATCTATTTTTATAGTCATTGCATGATTTATGAAATTCGGCACACTTTTTTCCTCATTTCATTTCTTTAATCTTCCCCATGTTGATTAATGACTAAGGGAATTTAGCCTCATATCATCTCATATTTATACCTCAGTGAAACAAGACGTTGTGGTGACTTGATAAAAGTTCCTAAATGGTCTGCACACATTCACACACCAGTGGCAAAAGAACTATCATGCAAGGCGCTAGCCTGCCATCGGGAGCAACTTGGGGTTCAGTGTCTTTCCCAAGGACACTTTGGCATGTGGAGTCATGTGGGCCGGGAATTGAACCGCCAACCCTATGATTAGTGGACAACCCCTTCTACCACCTTGAGCCTCAACCACCTCTAAAGTGTTAAAAGTAATATATAAATGGTCTCAATTACATTTTGTTCATTAAAAAAAAAAAAAAAAATCTAGGGGTGCCAATAATTTTGACACATGGTTTTCTTAGCGCATTTTTTAATTCCTTAGAATGTAAATTCTCATTTTCGGTGTGGGATTAAGATAATTACCCATAAAGACATTTTATAAACATTTTTTACCCCTCTTTACCAAAGGTGCCAATAATTCTGGAGCTGACTGTATGCTTTGTTTTTTTTCTGGTGCTAAGTGCCAGGTATCTGTGTTCAGCAGACTGTGCAGCAGATGAGATTCTGCTCCAGATTTAGAAATGTGGGAGATAATGAGTACCCAGTGCTCACATTTGGCATATAGAGAGGATGATGTTTTTGGCTGCAGTAAGAATTTATTTTTTCAAGCATATGGCCTGATGCACTGATGACTCTATCTCTTCTCTGTGTCTCATCCACTCAGCTCTTTGAGTTCCTTGGCCCTGAGGGATTTGAGATGATCTCAACGCTTCTCCAGAAAAGGTCTGATATTGTGGACTCTCTTCTGTCTGCGCCACCAGACAGCAGAGTCAGCTTCCCACCTGGTGAGTCGTGTTGTCTGCTAGCTTCAGAACAACAAGACCGAGCTCAGAGCTATTCTGTCCTCCACTGTGTAATGATAGAACTGCCATATCATGCTTAGCTAAAGATTCAACTGTAGCATTTATATTCAATGATTAAGTGCCTCAAAGAAACACACAGCAAACTGACACACAAGGCTTTTAAAAAAATGCATTTTACCCACAGCGTGCATTGTATGTTTTAAGAATAGCAGAGAGTGCAAATTAGGGTGCTTTTACATGTGCACCACTGGGTCTGTTTAAATCCAACCCTGGTACATTTTACCCCTCTGTGCAGTCCATTTAATGCTATAGAAATACAGTTTCTGTATATTTGGACCAATGAACATAAAAGAACAAATATTGTTATATTATTTAATTATTTATTTAATACTACTTCTATGTTCTTCATGTTTAGTTAATTTCTGTGCAGTTTGTTGTATGTACACTCCTGGGCAAAAAAATTAATAAATTGGCCACGCCCAAAATGGCAAAAATATTAAGAGTTAATGGTCTTCGCAACAAATCATTGGTCAGGAAATTAGCAAAAATTAAACAAATAGATAAAGTAACTTAGTATTATGGGATAGCTTTTCCCTTTGGGAAAGCTTAAACAGTCCGTACAGGATTCTGTGGAGTTTTTATGTGATTGTTGCGGCCAAAAATGCTTGCTTTTGCTGTGGCTTTTTTTTTTTTTTTTACAAATTTGCAATGCAACTTGCAGAATTTCTTTTTGTGCTGTTGGCAAAATTGCAATTGCACAAAATTGTTTTGCACAAAATTGTCTTTCCGGTCCTTTTAGCCGTACTCATGTTCAACACACATGGTTCTGGCTGAATGCGCATTGTGATAACGTCACATGACACATCTTCGGTAATTTTTCGGTAAAATATCCTCGATTGTGCATTAATTCATGCGATCGTAAAATGGCTAAATCCTGGAGGGACTGTGTAAATGTTTAAGCCTAGCAGGTAAACTTGTGGACAGCTTCTTTTTATTTAGTTTGGTTTTCCTTTATTTTAATTTTGAACACCCAGACATGTTAGTTTGAATTTTACATCAAGCTTTTCAATCATTATCACGCATACAACAATGCATACACCTTTGCATATAAAAAGCCTATAGACGTTTATTTTCCTGTTTCTAGCTTTTCCCCAAACAGTTCACTGCAGCAGAAGTAAAGAGTGAATGGTGGCACAGGAGGTCTCCTGAGTCTAATTTTTTCATTCTGGCTAATTTCCTGACCAATAATTTGTTCTTAAAACCATAAAAAGCTTAATATTTTGTCATTTTGGGCCCATTCTTTTTGCCCTTGATTGTATATAAAGGAGTACATTTTCAGCCTGTTCCTTCTTACAGTACATGTCTCTCAGCCAGTGTATTTGGCTTTTGGAATTTTTGGTTAATTAGGTACAATGTCCAACCAAACCAAATCGCAAATCAACTGAACGTATCAGTTTTTCCTCTGATTTGAAATAGACTAGTAGGTGTGAGATCCCCCCCCCCCCCCCCCCCCCAAACGATCTACATACTGTGTGTGGCCATCATGTTAGTACAAACATGATATTAGATCTTCATATGAGATAAGATTGATATTCATAAGAAGAATAGAGTGATCTAGATCTGTGATTGCTTTGTTAAGGCTTTATAAAATAGTTGCTTGATTCTGGCTTGACATCAGATTTTGCATTATTCAATGCACCAGGTTATCAGGACTGTGTGTAATATTAATGAACAGATAAATACTTTTCTTGCTGAAAGCTCCAGCTTGGTCTGTCCAGCTTCCAGCTGCCAAAAGACAGAATGCACCGGTAAGTGCTAGTAGATGGAAAGAAAATCTCAAATATTTATTAATCAATTTAATCAAGTAATAGGGAAGTTGGCAAAGCCACTGGCTCAGTCTGTGTTTTGGCAGCTGGATTGAGTATTTTAGGAATATTATTCCAACAAAAAAGAAAAAGGTTTTCCATCTGCACCAATGAATAATAAGTATTTATCAAATGTGCTTGTAGGATTCTCTGTGTGCTCCCATATTTTTTTTTTCTCAAGTCCTTGCCAAACAGCTTCCCATTGAACCCTGCTATTTTCTTGCATTTCTATTAGTCTTTTATCCACCGTCTAAAGAATAGGTCAACATTCAGTGATTATCTAATGTTCTTGAAAATAAGTGGTGGAAATCTATTTCGTCTTCTTCCCACACAGTGTCTCTTGCTTCCAGATGATCATATTAATTGGTTCATTGTATTAAACTCAGTGTATAGGATGTTTCTTGACGGCTGTTCATGACTGCTATTACTGCATTAAGGACACTTTAATTATAAGACCTTGTAAACCTTGCGTGACTAACCTCATTCAGCACCTTGCTTAGGCAGGAATAAACCAGTATGAAGGACTGGAGGTTAATAATGAATTTTTAAAGACTTATATATTGACTTTGCCACAAAGAAGTGAATGTGGCGGTAAAATTTTAAAGAGCTCAACACTGCTCCCTTTCAATCCTCTGTCTAATTTTCCACATTTCTTTGTGTTTCTGCATGTCTGACTTTCTTTCAAATTATCCTGTTTTCTGTTCTAATACTTACTCCAGTTCTATTGCTACAGACATGCACTGTCAAAAAGAACGAATGGGCTCCTGGCTAGTCAAAAAGTTCACTTGGCAGATTGCTTGTGAGATGAGGGTTACCTTGACAACCATGGGTAGAGGTCAAAAGACAGGCTAAAAGCTGCTGATGAAATTGCCCACTCTTTGCATCCCATTAAGAGAGGTGGGTTTTCATTGTGTAGGCTTGTCAAGAGATGATTAGCTGTAACAGTGCATGATCTTTTGTAGGGGTCCAAGCATTAAATGTTATGATGCAAAACCTTAACCTTTAACTGAATTTTGTTCATAATTATTACATAGCCACAGTAGATGCAAGGTCAGATGATTTCCCCAGATTTTTGGTTTGATAATCAGTAAACCATATGGACATTTTATTTTATTATTATTATTTCAGCACATGTATAATATAACTAGCTTATACACTGATCAGTTTTCCCAAACAGCAGTAATCTTTGAGTCTCAGCTGAGCATGTTATTCAATTAATACTTCATATACATTTCCTCACTGTCATGAACCCTGCTTACATCTGCAAGCTTTTTGCCACAGTGTGTTCTGCAGTTATCACTGAAGCTTCTAATATAATACAGCGGGTAAGCACACAATCCTTTGCCAAGACTTGGCTCATGTTGTGTTCCTGGTTTTATAACAAGCATTGGGAACAATGGTTTTATAACAAGCATTGGGAATATTGTAGCTTTTGACATCAGGTTGTCGGAGGATTGATTCCTTTCCATGAGGGATTTCATGATGTAGTTGTTAACGCAAAGCGAAAATACACCTAGTTAAAAAGGAAAAAAAAAATCACTAACGCTTTTTCCTGGTAATTGCTCCACAGGGGATTTAATAACTAATGCTGCAATGGACACATGATGCAGAAATAGCCTCAGTGTCGTGCAGTGTAATGAAGAACACATGTACTTGCACAGTGAAGCCAAAATCCAGGCAACAGGGGCACATCAAAGAGAGGAAGGAAGAAAAAGTGGTGCAGTTCCACACAAGCCTGGTGTCAGCACGGGGCTGTGGAGATACAGATGTGTGACCATGTCCCAAATGCAGTGCTGACGAAAAGAGAGTAGCTGCCTTTGAGATGGAAATCGTGGGGTGGGAGAGTGGGTGTCAGAGACAGCATGAAAAATTCAAAAGAACCTTTTGAGTATTGATGGGCCATCGCTGTCAGTGAGAGGATGGACAAGCCTAGAACTAGAGTGCAAAGAAATGACATTCGCAGGCTAGAAATATTATTTTGGGGAAGAAAAGACGAATGACTTTTCCAGAATAGGTGTAAGCACCAGACAGAAATGTATACTATGATGTGAAAAAGATTCAGACTATTCAGGTTGTTTCATAGGTAATGCAGTCCATACAGGATTTTGTTGAGTTTTCGGTGATTGTTGTGGCCAAAAATGCTTGATTTTGCAGCAGCTTTTTCAAAATTTGCGATGCAACTGTTTTTTTTTTTTGTTGTTTTTTTGTGGAAAACTACTTGAACTGGCGGCTGCACAAAATTGTTTCACAGTGATGTTTGTTTGTAAATGAGACCTTTTAGCAGTACACATGTTCAATGCACGTGAATAGAAGTGGCTGAATGCATGTTGTAACGACGTCACATGACATGTCTTGGCCCAAATCTGTAGAAAATGTGCGATAATTTAGAAAAAATTATCCTACAGTAAAGCTAAAATAAACATTGGCAGTGCTTTGACAGGGTGCGGTAATTTATTTCTGGGGAAGGGGTTTAAGCTGGACACTGAATTAGTGACCTTCCTCTTCGACAGGAATGTAAATGTGACGTGAATAGCTTTGAATTGTTTGAATGGACGGCTTTACATGAGCAGGTATGTTTTCATCACTTAGAGAGCCAGTTAAGACAGTGCTTTGGATGAACCACCTTCATATAAATGTACGTAGTGCTAGATAACTGATAACATCAACCTCTTGTGTGGCTAACTAGAAGTTTCTTGACGATACGATCTAATATCCATTCTTTTAGCCAACGATTTTATGTACGCGTATACCTCAATGACTGCCACGATGCGATTTGGATTCGATCGATTCAGGGGCCTGCGATCGATATTAGATGATGCGTCTATTTCACACAATCAGTCACATTTCTATTAATTCACAGATGCAACCAAAATATATTTTGAGAAATGTATTTTTTCCGCTATGAAATACTACATTATTCAATAAGGACCCGTGATGAACCTTAACTTTGACGGACATCATGTTTGGGATGTTGCTGGAGATAGTGTTCTAAATAAAGGTCCGTCTCAGGGCTGGAGTGGGAGCCATTTTCTGCTCGGGAGTTTAATGACCAAGACCAGCCCATTTTTTTCCTGGTGGAAGAACGTTGATAAACGAAGTGACAGCTCACTTCTTACTATCCGGTTATATTGATTACTGACAAGTTTCAGATAAATAACAAATGACATACTGAGTATTGTTTTCTGCTACAAAACGTCCAACTGTAAGATGATGAAAAAAAATGTTGGATTGCAGTCAAACAAATATGAAGTATTTCAGTTAAAAATATACTTTTTTTTGGCAGCTACCTCACACCACGGCAAGTGACGACGGTTTGTTTATATCAACGACCTGGTTACACACGTGTGTGTGTGTGTGTGAGAGAGAGAGAGCGAGCGAGAGCATACACACGCTGAGCCAAGTGATGTGAGAAAATGTAACTTTTTACTGCATAAGTAACTGATGCACTGCTTTTAATACAAATATAGTGTAATTACTTAATTTAGTGATCAGTCACGCAATAATGTAACACATGTAACATATGTGTGAGGTACAGAGAGAAACGAGTGGTACGTCTGCCGGCCCAATTTATGAGCGGCCCACCGTGGATTCTCCCGATTAGCCGCTTCAGCTATGGTCCATCGTAAAAATGATACATCCATTGATGTTTACGCATTGCATCGATATTTCGGATTGTTGGTTATTTGATCGATACATCGATCCATATCAGTGGATCGTTACACCCCTACTAACGAGCTCACACTGGTAGCGACAGTCAGCTGAAAAACTCATTACGAGGAAGAAGAAGAAAAAACATATTACAGCAAAGTCACTTTTGTTTCTTCTTGCAGCTACAAGTCAGTATGCGCCAAATTTCATCCGTCTAAAGTGTTATAAATAGCTTAAAAGTAGTTGAATGGCTGCGTGTGCAAAAGCACAGGTCTGGGTATATTACTAACGCTATCAACCAGCCCACACACGTGTGTCAGTTTAATATGTAAAATCAAGCATCGTCTACAGTTTGCATACCCCTTGTAGAATCTGCAAAATCTTAATACTGTTAACAAAATAAAGAGGGATCATAAAAATTGCATGATGTTGTTTATTTAGTTCTGTCCTGAATAAGCTATTTCACATAACAGATGTTTACATATAGTGCACAAGACAAGATAAATTTATAGCTGAATTTATAAAAAATTACCCCATTCAAAAGTTTACATACCCTTGATTCTTAATACTGTGTGTCGTTACCTGGATGATCCACGATTTGTTGTTTTGTTTTGTGATAGTTGTTCATGAGTCCCTTGTTTGTCCTGAGCAGTTAAACTGCCCACTGTTCTTCAGAAAAATCCTCCAGGTCCTGCACATTCTTTGCTTTTGCAGCTTCTTCGGCATATTTGACCCTTTTTCCAACAGCAGCTATATGATTTTGAGATCCATCTTTTCACACTGAGGACAACTGAGGGACTCATACACAACTATTACAAAAGGTGCAAACATCAAGAATGCAACACGATACATTAAGAGCCAGGGAGTGTAAACTTTTGAACAGGATGATCAGTGTAAATTGTTATTATTGAAAATGATTAATCAGCACTCGACGCGCTCTGTTGAGATATCAAGTTTTTGCGTCTTCTATCAACGTTAACATAATATTAACTAAGTATTTGCGTACTTGTGAGATGTTGTGTTATCTTCCCTAATGCGGTGTAACAAATATTAGGTGCTTTTACGTTCTGGGGAGCTTTGTGTACATGGGGTGGGCTTAAGAAGTAAAAAAACTCCAGTGTTGTTAAACTTTACTCTTGTCAAATTTGGACTGATCTTGGCTGATGCACCTTTAACAATTCTTTTTGAGACATGAATGTACTGCTGTGGTGTTTGATAAGATCTCTGCCAATCCAAAATACATGTTTGTCATGTTTGTATTAAAACAAACAAAAAATTGGGTATGTAGGCACTATTTATAAGAGAGCACAAGCTTGATCCATTTATAAACATTAAAGTCATTAGTTCATTAGTTTCACGTCAATGAGTTTAACAGTGAGCATAATAGCGACACGTAGGGAAGCCTGGATAATGTAGTGGGAATGATGCTCATAGTAATAAACTAATAGCTTCGGGTCACTTGGAGGCACACAGCTGTTTATAGCCAGGCTGGGAACAGCATGTAAAGATGCAGTTTTCCTCAGTAGTCTGGATAATTAACCATTTTGTTACATAATAAACCAACAAGTTTCCCAGCTGGTGTGTGCCGTTTCACCATGCATATTCAGGATCTCTGCATGTGGTTGTATGAATTATTATTAATTAGGTCATCTCCCTGTTCTGTTGATATGACAGCAGAACATGGAGGTTACTTAATGATTTATGATGAAACCCTTGGGTCATTCTTGAGTCGATGCGTGTTCGCTTGCAGCATGACGAAGCAGTTTGGGATGGCCCTTTGCTTTGGCAAAATGAATGAGCTCATATCCTTTCCTAATCAGATTGATTGGTTTCTTTTAATTCAGCCTTTTATAAAGCCTTACCTGACGTTTCTGATCTCTGTGCACTGTCTGTGTAATTAAGCCTTTGGCAGTTGCCTGTTATAAATGGGATATCACAAATGTTGTCTTTATCGCAAATGTTATGTCACAGGGTTGGACAAATCTCTGACCCACTTACCCCGTACAAGCTGATTACATGTCCAGGCTATTAGCTTTTTATTCACAGTTGCAGACAGGTAGGTTCAGTAGGTAGCTCTTTTCTTTTTCTTTCTATTTTCATCCAACCGCCAGAGAAAAAAAAGAAGAAAAAAAAGAGACTTCTTGTTGAGTTTCACAAATTTCTGTAGATTTTATTTTTGTGTGTGTATTTCTTTTGCATCTAGCCACAGCATACTAACCGTAGACACTACACAGGATGTTCCAAAAGTCTCCATACACGGGGGACTACGTTTGCCAGCACCATGTCGGTTGTGTCTTCATCAGTGGACGTCCGCTTCTCAGTTGGTCCGCAACACTTCCAGTCTTTTTTGAATTTGTAAATAAGTTTGGCAACAGTGTTATGTGTGATGTGCCTGCCATGTTTCCTGTTAAAGTCCATCACAACCTTGCGGCAGCTTCCTGTTCCAGCCGTAAGAATTATTACAACACATTATTATTATTTTTTTGTCGTAGGCGTTCTTAAAGTCTCTCTGAAATGAATATATAATATAAACGAAGCATGAAAAATTTTGGAAGACATTTTGTAAAGAGGGTTAATTTCCCCCATGTAGAGACTTTTGGGACACTCTGTAGTTTTGCACTAGCTCAATTAATCTCGGGATATAAAACTTTGCATAGTCGTAGTAATGTTTTTTTCCCAAACCAGCCCTTCTCCAGTTTGTACAAGAAGCTGGAAGCATGAACTCCAACCGTTTTAACTGAATAACATTCAGAAGATTGTAGAAAAGATACTTGATTTTTTTAAAAATCTAATATTAGTAATAGGTTACCAGATAATCACTACAAGATTTATTTATTTATTCTTTTTAAATATTTTTTGACTTTACAGCAATGTTAAAAGTGACCCAAAATGATAGAGCTGGTGAGATACTGAAGCTTTGCTATGAATGCGATGAAGCAATTTTCATCTAATACTGCAGTTAAGAATATATGCATTAAAACAAAAATAAAATTTTTCAAAACTTTTTTCAAAAGCTCAACTTAAATATCCGGAAAATTATCATTTACCATTTCCACTATTGACGTCTCAGACTCTACTGTTGTACTGCTAGTTTCGAACGAGGAAGTTTCACATGACGAACACAAATGAGAGAAGTGATGCACAGTGAAACATCCCAGTGCGCTTATAGGAAATATAGGCCCTTTTGGCATGCCACTCGATTAATCGTTTAAATAAAAGGCAAGTTTTTGGAAAGCGCTATAGTTTTAGAAGTACCGATAATTAATTCCCGAGTTTGACTTGCGCTCACATTCATGGGAATTGCGGCACAGTCCCGGTGCAAACGAACTCCGACCATCTCCTACATTTTTCCAGGTAGTCTCGGGTTCAGTACCGCGGTGCGCTTACTGCTCCGCATGACAGCTTACGCATTAGCAATTTTTCATGAAACCGTGCTCTGTTTCGGATTAAACTGCCAGTGTGAAAGCCCCCTCAGTTGTAAAGGTTAAATCACATGGTGAGGATTGTCCTAATCTACCAAGCAGTGAATGTGAACACGTGCTTCCTCTGAGACACATGAAGCCAATCTTTTCGACTGCTACTGTCAAAAGACAGGCTGAACACACTTGGAGGAAAGAGCTATCTGCCCTCTTCTGCATACATGAGCTTATAAATTGGTTCATATCACTTTGACTAACAGGAGAGAAAGTAACACCATCCCTCCTTCCAGAGAGCTTGGGAAAGTTTGCTCTCTTTGATGACTGTGGTGTCATCAGGATTTGAACTCGGCTGCCTCCTGATGATAAGACGAATACTTTTCTGTTTCGCCACCTGGGAGCTCATTTTGAGGTGTCCTAACACGGGTAGAATAGGATTCTGTAATATAAAACTGATATAGCACCATAATTGTGTTAATATTTTAGATTTTTTTTCATGATATATCGTCATACTGCTGTACCGTAACACCCATAACACAATAACCTGCTTTCAACTATGTTTACTGTAGTGTTTTCTGTGAATTTGTGTCATATTCATGTGTTTTGTGTCTGAGCAGCTGATATTGCAGCAATATTGTTGACTGGGTTATATTTCATATCTCTCCTTCTCCTGTTACAGCAAAATGCTGGGTTGCTGTAGTTTTTTTTTTTTTTTTTACTGTCTTGGGGCCAGACTGCTTCACCTGCCTCTCCCAGAGAGTCAATGAGATTAGGGATTATTCCTTCCAGGCCTTCCATTCGAGCAATGTCAACATATCACTGATGGTTTGGCTAATTTAATAGAAAATAAGTAGGCTTTCCTGCTCGCAGACTTGGGTAATTTCACACTCTCACCAATCCTGTTATTGTCTGATATTTTTGGATATATTCTTTCCTCAAATACATTTATCTAGGAGAAAAAATTATATTTAAAATATTTAACTGCTGTCAATCTCTAGTGTAGTTTACGTGTTTGTTTCTCGCTGATATGAAGTGGCTTTATTAAGGTTGAATCTGTTGCCTTGAATCTAGGCTTTGAACACACTGAGAATGAATGAAAGTGATTTTAAGTGGATGAGACAAAGATGTCATAGTGAGCAGGTACGAGCTAACAGCGTCAATTAAACCAAGACCAATGTTGCTGCGTTAGATTGTGGCTGGTTAGATCAGCCAGGTCAGCGATAGCACATCTGGAAAGATGTGGAACTGGAGTGGCTAGTGAATAACACGCACACTGACACACACTCACTCACTCACTCAGTTTCCTGTGACACCTTGAGGACACTTGAGATCTGAGCATCTGGCTTTGGGGGATGATGTTGATCAAGAGTTTTCATGCCGTTTTGTACGTCTCGATGCACAGCTGATGTTATGAATATAAAAAAGAACGATTTTGAAAGCTGAGTAAAATCGAGGCAGTAAACATTGGGTAGGGTGTGCGGTGCTTGACGAGTGTAACAAGCACAGCAGAGTTTTACTGCTGGGTTGATGACAATCCATCAACGCAAAATAGTGTGCCAGCAGCAGTCCTGAATATTTTTTTGGCGTGCTTGAGAGAAACTACTATTAATTAAAACATGATGAAAGAACGATTTTCGTTCTCAGAGTAAAGGTAAATAAATTCTGTTTGCGTGAATATTTTTAAAACAATATCACACTACCAAGAGTGCGGTTATACTGAATAGCAGCACGACTGTGATTCAGCCGTAGACACGAGCCCGCAGGGTAAGTGCTATAGCTAATCACAGCTGTGCTGATATTCAGTATAACCACACAATATTGTTTTATCCAATTAGTTCTAGAAAAAAGAAATTAATTTCAAGTAAGTGAAATTTTGGACACAATATGGTCAATTTTTTTGTTGGTTCTGTGGTGGCTCAGTGGATAAGGCTCTGGGTTACTGATCTGATGGTTGGGGGTTCAAGCCCCAGCACTTCCAAGCTGCCACTGTTGAGCCCTTGAGGAAGGCCTTTAACCAAAATCTCATGGCTGACCCTGTAAACATGTGAACACAGACAAGCAGAGTGATACAGACCCTGAAACGTCCCAGTGCGCTTATAGGAAATATATACACTCTTGGAACACTGCTTGACCAATCAAATTAGTGGATTTAGACCCTGAAACGTCCCAGTGCGCTTATAGGAAATATATACACTCTTGGAACACTGCTTGACCAATCAAATTAGTGGATTTAGACCCTGAAACGTCCCAGTGCGCTTATAGGAAATATATACACTCTTGGAACACTGCTTGACCAATCAAATTAGTGGATTTAGACCCTGAAACGTCCCAGTGCGCTTATAGGAAATATGAACACTCTTGGAACACTGCTTGACCAATCAAATTAGTGGATTTCATTATACAACTAACTGTTGTATAATGAATATTAAAACATTTACACAAGGGTATTTCATTGTGAGTAAGGAAGCCTGGTATGAACAGTAAAGCTACCAGTAAAAACCATACAGCAGCTCCTGCCTTCACTGTTGTCGTCTGGTGCATTTACTTTTATTATATTACATAATGTGTTTTGCTGTAATCATGGAGCTATTACCTTGTAACAACATTGTTGGGAATATGTTATAGGCAAGTGACTTTTCCTAGAGAGTCAGTTTCATGAACGAGACAAAGAATTGGCGATTGCATGATTTCGTACTGTGTATTGAAGTGGCTTTTTGTTTTTGCAGATGGGATGCTTAAAAATGTGGAATCTGCTAAACCCACATATGGCTGTCAGGTTACCATTCAGTCTGAACAGGAGAGACAGATGATGAAACTCTACCGTCGGGAGGAGAAAAGGGAGAGGAAGAAAGAGAAACGAGGAGATGAGAGCGAACTGTCAGAAGCGTTTTTTAATTTTGACCCTAAGGAGCTGAGACTGCAGAGGTAACCATATGATCACTTCCTCACTCACTCTCTCTCTCTCTCTCTCTCACTCTCTCTCTCTCTCTCTCTCTCTCTCTCTCTTTCTCTTTTTCTCTGGACCCTCTGATCCTCCTTTTATTATAGAAACAGACACCTCTGTATATTTTTAATCAGAGTGTGTTCATTGAAGAGGGGAAAAGCATTATACAATGCAATTTGAGGAGTATCAGTGTTTCCTCTTTGCTTGGGTTTACATGCTATGTAGGCGCAGTTATTAGCTAGGTAACTTACACTGTGGAATCTGAGAAGACACAATAGGCTTTTTCCCTGGAAGGTGTTATAAAGGGAGATGAAAGTGTTTTCTTTCTGTATCAGTTCTCTAAAGAGATTCACTGACACCAAAGTGGCCTTGTTCAAAGTGAAGCACATTGCAAGTGCAGAGACGAGAAGTTAAACCACCGAGTTCAAAGGCTGTATTGAATGTGAACATTTGTGTCACTATACAACTCTGTGGTCATCCAGTAGGGTAGAGGGGGGGGTGTGCGCGTGTGTGTGTGGTTTCCAGTGGCAGCTGCAATGGTGGTAGCGGTTAAAGAACTTTTTATTGAGGAGATAAATGAGTTACCACTTCCAGCTTTGTTACCATTAATAAAAACAAGGGATTTTTTTTTTTTTTTTTTTTACTAGATTTTCACAATCACTCAGTATAATGTTAGTACACTCAGACAGAAGGCATCCACAGTTTGGGAGTAGTTAGCTACAAATAATTATGCTCCTACCACACATGGAGGATACCGCTGTCTGCCTGCTTCGACATAGATGAAATCACAGCCACCTGCAATTGGCTACTTTGTGTCCCGAGTCCCCTGGGATAGGCTCCGGGCTCCCCGTGATCCTGTATAGGGTAAGCGGAACAGAAAATGGATGGATATGTCTATTAATGTTAACTAGTTAGCTAGATATTTCTGTTGCTTTTCAGATGCTTTATAATTATGGGATGTTAACTGCTTTACACTAAGAGTGGTTTACAAACACCAGAGCAAAATCTCTTTCTGGCATACCCTGTACAAAACATGTACATTTTTTATTTTGTGAAAGAAATTAGCTGCAGCCCCAATTCCGAAAAAGTTGGAAAAAAAACTTTTAAATTGTGAGAGCGTGTTGCTTGACAAGTTACAGATGCTAGGTATGCGTCAGTGTTTCCGCAAAAAATTTTTGGTGTCAGCCAAGGTGTCCGGGAACGATAAACTTTAACGGACAAACTGGATAAAATCCGGTCACTTCATTTCTGTGTTTATTTTGCATTGTAACATTTTGGACTCTGCGCAGTATATGTGGGATAATAATAACAAATCAATCAAGTCATATGAAAGATAAGAGTTTATTACCTTTTCTTTTTCACACAATTCCAAATAACATACTGCATTTCTTCATTTTTATGACTATTTTCTGCGATTTATTTTTTTTTCATGGCACAGAAGCACGTGAAACCACGCGCATACATACATGTAAGCTACGTATCAAGGATATAATAGCAAGCCAATCAGGAGAATCATGAAGAAAAAAAAAAATTGCGCAAACAGAGACCTTATTTAGTTATTTTTACCGGACATCGTGTTCGGCAATTTTTGATTTGATCTGATATTGGGAATGTTTAATGGTCAAATAAATGGTATTTACTGCCTAACGGGAACTCTGGCATGCGTATCAGGTATAACATTATCATTTTAGATTGTTTGGATAGTATGGAAGCTGCACTTATCAGTTAATTGTAATGTCAATTCTGTGACATTCACACCTATTTCATCATAATATCTTTTCCGTTCACTGTTCACCAGGAGTGATTGGCCTCTGACGATTGTGTGTGTGTGTGTGTGTGTGTGTGTGTGTGTGTGTGTGTGTGTGTGGGTCTCCATAGAGAGCAGGCGTTGCTGACCGCACGGCGTTCCCCAGTGTTAGGACATCAGAGGGAATATGAGCGCATTCACTACCCTAATGTCTACGACGCGTATGCTGAGGCCACCAAGACCTCTGCCTTCATCGGAGGCTCCAAGGTAAGGTGTAGCTTTAATCGTTTAAGAGGCTGTGAAAAATGTCAAATTTAAATCGTTTATAAAGCTCTGAATCTTCCCTGAGTAGGTTACCCGTCACTTGGTTTTATCAGCCTAGGCCATAATATCTTTTAATTCCTTAAATGCATTCTTACAATGTAAACAGTTTGCATAAACACTTTTTTTTTGTATGTTTGGGAAAACATGTGCTATTTAGAGCAAGTAGCACTGAGAACATAGGTGTGTTTGCTTGTGTGTTTGTTAAAAAATCTCTTTCAACAGCTTCCATCAGATTATTTGTGGTGGAAAGGTGAAAGATGGCCGAGGCCAGCCTGACACATGCTGCTGCGGTGGTTTTGGAGGCTGATGGCTGGCCTTGGCTGCAGTTAGGAGTGTTTGAGTTTGTTGGGGTTTGTGGGGAGCTAATGGACGTTAATGGTTCTGTCACTTTGCCCGGTGGTAAATTGCAACTGGTTTTGGCTAATGCAGCTGGCTGCTGTTGTACTTGTTTGTGCATTTTTGTTTTCAGATGCTGCTGCCTGAGAGCATCCGGAGAGAGAATAATAAGATGTTTGAACAGGTTGAGATTCCACCCAACGAGCCCATGCCTATCGGCTTCCAGGAGAAGCCTGTTTACATCACAGAGCTTGATGAGGTTTGTGTGTTTAGTTTTGTTTTCCACTCTTCATTTCACTCTACACCTCTCCATCTCTTGACTTGTCTCAGCAGCATGTTAACATGCGGAGGTTTTCATCTATGAAGAAAAGCATAAATTCATTTGGATAGCAGATTTCAGATGGATCGTTATGCCTTCGAAACTTGGCACTCTCAGTTTAGATGTAACTTTCATGTGAAGAGCGACTTGGAGTGTAAATGTTACCATAGCAGCAAGGAGAAAGAGTCCTGACTGTGTTAGTTTAGGATGTTAGCTGAGCTTTCAGTCGCTTTGTTGTTTTCTTTGACAGAGTAAATAAAGTCTGTCTAGAGTAAATGTCCTCTAAGTGAGGAATAAAACCCAATGGGGCACGCTGTTACAGGAGATAATCAATAACAGGATAGTGTGATGCTCTGAGTCCTAGTGTGACTCCTTTCATAAATATTAAATAATCACCTTCTTACAGAAATCACCATGATTAATGATTGTATATGAGGGTGAGGCAAATGAAAATCTTATTTATTTTTTTTGCATTGTTTATTGTAACTAGGTGCCACAAAAGTGTATTGTTTCTGCATAATTTCCATTTTGCTCAGTGCAAGTGTTGCCGTATTTAACGAATGTCTTATAATGTATGTCACGTTTTTTTTATTTTTTTAAATTTTGTTTCACCCTCTGTGCATGATATCTTTACCTTTATCATTTAATCTGTTTATTATTACTCTTAGATTATGAGCTGTTATATATATATATATATATATATATATATATATATATATATATATATATATATATATATATATATATATATATATAATAGAAACGACATCCTATTAGAACAAGCGCATTAATATAAACCTGTGATGTACCTTTGGGTCAGCACTTTTGTCAGAGCCTTGCTGTTACAGAAAATTATTCCACACATTCTGACCAATCAGATTAGAGAACTCACTAGCACGGTGGTGGGAATGTCCTTATTAAAGAGACATCAAATAGAATTGAGGCCAGAGTAAAGTTTTATATTCGCCCAGCAGTTCAGTATAGAAATGTACACTCTCCCAACCATTAAAGCTGATATATTGCCTTTATTATAAACATTCAAATATATGGTCTCAGAATAAATACATAAGAAATAGATGCCCCAAAGGGTTTTTCGAAAAAAAACAAAAAAAAAAACATTTTTATCATATAAATGATTTATGAGTTCTGTAACACTTGGCCAGCTTTACAAAATTATAGTCTGTCCAACATGTCAGTTATTTTTAAATCATGTGTAACATGGATTGTTTGCTGTATTGGTCAGTGCATGACTCAGTACTCAAATGCGTGCGCGCACACACACACACAATGGCACACAGATTCACATGTGAAAGATTTACACGTCTATTATTCTTCTATTGAATGGAGTATTAAAAAAGGTCGCTCATCTGAATTGAAATGTTGTTCAGATTGGCCTTAAACTGTATATTCTATTATGTTAATATGTACACATGAGATTTTCTATTCGGATTCATGTATCAGATTAGAAGGCTGCATGTAAACATGGCTTGTCTCGGCTTTTCAGATTTGTTGTAGTAAACAGATGTTTCAGTCTCCTACATGTTAGCATCTCATGCTTTTTCCTGTTGTCTCATGCTGTGTAGTAAGGGTGTAACACAGTGCCACTATGTATATATGTTTGGTGCTCCAAATATACCTATCTGTATTTGAATTTGGACCAGAAGTGGGAGTGGTCTGGCTCGCTGTCACTGTGTCCCCAGAAATACGTGATCAAGAAATAGAGCTGCTGGGAAGTCACGATTTTATTCAGAAAATAATAATACAGTAATTTCCAGTTGCAGAACATAAGTTTATTTGTGTCCTGAACTTCTACAGTTCCTCAGCTTCAGCCATCAATTTCATAATCGGTCTCAATCAGACCCCCTGTGGAGCTTTCTTGCAAGCTTTCTATGTTTAGTGACTGAGTAAGTTAGGGAACTGTCTTTCAAAACAATTGTCTTTCCAAAATCAGGGAACTGATTATAGTTGACAATAATAGCCACCTAATAATAACACAATTACCTGAGTTTTTAGGTTTTATTTATCCACTACATGGGCAAAGGTTTGTGGACACCTGACCATTACTCCCATTTGTGAGTCTTCCCCAAACTGTTACCATGAAGTTTGAAGCACAAAATTATCTAGAATACCTTTGTATGCTGTTGTAGCATTTAAATTCCCCTTTGCTGGAATTAAAGGACCCAAACATGTGCAACCATGACAATGCCCCCGTGCACAAAGTGAGGTCTATGAAGACATGGTTTGCCAGGGTTGGTGTGGAAGAACTCAAGTGGCCTACACAAAGCCCTGACCTCAACCCCACTGAACACCTTTGGGATGAACTGGATTACTGAATGCTCACTATGCTTCCTCACCATGACTTCACTAATGCTCTTGTGGCTGAATGATCAAATCCCCACAGTCACACTCCAAAATGTAGTGGAGAGCCTTCCCAGAAGAGTTGATGTTATAATGGCAAACGGGGACTAAATCTGGAATGAGATGTCAGTTGTCCACAAACTTGTGGTCATGGTTTGTTTTTTTTTTTTGGTCCTCCCTCGCCACCCCTCACTTTGGGGGACCATTAAGACTTTTTAATTATTTTATTTTATTCATGTTTTCAGATGTGTTGTACTTTGTATTTAAAGGTTAGTATGGGTGAGTGATGGGTGCAGGACATGGAGAGGACAGTTATTAAGATGGAGTAGTAGACAAGACAAGACAGTAGCCATCAAAGCGATGGCGATGTCGGCGGCGGGGGGTGGGGTGCTATGAGGGGAAAGTGTGTGAAGGATGAGCAAAGTGTAATATTTGAAATGTTAGTTGAGTTAATTAATATGTATAACACCAACTTTGGATTCTTGTGTTGTATGCATGTATGTTTCATTTATTTACGTGTGTTTGTGTGCATCCTGTTTGAGATGTGTGGTATGGCTTTCATTCTGTGGTTGATCTGTAGACGCTTTATTGTTGGCTATTGCAAGGTGATTCCCTGGTGTATGTAGGTGATCAGTGGTGTCCAAATAGAGTTAAATTTGAACGTTTTATTTTTGATGGAGGCAGATAGTTTTTCCATTGTTATATAGTCAATTATTAGGTTTTTCCATTGTGTGATATTAATATTGTTCTTTGATTTCCAATTTGTTAGTATTGTTTTCTTGGTGATGGTTAACACTGTACGGAGGACTATTGTGTTTTCCTTTGTAATGTTGATCCCAGATGTATCTCCAAGTAGGCAAAGTGAAGGGGAAATTGGGATGATGCTATTTAGAAAACAAGATATATCCTCAGTGATTTGTTTCCAGAACCGCTTAACTGGTGTGCAGTCCCACATGTATGTAATTATCTGGTTTATTTTCTGTGCACTGCATGCAAATGTCTGATTCCTTGAAGCCCATTCTATACATCCTATGACCTGTGTAATGAGTTCTATGGATTATTTTTTATTGTATCAGGTGCAGACTAGTGTTATTATCTTTGAGAGACATGTTCTGTAATATCTGTCACTAAAAGTCTTCTCTAGATGACTTAATTTTGAAACTGGAGAAGTCATAAGTTACATTTTCAGTTGAATTGGGGGAAACCACTTGAAGCATTTGTTGTGCTGAAGTATTTTAATTGCTTTTTGTTTGATTTGTGCATTGCAAACAGCTGAAAGTCTGTAAATTTTGACAATGAACCTGATTTGCAATGGGGGTTGAATACTTGTAACTGTATGTTGCTCCAAAATATGTACATATCTTTCTACATTAATGGTGCCCTCATAGATGTGCAAGTTACCTGTGCCATGTGCACTGACACACCCCCATACCATAACAGATGCTGTCTTTTGGACCTGACACTGATGACAGCTTGGATGGTCCTTGATGGCTGTTTTGTCCAAAAATATTTGGAATATTGACTCATTAGACCACAAAACGCAATTCCACTGTTCTACTCTCCATCTCACATGAGAAATAGCCCAGAGAAGTCAGCGGCAAGTCAGGACAGAGTTGATGTATGGCTTCTGTTTTGCATAATAAAGCCTTAACTTGCATGGGTGGATGCAGCGGCGAATGGTGTTCCCTGACAAAGGTTTACCAAAGTATTCCTGAACTCAAGTCAGGATATCCATTAAAGTTTTTTTACCCACTGAGATCTGACCGGATTCTTTGAATCTTTTAATTATAACGCATTTGTTGGCAGTTTGGTGAGCCTCGACTCATCCTTGCTCTTGAAGGACTAAGCCTTTTTCGGAGACTCCTTGTATACTATGATTAGACGATTGCCTCACCTGTTTCACATCACCTTCTTATTTCAACTTGTCACATCGCTATTAGTCCTAAATTGCTCTTGTCCCAACTTTTTTGGAATGTGTTGCATGCATCAATTTCAAAATAAACCTTTATCTTAAAAAAAAAACAAACAAAAAAAAAACTATGCAGTTGATTAGGTAAAACATCAAATAACTTGTCTTTATATATTTTTTTGTTTAAATACAAGTAAAAGTATATTTACAAATCACTCCACTTTGTTTTTATTAGCATTTTCCATACTGTCCCAACCTTTTCGGAATTGGGGTTGTACATGGAGACCCAGCAGAGATATGCTGGCCTGTGCCTAGTGAGTGTTCTGCTTGGATCTATATGGAGCAGCAGCTCTTTTAATAAAAGCAGATTTCAGTTTGTATAGAAATAGGGTTTTATTTTGGTGTTTATTAAAGCAGTGTTTAGATCAGGCTACTGAAGCAAATCATGGACAGTAGAACAAAAAATAGATATATTTCTGCACCTCCTATTTGTATCTGTTCATTCTGAATAATGTGTTCCTACTTGTTTACATCTCTAAACAACGAATGCTGTAAATGTATCATGTTCAGGTTAATGAATGAGGTCATTATTTGTCCCACAAGCTGCATGAAAGTAAACACCTCCTGACCTTTTTGTTGCATCTTGCATGATCTCTAATCCCAGCCAGATGCTCTATGAACCTTTCTTGCAAGCATTCTTATCTGTGTATTCATATCTGTATTTGTATCAGTTTAGGTCACATTATCCCTTTAATCTGAATAATGTATTTGCATTTGGTTGTGTCCCTATTCTGCAGCGCTGTTTACTTTTTTTCCCGCCACTGTAAATGATTATTTAAGTCACTGGAAAATTGTGTGAAAATAAGTCTAAGGCTGAGTGGTGTGGTTCCTGTACACACTCCTTTGTCTACGGAGTGGGAGGCTGAGAGCAGACTGTATAATTGGAGTGGTACTAGTGAAAAATGTTTGCTGTAAATGAAACCTTTCTTGCACTCTTTGAGCTCAACCTGTACTTTAGATCATCGGGTTCTTTAAAAAGTCTTAAAAAGCCTTAGCCTATAGGGGGCCACTGACTACAGAGTCTCAGCCTCCTTTGTGCCTCAGTAGGCGATGACCTTAGGTGCAGTGTGTATCCTTTCCTTTCTCTGCACACTGTTGCACTTCTATTCTAATCTTAATGACTGGCTTGTGTTGGTGGGTTTGTTACAGGGCACAATTCACAGGATCACGGAGTGTGACGCAACGATCTGTGAATTTTGGGCTTTGGGTGGACTAATTAGTCATGCCTCTTACATGCTTGTTGTATCTGTTCTGTTTGTTGGTTGAGGCTCAGGTGCATATGCTTATGTGACAGGGAGGAAAGACACAGGTCACCACACAGGCTGTCAGATACAATCTGCATTCAAAACAGTGCCTCAGCCATGAAATCCAGCAATTCCCTGTGTGAACATTAGACGCTCACCTGTATGAGCAGACAAAAGCTTCTAGCAGAGGCGTTATGGAGGGAAAATGCACTTTTCTGCTTTTTCAGCAGTCAGAAACATACATGAATAATATTCTCCCAGCAAAAAAGCCAACTCACTGAAATGAAAAAGAAACAAGACAGGAAAGAGGCACATTTGTTTTCGGTAGATTTGCACTGACTTCTATCTGCCATCAGTCCTTCCGTGTGCCTGTGCTTCCATCATAGATTTTCATTCGTGCTATGTTACAAGAACGAGTGGTTGCATGTTTGTATGATTTATATGGCGTTATTGTAACCAGCAAATGACCTGATTACAGTTGCAACAACTAATTGATAAAATCGACAAAAGTCGATTATGAAAATTGTTAACGAATCTCATTATTGATTAGTCGGTCTGCGTGCGGTACATTTTCTCATTACCTTACTTCTGTTCCGAAAACACGCTTCGAAGAGTAAATTCTAAAGTTGTGTCCCAAATGACGTTCTATACAATTACACTATACACTTAGACTAATGCACTCTGCACTACCGTCTAGTAATTGCAGTGGTCCATAGGAAAGTTTTAAATGTTTTAAATTTTATATATATATATATATATATAATATATATAAAAAATATTATTGTTATTATTAAATGCATCAAAACATATTAAAATGATATGTTTTAAAATAAATCAATTTGGTTATTTGCAAATATCACGTTAACTGAGTTGACGATCATTCCTTGATGGATTTATTTAAAATTTGTTTACAAATGAAATGATAATTTGCAAAAACCTATGAGTGGTAGGCAAGTTCAAGTGTCGTATTGATGGATAAAATAAACAAAGGATAATTCAGAGACTCAAATTAAATGTCACACCAACAATAAAATGTAAAAAATTGTATCTTGAAATGTTTTGATTCAATTTTCATGTTAATATTATTAATGTTAAATATTAATAAAAGAAAGCAACATGCATAGAAATGATTGTTTAATATATAGCCTATAATTGTTGTGGAGTGAGGGGGTCTTTGTGGATTGTTCGAAATTTGTCAGGGCAGTGGTTTTCAAAGTGGGGGCCGCCAGGGGGCGCCCGGGGGGCCTCAACAATTTGGTGTGCCCATCCCTCCCACTAATATGTTTTCTCTTTCTCACTCTCAGACAACCACACACACACACACACACACACAATCAATTCCTAATGTAATGTTATGTAAGATGTAATTATTAATAAAAAAAGGGGGAGATTTTCAGAGGTCTGTATTTTTAATGTGTTTTAAAGACATCTTGCTAAAAGAGGGCCTCAATCAAATGTTAATGCCATTTGGGGGGCCTTGCCCTGGAAAAGTTTGGGACCCCCTGTGCTAGGGGTTCACAAAAAGTTGAGAATCACTGGTCTAGTGTGTGAATTTTAGTAAGGTAATATCATCTCAAATGGAACACATTAGTTTTTTACTAACCTGAAAGTTTGCCCCCCCCCCCCCCCCCCCCCCATCTGATCAATCGATTAATCGAAAATAATAATAATTAAATAAAAAATAATCTGCCAACTAATCGATTATGAAAAAAATCATTAGTTGCAGCCCTAGACCTGATTAGATTTTAGATTCAAACTGCATCAAGATTTTAGCTGTACTCATGTTCAGCACACACGAGTACAGCTAAACGGTCTCATTTAGTAATAAACATCACTGAACACGAGCGTGCAGAATAATTTCATGCAACTGCAATTTCGCCAATTCAAGTAGTTTTACAAGTTGCATCACAAATTTTGCGATGTACAGACTGATTAAGCTGTGTATAGGATACACAATAGGAGAAAAGGAAACACGCTTTAGGAGGTACAACACAGTTCATTTTGTCAGTCTTAAAGCTGCAGACAGCACATTTTCCGGCAGATGTTTATACCAACTTGATGGCCATCGTGATGGGTTGAATCTGTCAGCGATTCACAAAACTATCGTCATTAAGCATAATGTGGACATGAACTGGACTGGAGAGCTTTTTTTTTTTTTGTGAATTTTTTTTTATTATACTGAAGAAAACATTAGAAATATCCTTAAGAATGATAATAAGAAGAAACAATACAGATATTTCTATACTTAGTTACATACAAGACAATTAGTAGAAACAAAGTTCAGTTATAAAGCATTTAGTTCTTACATTATTTTAAATAGTCTTATGTCATTCCTTAGGATTTCCAAGAATTAAAATAATCTCTTTAAAATCTTTATTTCATTACATCATTTATGGAATATATTGCAATCAAAGCCTGTTTACATCACTATAGTAATTAGCAAGCATCTCAGTACAGGATAAAAAGGATTCACACCAAGGAGCTTTCAGTTCTAATCAACTTTAATACACCTGGAAGATGAGCGATACGTAGCACAGGATCTTGCGGTTATCTTGGCCAGAGCGGACCATCGTGGAAAACCTCTTCACGCTGCCTGTTAACAGTCCGATTGCACTGAGAAAGTTCGAGTCCATGCCATCCAAGTATGAATTCTGTTCTTCAGCCTCCTTGTCAATATCATATGCCAGCGACTTCAGTCTGGATAATTTGTTTGCGAGGTTCTCAGCTATGTGTTTGTTTTCTGCGTCCAACACATCATCAACAGCGCCCTATCCCCTGTTCCAGTGATCAGCCATCTTTATAAACAAGCCTTATCCCCAAACTCTCCAGCTAACTACTCAAAAACTAGTTAGCGAAAAAGAGAACATTAAAAAAAAAGAGATGTTTCTATGAGCAAAACAGTTCCTCTATGAGACAAAATATAAACACGGATCGACTGGAGAGCTTTTATTGATTTTGTAACAATTGTTTATAGTAATACACTCTGCTGTTTGCTCATGAACCCAAACATTTCTGCAGATTGCAGTTGAGGATCAGTCCAACAGCTACATGTTTTATCATTTATGCAGCATGAAGCTGTCAACTCCACCAACATGCCAGGGTTTTCATGGCCAGTTTCTGGCTGTGCTCTCTGCTTGCTAGGATTCTCTCTAGTCCTGAGTTCAAGATCTCCAAGATTGTTTGTCAAATTTATGCCCATTCCTTTTGACATATGTTATAAATGAGATAATACATTGTTCAAATGCAGTCTGGAGACCCCCCCCCCCCAGTTAATCGTACTGTTTGTTTTACAATTATGTTTTGTTGCAAGATACCATGGGTTTTTGTTTGCTAAGAAATTGGAAAAGGTTTACCAAGTGTTGGCCGACATGAATATTCAGTTTTCCTTAAAACAGTGAGAAATATTCTGTTCCGCTACAGCACCGTCTAAAATACGCCTTTAGCCCTGAGCTCGGTGATACAGAAGTCATTTCCAGCGGAATGGCAAAAAGACAAATCACGCCTGAAACGAGATTCTTGCTTAGGTTTCAGCACGATATACTTCTGCTTTTGAGAAACTTTATCTTTGTGGTGATGTGTATTCGCCTGCAGCTTAAGCAGATTTGCTCTCCTCTTTGGGCCTGATGAAGATTGATATGCAGGCCCTTAAGCCGAGTTGTGCAAATTAACAGAAAAGGAGCAGCAGCTCTGCTCATTTAGTAAAGCTCTTGCAACTCTGAAACAAAGTGCCTTGTTCTTCTAAAGTGTCACGTCGGAGCAGCTAATAAGTCTTTACATGCTATTAGAGGCTTTCCAAAGGCAAACCGGAGAAGCCTCTCTGTTGTTCTTTTTAAGCGCATCGTGATTGTCATTTATTGAAAGCTATAATGGGCATCAGGGACATGGTGGCTAGGCGTGCCTTTAATAGCTGTGTGGAACATTAAAAGTGGGGAATTTATTAGAGACCCTTTTTAACTAATGAATCACATGGACTACCCTCCCCTCATCACACCACTAAAAGCCTTCTTAATTTTTGTGAATAAATATGTGGACGAGCTCCTTCAGGCACTGAGGTAGAATTCTACATGCAATTTTTTTATATATATATATATATATATATATATATATATATATATAAAGAAGAGTTTCTGTTAGCTGGTAAATACGGGGTTTTGACCATTAAAACTTCTGATAGAATCTAAAACTGTCGGACACAATGTCAGACATATTTTAGACAAAGTACGTTCGCAACTGCACAACTTATTCCATGACTGCAGTTTGTTAATTTGAGAAGTGTGGAAAAGAAAATGTAATGAACTCATTTGACTTGATTGCTTTGTCATCATTATCCCGGCATAAGCTGTGTTCACACCATGCCGTAATTATCTTGTGAAAAGTGTTCACGTCTTTGTAGAACTCGTAATTACAACTTGCAAACTAGGAATTTTCTCTGAGCTCTGACTTGTACCGCTTGACCACTGCAACGTCACGTGGAAACGCTCAAAATGGCTGCGGCTTCAGCAATAAAACGTAGTTCAGTAGTTTTCTTGTAATATTTCTGTGTAATAATTTGTATAATTGAGTAGAATGTCGTGGTTGTTATCTAGTAATTACAGTAATTCTGGCACGGCGTGAACGTAGCCATAGTCCAAAAATGTTACAGTGCAAAACAAACACCCAAATGAGATGACCAGATTTTTATTTATTTTTTTTTCTAGTTTGTCCTGTAAACTTGATCATTTCCGGACATGTTGGCCGGCACCAAAATCTCTTAGCGGAAACTGGTGCACATGTATAGGGAACAGTTATCTTTGTGATTAATTTGGTGATAGCAGTGTAATATATTTTTTTTCGGTCTACTAATTTGTTCACAGTAATTATGTCATTTTGTAATCTGGACTGCAAAATAAAACAAACAAAAAGTGGAATACCTCTGTACGTGAGTCTCACTATGCTCATTTAGCTTAACTGTCTAGATGTGAATGCGTGTAACACTATATGTGACTTTTGTTGGTTGTAAACGACGATATCTTTCAGCAGCATGGACAGAGGCAGTCTCCTCCGCTCTAGGCTGTACGGTCTCTGCCTGTCCTAATGAAGTTTAATGACCTTAATGTATTTCCAGAAGCGCTTATGAATGTTGTAAACGAGTGGATGTTATTTAAAACCGTGCGCGTCAGGAGCGTTCACTGCCTGTCCTTTGTAACAGTAACAAGAGTCATTAACTCAAACTATGTGCTCATTTTACTGTAAAGGCTGCAGACAAAGAGCTCCCGAGTCCACTCATATTCCAAGAACTCACAAAAATATCGACCTACTTTAAGACACTTGTAGTACTTTGAGAGTCCTGAAACAGTTACAGTTAAAAGTTTGAATAAACATAGGGATTACATTCTACTTACGTACTTCCACTTCTGTTGGCTGCTGTTAGCACGATGCACCGAAGCAAAAACACATCCATAATTAATCCTGCTTGATTGCCTTTTCGAATTCTTTTTTTGTTTGTTTGTTTACTGCCTGTGTGTGTGTGTGTGTGAGAGAGAGATTTATTCAGACAAGCAAGGCAGGTATATAAAAATATAAGAGTAGCATCATGATCTGGCACAGAATTGAAAAATCTCAACATATATAAATGTACTACTGAGTATAATGTTTTATTGTTCACCTTTTCATGTTTCTGCCTTTGAGGAGTTAAATACACTTTAAAGCAGGGGTGTCCAATCTTATCCAGAATGATCCGGTGTGGGTGCGGGTTTTCATATGTGTTTCAGACACATTGTACTTTGTAGAAACACTGTGGGCTTCAAGTCTTCTTGGGTACGTCTCTACAAGCTTTACACGCCTCGGTTCGGACAGCTTCTCCCGTTCTTCCCGACAGATCCTCTCAGGCCCAATCAGATTAAATGGGCAGCATCTATGATCTACTATCTTCAGAGCTCACCATCTCAAGACGTTCTATGGAGTTCAAGTCTGGGCTTTGGCTGGGCCACACAAAGACGTTCAAAGACTTGTCCCAAATCCACACCAGCAGTGCCTTAGGTGTATGCCTTGGGTTGTTGTCATGCTGAATGGTGAAATATTGCCCCATTTTGTGGTTGTGTGCACTCTGGAGCAGGTTTTCTTTAAGGACCTCCTTATATTTAGCTCCATTCATCTTTCCACCAATTCTGAGCAGTTTCCCGGCCCTCCCACTGAGAAACACGGCCATAGCATGATGTTCACACCACCCTGCTTCACCGTAGGGATGGTATTAGCCAGTTGATGAGCAGTACCTGGTTTTGCCAGATGTAGCACTTGGAGTTCTGCCCAAAGAGAGACTATGTTGTCTCATCAACCCAGAGAATTTTTTTTCCTCATGCTCTGAGTCCTTTAAGTGCTTGACATATGACATTTTACTCAGGAGCTGCTTCCTACGGCATAAAGGACAGATTGATGGAGTATTTCTGAAATGAATGTCCTTCTAGCAGATTCTCCCATCTCTGCAGAGGACTTCTGAAGTGCAGTTAGAGTGACCATGAGGTTCTTATTCACCTTCCTAATCAAGGTCCTTTTAAACTGTTTACTGAGTTTGGCCAGATGGTCCTGGTGGTTCTAAACTTCTCCACAATGATGGAGTTCACTGTGCTCCTGGAAACATTCAAAGCTTTAGAAATGGGTTCATACCCTTGCCCAGATCTGTGTCTCAATACAATTTGATTGCGGGAGTCTACAGGAAATGTTGTATTTGCTTATCATTATGTGTTGCTGTGTGTGTGTGTGTGTGTGTGTGTGTGTGTGTGTGTGTGTAGGTTAAAGGCAAAAAAGTGTATTTAATCCATTTTAAATGAAATCTGTAACGCAATAAAATGTGCAAAAACTGCTTCTGTTGCACCACTCAGGAGACTCCGCTAATGAGGGCTACCTTAACCACATCAGAATTTGATCAGGCTTTGCATAGTTGATGCCAGGCCACTAAAATATGCCTTCAATGGCTCTGATCCTGACTAATAAGCAACAGGTAAGCCACCTATACTGTTTTATGTGGAATAAATAATCATGATTAGCCTACTAATGGAAGTAAGAATGGGGAGGAGCGCTTGAGTCACGGTTAGTAAAGTATCCTGACTGTTGACACATTGACGTACACTGTGGCTCTTTTTACAAGTAACCCACTGGCACAGTTTTCCGTTTCTTAATTTTTCTTCTTAACCTTATATATTTCACAGAGATTAAGTTCTGAAAACATCCCAAAATAGATTTGACACTATTTTTATGTTCCCAAGCACGTCATTAGTCTGAAGCCTTGGCTGCTATCATCCTGTGATTCACTTTGTGATGCTTTATGTTACACTGCGCTATAAGCACTTTGTGATATTTCAGGTGGATTCGTTGCAGAATTAAATCGGATTTGTTCATCTTTTTTCTTTTTTAATTCTGATATCTGAGCCACCATTTTCTACTGATATTTGCCTGATACTATTACTGGATATCAGCTCGTTGTCATCTCTAACCGTTAGATTTTTCCCCCTGACTCACTAGCGAATGCAGAAGTAAGCCAGAGATTAATGGTACAGAAAGCTACAGCTAGTAAGCTGCATATCTGAAAAATTGGCCTGTTCAGCATTCCAGTGTGGAGAATGAATTACTCCAGCAACAGAAATAACTCGTCGGTATTTGGTATTTTGATTTACTGTTGCTCAGCGATATCCAGCTGTGCATTGTTTGACTGAGAGTACACAGGAGAAGAACTGTAGCATAGAGAAGTGCTTAAAATCCAACCTCATTAGATTAAAAAAAGTAGCAGAAAGCCACTTAATAATAAGCAGCTCTTCCCAGATTAAGCCAAGCTGAGTAAAAGCATGTTTGTTGCTGGATACATTTTAAGGAGCTTTGGGAGCAGTTAGTCTGTTTGAATTGAAATGTATGCCATTTATCCACTTGCGTGAAACCCATACATAAAATGACATCATACGCTGTAATAATTCATATACTTGGAAACAAAAAAACTTAATAATAATAAATGTATTTATTTATTTTAATTGCTTATATATTTATCAGGCTCTTGTAAGGTCTTGTAATGTACATCCATCCATACATGACAACGTGACGGGTTGATTTGAGGGCTGTGTAGTCTGGTTATAATGTGTCAAATAACAGAACACAAATGATTACAATGCTAGCATGTTTATATGAATGATAAGAGCACTAGCTGTCCTATTACAATTATGAATGGGAATTTCAGTCCAAATTACTGTTCAAAATTTTGAAGGAATTCATAAAATAATATTCAAATAATTATAAAGAACGTTTAAAAATGGCAAGTATGGCACACAGCATTAAGATTTTATCCACTGCAGTGTGTGGAGGTGCATTGTTCTAGGCAGGATGAAGTACACAAAGTGAGACTTTATCTTCAATATAGGTGTGTGCCGTAGCATTCCACATTTAACCGTTCTCAGTGTTTCCTCAAGACACTGAGTTAACTTACAGAATATTTAAGTAAGTTAACGGTCTCCTTTATTGTACCTCCACACAATTAGTCAACTACATACTGATGACGAGAGGGGAAAACTCCTTTTTACTATACGTTCACACCACCAGTTGCTGTACTATGAAGTTGCCAATAGGCGGTCTACTACTCGTTGCCATAGTAACGTTTATCAGTGTGTGGTGCAACTAGCATTCCACTTATGACAACAAAACCGTTTTCTTGCCGTTAAAAATAAATATTCTGGAGGGAGAGCATTTGAATAGTGGATATAAAAAAAAAACAAAAACGCAAGGTTTTTGTTATGGCAAAAATTTTAATTAAGATAAATCACATTGGAGCCTTTTCCATGATTTATTGTTCACGTTCAATCTCATGTTCAAAAGTAATCATCATACAGCTGTCATCAATTAAATTATTCGGATTAACCCCAAATACAGACCTTTGGGGTCTGTACATGACATCACCAAGAACAGGTCATCTCTCCAAAATGTATAAAAGGAGAAAATCTTACCAGGGAGGCTGCTAAGCAACATTAAAGGAGCTGATGGAATATCTGACAAGTACTGATTAATCTGTGCATGTGACAACAATCTCTCATATTCTTCACATGTCTGGACTTTGGGGTAGGGTGCCTAGGCGGAAGCCCTTTCTCGCAAAAAACACCCAAGCTCAACTAAATGACCCCAAACCATGTGGCAAAAATGTGTTCTGGTCTGAGACCAGATCCAAAAGGTACAATAATTCCAAAAGGTATGTTTGGTGCAAAAAAAGCACATCACCAAAAGTACACCATGCTCCTCTTGAAGCATGGTGGTGACAGCATCATGCTTTAGGGCTGCTTTTCTTCAGCCAGAACTGGGGCTTTTATCAAGGTGGAATCATGAATAGCTACAAATACTAGTCGATTTTAGTGCAAAATTTCAGGTGTCTGCTAGTAAGCTGAAGATGAAAAGGAATTTCACCTTTCAGCACGACAGTGCCCCAAAGCATACATCCAGTTCAACAAAGGAATGGCTTAACCAAAAGATCATCAGTGTTTTTGAACGGCCTAGGCACAGCCCAGAGCCCAGACCTGACTCTAACTAAAAATCTGTGGGGTGACCTGAAGCGGGTTGTGCACAGGAGATGCCCTTACAATTTGATTGATCTAGAATGGTTTTGCAAGAAACCATTTTTAACAGAGGTGTGTAGACTTCTTATATCCACTGTGTATAAAATTCACCAGTGCATATCATACTAGATGAAGGAGAAGCAGTGAGTACTGTTTGCTGTTTCTGTTTCTCTGTGGCAAAAGCTCATGCGCCGGACTGTCTGGATCCACAAAGCAATTCGGATCACGTGCGCTCTACTATCTTCACTCCCATTGGTAGTCACTGCACCAAGTCGTGCCATATTTGCATAAAGTTCATCTTTTCTCAACTTTGTTGCATCACTGGACACTCACACATCTAGTTACCAATGGTCACCGTCACTCATCTTGTCAACTCTCATTGAAAATGAATGCTCTCCTGTCACTGTGAGTCGCTGTGTATGTGAACACCCCATTACTCTGGCTAAACCAGCATCTTCCCTAACCGCTATACGAGATATGCCACGAAGAGTCTAGTACATTTTGCAGCACCAGAACATGTACACACTTACCGTCGCGTAAATACTGCAGAGCAAAATGTTAGCAAATATAATATGATATAGAACCTATATGGTCCTATGTTTTAAATTGAGACGTACATACCACCTCACCAGTGGCTCACTTTCCCACATCAGGAATGTATGTAAACTGTTGATTACATCTAATTTACTACTACTATTACTAATTTACTACTCTTGCGTAATCTAATATGGACTCCTCTCTAGTGCTTTTACTCCATTGTATATACACCATCTGAAGTCTTCACTGGGTCACATTCCTAATTGCTCACCTTGGCTGAAGTCACGCATGAGTGCTTCAGCTATGAAACTGGTTTCTCTTTCACAGGGTGCTTGAGTGCACTGTGAATTTCTTTCCTCTAATTGTTTCACTTCAGACTTTAGTTTGGGAAGAAATTTAAGGAATTTTTTTTTTTTCTTTTCCTTTTTCTCTTTCTAATTCCGAATGCGTGCTGCTCTTGTATGGGGGATGGTGTGAAGCAGTTAAATGCCATCAACGTTCATGCATATTTAAATATCAAGGTAAACTACAGCATCCTGCTGTTTTGGCGGCTTTTATTTTAATGGGGGAAGAAGAGTGACCGTCCATCTTCACATTTTGAGTGAAACGTGGCCTTTGCTGTTTTTCAGTTAAGCCTGCCAGCCAGGTTGTTAATGAATAGTTTTGATACATGGCTTATTTTTGATTAAAATGTAGCTTTGTGTGGAGTTCGAAGGTGAGCGATGCGGATTGCAGACTAATGGACATTTATGCTTAAGTCTTGGGTGTCTTCAGGATGCTGCACTGCTCTCGTTTGGATTTGGGTTCTACTTGGACAATTGCCTGACGATGGCGTGATAAATTACTCTTCTCTTCCCCCTGCTTTTTACCTCTCTCCCTCGCTTCCTGCAGTTCTGCTGAAGGGAAATGAATGGACCTCCTGTTTGCTGCATCTGCATCTCCCAGCTTGTCAGATATGGCGCATCTGCTGTGTAGGTCTATGTTTTTTCTGTGTGCGTGTGTGTGTGTGTGTGTGTGTGTGTGTGTGTGTGTGTGTGTGTGTGTGTGTGTGTGTGTGTTGCAATAAAAAAGCGTGTCAGTTTAAATTATGCACAAGTGTGCATTCGTTTTCTGTGGTTGTGTGTCATTTTGTGCTGTGTGGGCTTGAGGCAGGCAGATAAGCTGTTTGCTAAAACTGGCAATTAAAACTTGATCAAGTCGTCAATTCGAATGGAATGAAACGGAACCAAAAAGTAATTAAAAGGATAGCATGCAACCGACAACAATTATATCTCTTAGTTTTCTATTACCAAATTTAATTATTTAGCAGCCGCTTATACGAGTGCACCTTCTGTTTTATACGCTAATTCACACAAACATTTGCACTATATACACACTGTTACGATAAGCATCCAAGTTGCTTGTATTATATGTGTGAGGTTTTCCCTTCTTGTTCACAGTTATAAAACCAGGGTAATTAGAGGAAAAAGACAGAGGAGATTGGGGTATTTGAGAATTCTTGTAAAATCTCTACTAGGCTCTATGAGGGTCCAATTAGTGTGTTTAAAGTCACTGGTGAATTGATGGTGTATTCCCAGTTCCCCCAGTAAGCACATATGGCCGGATGGCTGAGCATCCACACTGTTAATTAGACTGTCAGATTGTGTTGGACTCACAGAAGACCAGAAGGAACCCCAAGTTCTTCTCTTAACACACACACACACACACACACACACACACAGGTGAGTTTTATATGGGTCACCAACATGGTGGTGGCACACTAGCAAAGTGTGGCCATTTTGTTTGGTCAGGATTTAGTACTCAGGGTTAATTTAGTAGGTAAGTGTGTTTTAGCTCTCTTTGAGAAGGCTAAAGGATTAAAAATAGGAAGTTGTCCACATGAATGTGCCTCACGTAAGAGGGGGGCTGAGCAGGTGGTGGCCTCTTTTATGCACATTTTCACAGATATTATGAGTGCTGTGGATATAACTAATAACTGACTATTTGATTTAATGTCATGTCTTTCCCTTGGCTCAGCTGTACTGGGGCATGTTTCCTGACCTTCAGCCTCACCTCTCTGCCACATCTCAGTCCCCTGTCTCACTGACTAACTCCTGGAGCTGACTCAATGTTAACCTCAACTGTAAACTTGCATCAGAATGATATTTATATAATTATTAATGGAGCTACTAATAATGGGGTTTAAAGAAAAAAAAAAACCTGTCTGAACCGGTAAAATTATCCAACAGTCTGCAGTACGAGCAGATCGGTTTACAAGTCTAGAACAGGTTCGAATCGAAAAGGGAACTAATTAAATACAGATACTGCCATTGGAAATCAATGCACACTGGTGATTGAACAAGAAAGCACACAATTGTCTAGAATGTCTTTATATTCTGTAGCTTTACGATTTCCCAAAAGGGGCCCAAACCTGTTTCATCATTACAATGAAGAAGAAGCCTTTAGTTGTCACATATACATTAAAGCACAGTGAAATTACCCAGCTTACTCCAGCTTGTTAGGAAGTTGGGGTTCGAGTGCAGGGTCAGCGATGATATGGCACCCCTAGTGAGGGTTAAGGGCCTTGCTCAAGGCAGATTGGCTGTGCTGGGGCTTGAACTCCTGCCCTTCTGATCAGTAATCCAGCGCCTTAACCATTGAGCCACTACTGCCACTTGGTTTGCCAAGTTTGAGGTGGCAGAATGTGAGTGGCCTGCACAGAGCCACTGTATATTTATACGGTTGTCAGTTTACCTCGGCGAGATTTTTGAATCACATAATGTCAAAACACATTACAAAACACGTCAAAACACATTTGATCTTTCTGACAAAAAAAAAAACCTGCTCATAAACCCCACACTGGTGAGAAATCACCGTAAATCAGTACTGTGATTGTAGTTTTAGAAGGAAGGTGGCGATGAAAGGTTTAGCATCAGTCAATAAAAGTGGGGAAAGCTGTGGATTTTTAAAATCTACTGTGATATTGAGAATCTACAAAGGAAATTGATGGATTTGTATTTTGGATTGACTTTGACATTTGGCCTTGGTTTCTGAATTCCATAAAGCTTTTATGTGTGTGTGTGCTTATAGAGTTGTGTGTGTGTGTGTGTGTGCGTGTGCATGCGCACTTTGGCATTGAGTGTCAAGTAAAACTTTTCAAACATATTTAACATCAAGCAAAGTCCAATGCTAAATAACAAAGCTAAATTCTTCTAGAAATGAAGCGCTAATCTTCATTCATTGTCCAGGTCAAGCTTTTCAGTTGAGACTGGTTGAGACATTGTTCATTTATCGGAGAGCTTCATGCTAGGTGCGTTCTCACTGTGAGGTGAGAAAATATATCATGCAAGTTGTCAGTATTGGACATTATCATAAACATGTGCTAAAACTCGATCAAAATGTTTTTTTTTGAAAGCTTTTATAGTTTAGTTTATTAGTTCAACAAAATAAGATTAGAGTGTGTGTGAAGCCACTTTTTGTGTATCAGGTTTAAAAGGAACTGCTTTTGAAGCTGTTATCCCTTCAAAGTTCATCTAGTTTTATCGCCTCATTTTTAAACACGAGTGAAAATGATGCCGCGAGATAGACAACACAAGCTGTTCTACAGAACATTCAACAGACCTGCGGCCATTAAGGGGAAGGGGACACGCAAAATAAGATTTAAAAAGGCCTAATCAGTCATGAATTTAAACAATTTTACCAGCAAAAAACAAGACAAAATGGAGCATCTTTCTATGGTTGACCCCTCACGCCAGTGGTTATGTCAAGGTGTGCAGTAGCTGCTGATGCAAATGTTGTCTGAACACGTGTGCCTGGCAATATGAAAATGGCTGCTGGAGCTGTTCTTTAAATGTGTAATTTCTAATTTTGGATTTATTGACTTTGACAACGGACCGTTAGCGTATAATCTATTTTTGTAATGTAGGTTTGTCATTGATGTCACCTGAATATACACTATACACCCACAATGTTGGAAGCACACAACTGTATAGAAAATCCTTGTATGCTGTAGCAGTACAGTTACCCATCAATGAAACTAAGAGATCATGAAAACCTGTTTCATCATGACAATGTCCCTGTGCACGAAGTGTGGTACATAAAGACAGGGTTTACCAAGAAGACTTGAGTGGCCTGCACAGAGCCCTGACCTCAACCCCGCTGAACACCTTTGGGATAAATTGGAATGCTGACTGCATGCCAGATGTCCGTGCCTGACCTCACTTATGCTCTTGAAGCTCAATGGGCAAATTCCCACAGCCATACTTCAAACATACTAGTGGAAAGCCTTCCCAGAAGAATGGGGTTATTATAACGGCAAAGGGGGACTAAATCTGGAAAGGGATGTTAAACAAGCACCTATGGGTGTGATGGTCAGATGTCCGTATACCTTTGGGCCTAACGTGTAGATCTGTGTGGCTACACTTCTGTTATGGCTTAATTGCACTCGTGCTAATATTAGTTATTCTTTACATTAAGGGTAAACAAATGCTAGCAGACACAATGGTGTGCTCTATCCCAGAGCTTCTCAACCTTTTGTAACTAAAGCCCACCTAAATCTCCCGTATCATGTGACTCCCTCCCCCCCAGTATTGGAGGAGACCAGGTATAATGATTTTCTATTATATATAAAATCTATGTATGTATAACCTAATCTATAATCTGTTTTAGATACAGATAGATAGATAGATTTTTTTTTTTTTTAACGTTTGTGTTTTTGTACTTTTTTAAATTACTTTTCATAACTTTTATAAAACTATGTAACAGACAGGTATGGAACATGAATTATCAAAAATGTTTCTGAACACTATAAGTACTTTGAACAAGAGAATTAGGCTGTAATAACGTGGACTATTTTACATGTAAAACATGTTGCATTCCATTCATCTTGTGTTCTAAAAACATTCACATAAGAATGATGTAAATTGGGAGGAAGGGCGCGTCTCGTTAGCCATGACATTGTTAAATCAATCAGTGGGACACCTGCGCTTGTTTCTTTTTACATTCACGTCCGGGTCAGTTGCTGTGTGATCACCAGGATGTGCTGTTCTGGCTCTCAGCCACTCACTGAACAGAGCAGACGCAGAGAGTGGTGAGAGTGCAGTGGGAAAGCAAGACCTTGCACTTGTAGGACAGTACTGCCGACATTTGGAAAGTTGCTAAGGTTTGTCCAAAAAGTTGCTAAATTTGTCGCTAGGCACTTTTTTTTTTTCTGGCAAAAAAAAAGTGGCTAAGTTGGCAACACAGGTCTGCACTGACAGCTAGATAAAAGACAGGATAAGCTCCGCCTCTCCCCAGCAAAAAGAAATTACAGTGGGAGAGGGAACGTTGGGTTTTTCATTCATGCACATTCTATTGGAAAAGCAATAAAATACACAGAGTACCCAAATGATGCCCTGTCTCTGTATTTTTTCTTGAAAACAATTTGCGCCCCCCTTCTGATCTCTCCCCACCCCTAGTTGAGAACCACTGCGCTATCCTAACCCAAGGGCATCTGATCAAATGCATGTTGAGCACTGTGATTACCTTATGCTACCAGCCTACTGTCAATCGAGCTGTGAAAGGCTGCTTCAGGCATATGCATCTCTGCGGTTTCGTTATATCGTTCTTATACAACAGGTACAGTATATGTGTGAGGAAATGGATCATCTGTATATTATAGATCATTACTCCTGCACCAGTTTGTCTTTTATTGTCTAAGGGAAAGTGCGCATATATTAGCATGATAATACAGATGTGTTTTGGAAGAGCAGAAAACAGAGGGAGGGGAAAGCAGAAACTGAAACATTTTTTGAGATCATGACATAATACAGTGGCAAGTCGGTATTTACAACATGCTTGCATTACCTCAAGGTGAACATTTGGGGCATGCATACATTTGCATGCATTTGCATGTTTAGGGAGAGTGAGGACCTCGACGCTTTGTTTCAAACAGACGAAGTCGATAAATCAAAACGAAGTGGGCTGTTAAAATGAGTGCAGCTGTTTGGTCGGCATGGTGACACAATGCTGCGCAGGAAATGAAAGTGAGAAGACGGGAGCACCATATTCAGGGATGAATATTTATAAGTCAGTGCTTTGAACATCTCCCCCTTAAGAAAAATAATTGTTGGGACTACAGAGGCTGGTAGCTCCATGCTGCTAGGAGAAGTAGAGTACACGGATTCACCCTTGTCACTTGTTTACTGAGATGGGCAATGAAAATATCTGCTGCTAATATCACTAATGTCAAGAGCAGTTTTAGAAATCCAGACGCAGCTGCTGCCAATTTGCTGACACTGGGCCGCATTCATCAGTCATTTATTGACATTGTAAATGTTTTTGTATGCCAAACCAAACTGAAAATTCCTTCCAGATTTATAAAATGCTGGTTTTGCTGGCTTACTTCGTACTCATGCGTGAGTTGATGAATGGCAATCAGTAATAAATGTCCAAGCACAGAGAGCTGAAAGCAGCAAAATAATAAATGGTGAAAGAGTGCGTCCTTAGTGGGGCGTGTGCTAAATTCCAAATAACCCTCCTCCCTGCAGAACGAAAATTCAGTAGGGTGGAGTCGGACCCGATCCAGCTCCTCCTAAATGGGTGGAGCTCAGTAGAGTCAATCCAGGGGGTGGAGTATGGATAAGCGTGTTTAATGTATTATATTGTACTGGTTATGGGTAGGTTTATGCTTATAGGAGGAATTGGATCTGATTCAGCTACACCCCCTGGACTTTTGATTCTGCAGCAAGGACTATCTCCTAAATCTTCCAGTAATGCAACTCAGCCACTGCAGCACATCAGCTACCACAGACATACGCTAACTCTTCCTCCTTTTATATATATGGCATAACTTATTTTGTCATAATTGATTGGCTAGTTTTATTTGTCTTAATATATGGATTTGTTTTGGGTTGATTCCTTTCAGGTGATTATTATGAAACAAAATGAATGTCATTTAGGGCTGGCGATATGACAAAAATATCATGTCACGATACTTCATGACAATTCTACGATGCTCATCGCAATATCTAATTTAGCTAACAATCTGTTTGCAAGGCAGTAGTAAAATAAACAAAAAAACGGTTTAAATGAATTTGACGAAATTTTTCTTTAATGCCTACAGAGTCCAAGAAGATTAAGTTTTTCACAAAATTACACCAAATTAAAAGAACCCATGTCTCACCCCTTTTCATCTCCCTCCACTGGCTTCCTGTAGCCACCCATATCAAATTCAATGCTCACATACAACACCTTGTCTGGAACAGCACTCCGCTACCTCAGCACTCTCATTGAGGCTTACGTTCCCTCACACAATCTGAAATCGGTTAGTGACCGAAGCTTAGTAGTGTCTACTCAGCGTGGCTCAAGGTCCCTCTCCAGAACCTTCACATGAACTGTCCCTCAGTGGTGGAACGAACTTCCAACCTCAATCCGGACCGCAGAATCTGTCACTATCTTTATAAAACAGCTAAAGACCCACCTCTTCCGTGAACACCTATCTAACCCCTAAAATCCCAACCCCCACTTTATCTTTAAAAAAAAACTCACTCTGGCTCTTACACCTCTACTCTGCGCACTTCTCTAGAACTCAGTTAAAGATCTTGTATTGTAGCACTACCTGTATCTCTGTTTGATATCACTTTGCTTGTATTTCCTCGTCGCTTTGGATAAAAGCATCTGCTAAATTAATAAATGTAAATCAACGGCATCCATTCAGTACCATTTAATTCGTAATGATTAAAAACGTAAAAAACTACATCAACATACCGACGATATCTCAGAAAAGTGTATCGTGACGTCATTTATCATGATATCTATATTATATCGATGTATAGCCCAGCCTTATTATCATTAACTGTAGTGTGTGTGTGTGTGTGTGTGTGTGTGTGTAATTGAAATAAGTAAGACATTTAAACTTGAAAATGTAGTAGATAAAGAAAATTCCAGAAACTCAGCCAGTATAATTTGAACCCTACCACTCGAGGTTCACATTAGTGAATCTCCTCATACGTAAATTTACACAAAATCAAGAGATCTGCAGATGTTTTTCCAAACTAACTGGATTTTCATGAATACCACATTTCTTGTCTGAAACGCACCTGCGCACCAAATGATTTATGAATTCATTTGTTCATATCCAGCTTGATAAACGAGGAACATTGTTCTTTATTTTTTATAATCATTCGTTCTTATCATGCTGCTGCAGGTGATTATGACTACTTGACAGTTAAACTAGCATCTAAATTCATTTGCGCTGGCTTGTCGAGATGAAAATCTTTTCTCGGTAATGTTGAAGCAAACCACATTAGGTCTTCCCCGCAGACTCAACCTCAGCGGCCCAGCTTGTCTACCCTACTCCCTCATTTACTCACCTCACAAGTGTCTTCAGCTTTCTGGGAATAAGTGGACACTAATAATGTTGCTCTTTGATGCGTTAATAACCTTTTTTTTTTGCTTTTCAGTGTCTATTTCTGAGAGAGAGAGAGAATTTCTTCCTTTTTTATGAGCGTTGGACTGAAACGAGGGAAAGCGGAGAGCAATGACATATTTTTAATGAATTCTTAAATAAATGACAGTGCCTCCTGAGCCGTAGGCATTCCTGACCAGCTGTGTGAAAGAGGAAGGCACAAAGAGACAGAGAAAGACAGAGAGAGGGGGGTAAAGAATGTTAGTAGTTTGTATCATTGTTTATATATATATATATATATATGTGTGTGTGTGTGTGTGTGTATGTATGTATGTATGAATGTTATATATATATATATAATATATATATATATATATATATATATATAATGTATATATATGTAGAGGAATGAAGAAAGTATGAAATTCAGTGTCCTTCTGTCCTACAGTGAGGGGGAAAAAGTATTTGATCCCCTGCTGATTTTGTACGTTTGCCCAATGACAACGAAATGATCAGTCTATAATTTTAATGGTAGATTTATTTGAACAGTGAGAGACAGAATAACAATAAGAAAATCCAGAAAAACGCATGTCAAAAATGTTATAAATTGATTTGCATTTAAATAAGTATTTGACCCCCTCTCAATCAGAAAGATTTCTGGCTCCCAGGTGTCTTTTATACAGGTAATGAGCTGAGATTAGGAGCACACTCTTAAAAGTGCTCCTAATCTCAGCATGTTACCTGTATAAAAGACACCTGTCCACAGAAGCAATCAATCAATCAGATTCCAGCCTCTCCACCATGGCCAAGACCAAAGAGCTCTCCAAGGATGTCAGGGACAAGATTGTAGACCTACACAAGTCTGGAATGGGCTACAAGACCATTGCCAAGCAGCTTGGTGAGAAGGTGACAACAGTTGGTGCGATTGTTCACAAATGGAAGAAACACAAAAGAACTGTCAATCTCCCTTGGCCTGGGGCTCCATGCAAGATCTCCCCTCGTGGAGTTGCAATGATCATGAGAACAGTGAGGAATCAGCCCAGAACTACACGGGAGGATCTTGTGAATGATCTCAAGGCAGCTGGGACCATAGTCACCAAGAAAACAATGGGTAACACACTACGCCATGAAGGACTGAAATCCTGCAGTGCCCGCAAGGTCCCCCTGCTCAAGAAAGCACATATACATGCCCGTCTGAAGTTTGCCAATGAGCATCTGAATGATTCAGAGGACAACTGGGTGAAAGTGTTGTGGTCAGATGAGTCCAAAATGGAGCTCTTTGGCATGAACTCAACTCACCGTGTTTGGAGGGGGAGGAATGCTGCCTATGACCCCAATAACACCATCCCCACCGTCAAACATGGAGGTGGAAACATTATGCTTTGGGGGTGTTTTTCTGCTAAGGGGACAGGACAACGTCACCGCATCAAAGGGACGATGGACAGGGCCATGTACCGTCAAATCTTGGGTGAGAACCTCCTTCCCTCAGCCAGGGCATTGAAAATGGGTCGTGTATGGGTATTCTTGCATGACAATGACCCAAAACACATGGCCAAGGCAACAAAGGAGTGGCTCAAGAAGAAGCACATTAAGGTCCTGGAGTGGCCTAGCCAGTCTCCAGACCTTAATCCCATAGAAAATCTGTGGAGGGAGCTGAAGGTTCGAGTTGCCAAACGTCAGCCTCGAAACCTTAATGATTTGGAGAAGATCTGCAAAGAGGAGTGGGACAAAATCCCTCCTGAGATGTGTGAAAACCTGGTGGCCAACTACAAGAAATGTCTGACCTCTGTGATTGCCAACAAGGGTTTTTAAACCAAGTACTAAGTCATGTTTTGCAGAGGGGTCAAATACTTATTTCCCTCATTAAAATGCAAATCAATTTATAACATTTTTGACATGCGTTTTTCTGGATTTTCTTGTTGTTATTCTGTCTCTCACTGTTCAAATAAATCTACCATTAAAATTATAGACTGATCATTTCTTTGTCAGTGGGCAAACGTACAAAATCAGCAGCGGATCAAATACTTTTTTCCCTCACTGTATCACGATCTCTTCACACAAAATAAGTTAGACCTGTCTTGCAGGTTTCTCTCTGTAGTTTTGCTAGGAGACAGCGCAGACAGGTCCCGATGGTTTTGCTGTTGGAATGATGAGTTATTAATTACAAATGTTATTGCTCTGGGTGACTTTTGGTCTCAGCCTACTTTTAGACTCTAAGGAGCAGAACATAGTGAAAAATATTTCCTCTCAGTAGTAGCTTTAATGTGCCTTCTTGAAAGGTTTTTTTTTTTAAAATAAAAATTTCATACCTCTTGTGAGATTAAAGGCTGTCATCTTTGGTGCATTATCATGGTGAAGCCAGTCAATGTTAGAGGTTTGATTGACAGGTCCTGACACCACTCAGAGCTGACCCCTCCTCCACAGACTCGATGAGTTTTAAGTATTATCGACCCTCAGCCATTGATCGTGCCACCGAACATTTCCGAGAGGGAGACAGAGAAACACCAACTGGAGTTTAATTGGTCCGACACGAGACGTGGACATACTGAAGTGTATACCAGCGTTGCTTTTGGCTTGTACTTGACTTGGACTGAGAGTCTAGGTTGTTTTCTTGTTTAGAAGATTTGTTTATGATTCAAGACTGGAGAAGACATTTGTGGTGAATAGAAGTGGAGAGTAGTTGCACTCTGCCAATACTATCCAGATAGCAGTCTAATTAGCCTTGGACTCATGGTGCAGTACTTGTGCTTTGGCTGCCACTGATCTTGGCCTGTTGCGTTTTCCCTCTCACCATATGTGTCTCACACATGTAGCTGCCCTCCAGCTGGTGAAGTGTGGAATAAATAAGTTTATGATTTGGAAAAGTTTCAGCCTAAACAGACCCTTCAGAATTTCTGTTTTTGCTCGACTGTCAGATTAATTGGTTGAACCATGCTCGTCTATTAGGAATGTGCAAGATGGTCTTTAAATAAATAGTATCGTAATAACAAATAGAGCATTTATTATTGTGGCAGAACATGTAGCTTTGCAGACTTACAGCTCCATCGTCCTAGTTTTGACCTCATGTTACTGTCTACATGGGTTTCCTCCTGCGATGAATGAATATTTATAATGTAGTACAGCCATCTGTAACAGATTTGTCCTCACTGTCAGAAACTGGTTACTGTACGTGCTGACTGGTTATGTGCTTGAGGTTTAATTGCTTAACTGCTCTGTTAATTTCTTCAAGCAGTTCGTCTACTATGTTGTATTAGTAGTGTTAATTTGTAAATCCTTTCCTTCTGCTGGCACTCACCAACTTGGCCTGTCTTTACAGTTAGAAACGTATTAATTATCTAAGCTTCAATCATGAAAAATGCAAAAGTCTGTACAGAATTTAGAAAGCCTGTTGCCTTAAAGGCAGAAAACATTGGCAGTCGGATGTGTTGTGTGGCTGTTCTGCTTTCCCTCCACACTTTGTGTTTAAATGGGAGGTGATGGCGGACTTCATTAGTTGCGTCAGAAGAACTGAAAGCAGACTGAAGTTTTAACAGTGCCTCTTGCAATATGCTACCGTGTAAAGAGATTTTCACACTGGAGGCAACACTTGAGCTCATCACACGTTCTCTTTTTGCTAAGTGGCTGTGAGCAGGCAAAGAGAAACCGAAACCTTTGGAAATCTTGACACGATTATCACATCGGCTCTAGTCGACTTTTCTTCGGTGGACAAACTTGGTTGCTACAGAAGCTGGCGTGACACAAGTGATGAGTAAACCTCTCATCTGTGAAACGCAATTGAACTAATACAGATGTTTTGATCTTTGTTATATCAAAAGTGTTAAATCTGAAAATGAAGTCATCAATGTGATTTCGCATTGATTGTCAAATAAGACAATCGCACGATCAAGCTCTGCTTATGTCAGTATCTCAATCCGATGAAATGATACCGTCTTTAATAGTATCGTCTATCTATAGTCTGCTTTACTTAAGCGTTTGGTGTATACAAACTTCTGTCTGCCTTTCTCCCTTCCTTCCTGCTCTAGATTGGACAGCTGGTGTTTAAAGGTATGAAGCGGCTAAACAGGATCCAATCCATTGTTTTTGAGACGGCCTACAACACCAATGAGAACATGCTGGTATGTGCTCCCACCGGAGCAGGCAAGACCAACATCGCCATGCTCACGGTTCTGCATGAGATCCGCCAGCACCTGCAGCCGGGAGGCGTTATCCGCAAAGACCAGTTTAAGGTATATTACTGAAAAAAAATATGTGGTTTTTTGTTTTGGCTCAGCGCACCACTTTTATCTCAGCCACACTCACTTTCATCTTGTAATGACGAAATTGAAAAATACAGACAATGTAACGCATTTTTCTAGAAAGGTTATTCTCAAAAATATCTTTCAGACTAGTTTTATATGGGGAGGTGGGGTAACGTAATTATTACCAGAGTATCTCTGGGATTTTAGTCCTGTGTGAATGCGTCATATTACATAGTGTGTGCATGCATGGGTATGGAAAGATTACACTTTATTTTACTGTCTGTTAAATGACCAGTGAAACAGTATGTCCCGTCTGAATTGACCAGTTATAGATTGTTATATGCTGTGGGAAAATAAGTTTTCGTGCTTTTTCTTCAGTATAGAGACGGTCCAGGAATGTTTTCTGTTGTTTGCCGTCAAAACCAAAACGAAACCAAGTTTTGGCTGAATTTAAACCAAAAACAAGGACTTGTCGGAGAATCGACACTTTCTGTGGGCTTTTTGTTAAATTATTGTTTTGTTAGTATATGTAGCCTACAGATACAGTATATGGCCAAAAGTATGTGGACACTTGACCATCACACCCATATGTGGGCCTTCCCCAACGGTTGCCACAAAGTTGGGCACACAATTATGTAGGATGTATTTGTATTCTGTAGCAGTACTACGGCTTTGTATTGCTGTAGTATTATGATTTCCCCTCACTGGCACTAAAGGGGCCAGCTCAAAACCTGTTCCAGCAAGACAATGCTCTTGTGCACAAAGCAAGCTTCATGAAGACAAGTTTTGCCAAGGCTAGAGTGAAAGAACTCGAGTGGCCTGCACCGAGCCCTGACCTCAACCCCACTGAGCATCTTTGGAATGAACTGGAACAACGACTGCACCCCAGGCCTTCCTAGCCCAACAGTAGTGCCTGACTTCACTAATGCACTTGTGGCTGAATGAGCAAATCCCCACATTCATGCTACAAAACCTAGTGGAAAGCCTTCCCAGAAGAATGGAGATTATTATAACAGAAAGGGGGGGGGGGGGGAGGGGGAGGGGGAGGGGGGCAATTCCATATCAGTGCCAATGGTTTTGGAATGGGCAAAACTGACAAGCACATGTTGGTGTGATGGCCAGGTGTGTACATGCTTTTGCCTATATAGTGTATGCTATGGTCATGTGACCTACTAATGATCAAGCATTATAACAATTATGGTGAAGTATTATAACAAAAAGTCATAATACACATCAAATATTGTATTAAAATACATGTGTATGTAATAAGCATTAGTGTGACAACCATGTGTACATTGTGAAGATTGCTTATCCTGTACAAATTAATCGTACTGTAATTACTACCCAGGTCACTCTGTAACATTACTTGACAGACATATATCTGGTAATCTTATCCTAGAGAAAGAAGAACAATTAGGCATTTGATGTTTTTGTTATATATTGTGTACAAGGATGTGCAAATAGACATCATTTTCTCAGCTGGAAGAATGGTTGATTAATACCGTGATACCATGAAACCATCAAACTGAAACTTTTACGCCATAACAGCCCTAGCTGAGACCTTAAACCTTAAAGTGGACATTTTCACAGACACTTTTCCATGATGATGATGATAATGGTGATGACGACGATGATGATTATGATGATGGGTGATCTTCATACATCACCATTAAACTTTCCCTGTCTTGTTGCTCTACATCATATTGCACTAAATGTTGTACTGTGCTGTTGCCAAGGAACAAATGATATCATGACGTTCACTCATTTATCATGCTGTCTTTCTTTCTCCCTCTTGCCTGTATCTATAGATAGTATATGTAGCTCCAATGAAGGCTTTAGCTGCTGAGATGACTAATTACTTCAGTAAGCGCTTGGAGCCACTGGGCATCGCTGTCAAAGAGCTGACAGGCGACATGCAGCTGACCAAAGGGGAAATTCTCCGCACTCAGGTAACACATAGAAACCTGCTGCACAGAGAGAAAAGGAAATATTTTTATATTGTGCTTGTCTGCTGGTGGGTTGTGCTTTTTACAGTTTTATAATGCTTTATAATTGCTGACATTTTAGATGGCTAACATCGAGCTTTATAGATTTATTATCAAATAAGATATTTCAGTCAAAGTATTAGATTGCTCCATGCCGTAACTGTTTAGCATTTATGTTCATGGAAGGCTAGCCATCACTTTTCACTATTTTCACCTAGCCAGAGGGTTTTAATGTTGTTACAATATCACCATGAGGATATAGAGCCTTAACGTCTCATCTGCAGGAGACAAGATGCAAAGGACCTCAAGGATCTTTTCATTTTATAATGTATATGTGAGGAATAAATCACAGTGGGGCATCATCCTTGCATGTTAAATAAATGTGTCCTTACAGAAGGCTTCACCATATCGAGAATGATACATTTTCGTGGTTAAATAGCACGTTTTTATACATTTATTATTAGCGTTAGATTAGGTGAAGAGCCGCATTTAGGCCATATACTCTATATGGGCAAAAGTTAGTGGACACCTGAACATGACACTTATATGTGGATCTTCTCCAAACTGTTGCCATAAAGCTGAAAACACAGAATTGTCTAGAATGTCTTTATACAGTATTTTTCAGTTCTAAGATTTTCCCTTAACTTGCACTAAGAGGCCCAAATGTGTTCCAGCATGACAGTGCCCCTGTGCACAATGTGAGGTTCATGAAGACCTGCTTTGCCAAGCTTGGTGTGGAAGAAGTTAAGTGGCCTGCTCAGACCCCTGACCTTCAACCCTACTGAACACCTTTGGGATGAACTAGAATGCTGACTGCACATCACTAATCCCATTTTGGTGGTTCCAGAAGAGTGGATGTCATCATAACAGCAAAGGAGAGACTAAATCTGTAACGGGATGTTAGAAAAAAGGCATATGGGTGTGATGGTCAGGAGTCCACATACTTTTGGCTATAGTCTGGTTCACTGTGAATTTACTGTTACTATAGAAACAGTACTGCATTAGAACATGTATATACTGTGTATATACTGTGTATATACATATACACACACCTGTGAGTTGCCACAGATCATTCAACACTTTATTTTTTAACAGTGAAATTTAACAGTGCTGTGGTATAAAATATAATAAGAATTGAACTAACTATGACTTAAAGTTGGCTATTGTTAACAGAGGTTGCTGCAGCAATGATTACTATTCTTAAAGCCAAGCAGCAACCTGATTATTCCACCCTGTTTGTTTAGAAGGCTGTGAAACAGATGCCTCACTGCCACCTACCGCTGTTTTCTACAGGGCAGACGTGGAAGGGGTTCTGCACCATCAGTAGAGGCTTTTATACTTGACTGTTTCTTTTTCTTATTAGATTTCACCTAGGTGATTACTGATTGTTTTCTTAATGGATATTTTAAGCTTTTTTTATTATTTAGAAATTGGCTTCCAGTCTGTTTAGGAGTTACTTTAGAGAATCGTTGACCCCAGAATTAACAATCAATTCCCAGTCCTAGTCTAACTAAATGAGAGTCAGAGAAAGATGAATGGTTGTGTGTGTGTGTGTGTGTGTGTGTGTGTGTGTGTGTGTGTGTGTATGTGTGTGTGTAGGTTATCAGCCTGGGTTTGTGTGGTGAGTAGCTGAGGGTATAGATGCTTTCATCAGGATAAAGCTCTAAAGATAGGAGAAGACAGAAGCGGCAGACTGGTAAAGAGATCAATTTGGCTTTAGATGCTCTCATGATCAAGAGCCTGATAAACAGGACTGTTTAAACTTGCACACAGAAAATCACTTTTTTTTTCTTTTACAGACAAGATGGGCCTCAACCAAATATTACCTCTATTTCTTTCTCTATTGCTCTGTCTGCAACCACATGGAAAAGGTCTTTTTCCTATAGCTTGTGCCCTTACTGTTTAAGATTTTAGAAGAAGCAGTCTTTGTCACATATACATTACAGCACAGTGAAATTATTTTCTTCACATATCCCAGCTTGTTAGGAAGTTTGGCTCAGCCATGATATGGTGCCCCTGGAGCAGACGGTTAAGGGCCTTGCTCAAGGGCCCAACAGCAACAATGGCAGCTTGGCAGTGTAGGAGATTGAACCCCCAACCTTCTGATCAGTAACCAAGAGCCTTAACCATTGACCCACCACTGCCCCAGAACCCTAATGTTATGTGTTTAAGCTTTTAGAACCTCCCACAGATTATAGATATATGTATGTATGTATGTATGTATGTATGTATGCATGCATGTGTATATATCATGCAGATAAAGGTCAAGAGTTTCAGTTAATGTTCACATCAAGCATATTGTGTGATTTTGACCATGGCATGGTTGTTGATGTCAGATCGGCTGGTTGGAATATCTCAGAAATTGCTGATATCCCGGGATTTTCACACACAGCAGTCTCTAAAGTTTACACAGAATGGTGCGAAAAACAAAAAACACTGAGTAACTGTCAGTTCTGAGGGTGGCAATGACTTGTTGATAAGAGAAAGGGAAATTATGAAATGGTGAAAATATATATAATAAGAATAATTATATGTGTATAGGTCTGAAGAAGTATTCAGGAAGTAACCGTAGAGTGCTGCAGTATAGGTCGTGGATGTAGTACGCAAAGTTTTCAGAGGAACAGGGCATTTTGGACTGATGTCCTTCATCAGCTATGTAACTGAGGCACGTCTGAGACTGCAAGATGTTAAAGGCCTTGTTTTATATAAACATTACACTACCACCACCAGCCTGAAATGTTGACACAGGGCAGGGTGGGTCAGTGGATTCATGCTGTTGAGACTTAATTCTGACCCTGCTATCTGTATGTTGCATCAGAAATCTATATTTGGTAGACCATGTAATGTTTTTCCAATATTCATCTGTTCTCTGCCTACTATAGCATCAGATCCCAGTACTTGGTTCAGAAGAGTGAAACCCGATCTGATCTTCTGCTGTTGTAGCCTTTCCATATGAAGGTTTGGCGAGTTGTGTGATCTGAGATGCTTTTCTGTTTACCATGGTCATAAAGAATGGTTATTGAGAGAGAGAGAGAGAGAGAGAGAGAGAGAGACAGAGACAGAGAGAGAGACAGACAGAGAGAGAGAGAGAGAGAGATCAGCAATGTTTGCTCTCTGGGTGTATCGATGTGGGTATTGCCCCCTGTGGATACATCAGATGTGTTCCATCCATCTTAATGCTATCTTACTTTTTGCTTGAAATAAAAAAAAAATCTGATAAACCATAGATTTATCAAAAAAAAAATCTAATAATAATAAATGTAATAGAATTTAATAGAGTTCTATTTTTTATGGTCTTGTCTTCATGAAATCAGCACCTTGGGCCTGACAGGCATATTGCCTGCTGAATACACTAGTAGTTGGCTTCTTTCTAGTTAGCTTTATTCCAGCATTTTGCGGCCTCTGCTTCTTAGAAAACTGTAGATGGGCTTTCCATGAGAAATGAAGAATCGTTTCATCCCTTACCAACCTGCAGTGCCCCGGTGTTATTTTTCTATTCATTTCCTAATCTGGGATGTTTGAGTGCTTTTTTCATAATTTTTTATAAGGCTTTTTTAAATACAGCAAAAAGGCTTGTAGTAATAATAATAATAATAATAATAATAATAATAATAACTTTATTTTATATAATGCCTTTAAAGCAGCTTCTCAAGGGACTTTATACAATAAGAAAATACCAAAAAAAAAATAAAAATACACAGATAAAAACACAAAACATACAAAAACAAAAAACAGACTTGAATACAAAATGGTTAAAGGCATTAAGAAAAAGGTAACTTGTAGCCATGTAGGATAGCATTTTTATTCTGTGTTGTGCAAAAGACACACAAAACACAACCCAAGGGACAGCCTTGGTCTGAAAGCCAGGCCAGGCAAGATAGATGACAAATAATCTGTGTCTGTAGTAACTGTATAGTTACACACAAAAGTATACATGCAACTATAATGTAACTACTGGGGATGTATGCAGAGTTAAAGATGGATTGTAGTAGTATATTTTGTGTAAATAATAATAATTTTTTCAATCTACATTGTAATTACAGAAGTACTGTCAACTTATTTTAAACTGTTATTATATGTAAATGTTGTAGAACACCTTAAAATAGGTTGTCAGTCTGTGTGTAATTAGTGTAGGTACTTTTTTCTGTGAAAGTTGAATATTCAAATAATAGTTTACGCATTTATGTGTAACTACAATTTATGTGTAACTACACAGGCGTTCAAGAACCTATAATTTATAGTGGGACAAAAACAAACAAATAACAAAATTAAATGATTATGAGATAGCAGATGTATCATATATATATATATATATATATATATATATATATATATATATATATATATATATATATATATATATATATACATATATATATATATATATATATATATATATATATATATATATATATATATATATATACATATATATATATATATATATATATATATATATATATATATATATATATATATATATATAGAGGAGGTTTGCAGATTTTTGAAGCTGATAAAAATATTCTTGTTATAGCAATTGAATTATCCATGAACAATGTGGTGCAGTCTGTTTGTATAGTATAATATAATGTAATATAATGTGGTATAATACAATGTAGTGTAGTAAGGATTTTTTGTGTGTGTATTAGTGAGTTGATCTTTTCAGAAGTAGCCTGTAATATGACAGCCTTCTCATACACACACACACACACACACACACACATATATATATATATATATATATATATATATATATATACACACACACATACGCACATCATCATAGCAACTTTTCCAAGCAAGCTGATGAAAACTGATGAGACTCTCAGCCTTTTGATTGCTCGCTCGCTCAGACATTCTCCCACACTGAACTGATATATCACGGGTGGCAGTGAATAGTCTGAAACGAGCCGTTATCTTTGTTCGCGAGCTGCATAGCTGAGTGGTGACAGGCCCTGTGAAAGGCCATGTAAAGGATGAGGGTGGCTCCTCTGCAATGAGCAGCCGGGAGAATACAGAGCAATTGGCAGCTGTGCTCTGTGTGTGCCGTACCCTGGAGAGCGCTCACAGGAGCCCTGTGGAAGCAGATCGGGAGACAGGCAGGCGTGAGCTCCTCACTTGCACACACCGCTCTGTGATGAGACTCTGCAAAGCCCCCCACATAGTGTGACATTATTTAAAGCAGCCTTTCGTAAACCCAGGGGGGCGCTAGAGGGGAAAATGCAAAAGAGAAGGTCTGGGTTTGTGGAACTTGCTAACCGATTTAGTGAAGATTCACTTTCGACTGAATTACACTATAACCAGCACTGAATGTGGTGAAGGTTGATCTTATAGGATTGTTGTTTCTGAGAGTCAGTATAAGCTGTTATGATAAAAGACATTAGTGCTACTCTAATTGGCCAGTTATTTAATGGTTTTGAGTCAATTCTCACTTACATGAGTGTTTCACACACCATCAGTGGACCTGCCAACCTTCCTGTTTGCATTTTAACATCAGAGCACACTAGAACAAATGATCACTCATAAAAAGGACACTTTTTTCCCCTAATAAAACCTATGATCAGTCAAGTGACACATGACTCTGGAATGATTGACAGTTGTACAGGTTTTTTGAACTCCGCTATTAACTGACATGCTTTGGAAACCTGACATGCTTTGTCTCTTGAAAGATGTGCTGAAATGTGCATTTCGGCTGAAATTAGTGTTTCGGGGTTTTTTTTTTTTTGACCGAAGCTCTACGACATTTGTCAAATCTAACACTTTACAAAGAACATTCATTATAGTTAGATAGTAATTAAAAACACTGTTTGTTTGCTTTCTGTCCTCAGTGCTCAGATATACTCAAACAGTATTGATCATCATTTCATGGTTTCTACGAGGGATATTAGACAACCTTTTTGTAAAATGTCTGTCTTAAATGTGTGGCGTTAGGGTTTTCTTTTTTTTAAATTTATTTTTATTTATTTTTAATACTGTTTACTATATTTAAACCTCCCTGACCCCTTCTACTCATTTATGTTCTTTGGGGTTGTCAGGTCTGCATCAGTCAGTGTCTGTGCGCGTGTGCACTTTAGGTTTCCAGCTAGAATAGGCAAGCATATTTTCTTATTGAACTTAAAAAAAAAGTATGTTGTTGTGGTTATGTCTATGCAGTCACAAACTGTTTATTTATAATTTGAATTTTGTTATATGTCATTTAACTGTTAATTTTGGCATTAATCTGTCCTATTTTAACGGATAGCTAAAAAACATTCTTAATCACAGCACTTATACTGAATATGATGGCATATCCCAAGCAGCATCCACATCACTTGTTGCTTTGCTTAATTAATCAGAAGGGCATCGGAAACATCAGGCATGAGTCATGCCTTATTGAGCTGATGAAGGTGATCATTAGATATTGATCAGCGGAGATCACCATCCAGCTTCACTGAGGACAAGTAGCAGGTTACAGCCTAACAATGCTTCCATCGGCTGTGTCCTTTCTTTCACTTCCGCTGTCCTTTTTTTAAATATACATCTGTCCTTGTCTGTCTTTTCCCATCTCTGTCTCTCTCAACCTCACCCCCACCGATCTCTCTCGCTCGCTCGCTCGCTCTCTCTCTCTCTCTGTCTCTCACTCTGTCTTCCTCCCTGAGAGCTTGTCAGTCTCCAGCACTTGGATTTCAGCGTGGTGCCTTTTCTCTCATTTTCTTGTTACCATAGAAACTGTTCTACTGTAAAATGCCTCATACAGTGGACACATGGTGATACAAATGTCTTGCATATTTGACGACTGAGTTTGTGCTGTCAAAAAGCCGGGCTTGCATTTAGATTGAAATATAATCAAGTCTAAAAAAAAAAATAATAATAAAAGAAAGTAAAAAAAGAAAAGGAGGGGTACGGGGAAAAGGAGCGTTCTTCTATGCAGTTGAATTACAAGATGTCGCACAAATACCAATTCATGTGGAAGTGGCCTGTTAGTATATTAAAATAGTGTTACCTTCTTAGTTACGTTTTTAGATCCTGACTGAAGTAATGTATACCATCAAGGCACGGTATAATGGATGATGGAAGGAAGGAAGGAAATAAATAAAGAAAGAAAGAAAGAAGAAATTGCTGCTCAGTCTTAAGCACTCATCTTAAATCCCTTAAAATGAGATTACATCTGAGACAGAGAAAGTTATTTCCCAATCACAAAGCCTGTGTAAGCATCAAAATGCAGAGTATGGTCTCAAACAGTTCCAGTCTCTCATAGTCTCTGGTACTACAAGGGAAAGTCTTTTGTACTCCATTACTGTAAGATGAAAGAAAAACAAAAGCCATATATTGCTTGCTTCCATTATTCTGTGAGTGAAGCAAGGATATGAGTCAGTGTAGGCTGACCTTGTCCGACAAGGCTTTTCTCTTTTTTTTTTTTTCTTCTTTTTTTCTCTTTTCTTTGCTGTATTCATACACACTGTCTGTAATGAGTCTCAGAGTTAGGGCATGAACAGTAACCTTCTGTCTCCTTTGCTCACTGTTTTGCTCTTGAGCCCTACTCCCTCCCCCACCTGCTCTGTCGATCCAGTAAACAATGCTTCTCTGTGTAGAAGGAGGACACATGCAGCATGCAGAGCTGCGCACTTTGCATCAGCCCTTTCCAGCAGAGGAAATTGGACATGGTTTTCACATCAAATTTGAGAAACAGAGAGAATGCCTAGCCTTACACCTGCCACCCATGCTGCTGTGCTCTCATGCACATGCGCGTGTGTGTGTCTTTATATATATATATATATATATATATATATATATATATATATATATATATATATATATATATATATATATATATATAATGTATGTGTGTGTGTGTATATGTACATATGTATGTATACATGTTTGACCTGCAGGCTCAGGAAGCAACACTTTTGTGTACCGGTTCAGCTCAGAGACCAGCTCTATCCAGGACTGAAGCTGCTCTCTGGATTGAGGCTATTTTGAACAGCTGCCAGACTGACTTTCAAAAGCCCTGGGCCACATTGGCTTCTCAGAAAATGAGATAGAGGTGAAACACTTCTGAGCTGAACTGCACTTGACTCTGTTTTTTTTTCGTCTTGTTTGTTTTTTAAATGTATTGATTTGTTCTTTCTTCCCCATTTCATGTGAGCTCATGGGAGTAGTATGGTAGCTTAATGCTTTATGTGTGTGCAAAATACAACAAATGATAAGCTGACTAAAAGAAGGAGACCACAGTCTCTTTGACCTCTAAGCGGCTGTATGTCAGGCTGCAGGAATGAGGAAGACGGTGCAGGTGAAGGGAAAGGAAATGGTCTCAGAATGGCTGGAGATAAAGTGATGGAAAGGATGGAGCGTGCCAGTGAAGCAATGAATGCCTGCCATCTGTGATGTAGAAGATACACTGTACATCCGATAGCGTGATTAGTACCATGTGTGCAGAATAGAGTGAAAGGGTTGAAGCGTGGCCTGTTTGGAACGACAAAGAGCTTTTAGTGATGAAGCACGAATTACCGTGCAGCTCTTGTTAGAGGATGCCTTGTGAATGCCATTGTTACTCTCAAACAGAAACAAGATTATAAAATAGTGATGTGTAATTCAGGTTTCAGATGTTGGTTTGCTTGCCTCTCTTTTCTCCTCTCTGATATTGTAGAATGTTTTTCACCTTGCAAAGATAGTTAATCTATCATTTGAAGGGGTTTTCCTTTTTGCTTATAGATTGTCTTTACAAAGCATCAGTGCATCGCTACCAGCAAAACAACTCCCTGTTTTTCGCTCCCTCTCTGCCCACTCTAAAGACTGATTATGGTTGCTATGGAAACAGTGGGCAGGCTGGGCAAGCATTTGGCAGCAGTGTCAGGTGCTTGCGTGTGTGTGTGTGTGTGTGTGTGTGTGTGTGTGTGTGCATGTGCGCACATGTCTTCCTCCAGCACAGGGTAAATATTTGCCATGTGCATGATAACAGAGTGGCAGGTTTCGTGTTGTGGTGGCAGCTTCACAGAGGGGATATTAATTAATAGATGTAATGTGTTGTTTTGTGTTTTGTTGTGTTGGGGGAGACCTGGCCACACGGAGCTTTACGCATACCTGCACACGTCACTGCCTCTGATAGAGATTCCTCCCTATGCCCTGTAGTGGACACACCCTCAGATCTGCCAACCTTCAAGCCAATCAGTGTATGAATCTGGAATGATTGACAGTTGTTTCAGTCTTTACATTCAAAAAGCATGTCAATCCTGTGGGCGTATAAATTGTGATATGTTTCTAGGTAACCACCAGGCACTTGAGGAAGAAAATGTCTCTTATCAGTTTTACTCAGGTAGATGTAGACGCAGGAAAAGTAAATGCTTTCTTTATATTCTGATCATTTTCCTAGAATAGGAAGAAAGACCGTAAACTTTTTTCACTCTGGACAGGATATTGCTTATTGGTATATTGAGTTGTTGGGGGTTTTTTGTGATTGTTGCCTGATTTTGCTGCGGTTTTGTTTTTGTTTTTGGGTTTTTTTGGGTTGGTTTTTTTTTTTTTTTTTTTTGGTTTTTTAAATTCGTGTTTTTTTGTGGTTTTTTTGCAGAAAACTATAAATTGGCGAAGTTGTATGAAATTGTTTTACACTATTTGTTGGTAAATGAGACCTTTTTAGCTGTACTCATGTTTCAATGGATGTGAATCAAAGAGGCCTTTGGCTGAATGCACATTGCGATGAGGTCACATGATGCTTCTTGGCCCAAATCTGTGGAAAAGGCTCCTCAAAATATTGCGGAGTTGGATTAATTTTGCGTTAATTTTTTAACTAATTGATTGCAAAAAACTTGAGGGACTATTTTTAAGTCCCCCTGTAAAAAAAAAAAAATATGTATGTGTGTGTATATGTATGTATGTATATATATTTATAATATATATATATATATATATATATATATATGTGTGTGTGTGTGTGTAGTATGTACAGTATACAGATATATACATATGTGTGTGTATATATATATATGGGCTGCAACTAATGATTATTTTCACAATCGATTAGTTGGCTGATTATTTTTTCAATTAATCGGATGGGGGCGGGGCAAACTTTCAGTACCCTTTTTATTGTTTATTTAAAAGGAAATCCACAAACTGAGTGTTACAAATATAAACTTCAGACTAAAACTTTACACAACTGTTTGTCTAAAACAGAAAAGAACCCAATACACACACACACACACACCAGAATAGATATTATTAATTTAGGACTGTAGTTTAATTTGGTGCTTTTTGAGCATCCATAAAAATAATGATAAAAAAAATGATAAAATAAAAATTATATATATATATATATATATATATATATATATATATATATATATATATATATATATATATATATATATATATATATATATATGTATGTATATTACACAGTATCTTGCAAAAGTGAGTATACGCCTCACATTTTTGTAAATATTTGATTTTACCTTTTCATGTGACAACACTGAAGAAATGACACTCTGCTACAATGTAAAGTAGTGAGCGTACAGCTTGTGTAACAGTGTAAATTTGCCGTCCCCTCAAAATAACTAGGGAGCTACAGTTCATTGAGGGAACCATGAATGCCAACATGTACTGTGACATACTGAAGCAGAGCATGATCCCCTCCCTTCGGAGACTGGGCTGCAGGGCAGTATTCCAGCATGATAACGACCCCAAACACACCTCCAAGATGACCACTGCCTTGCTAAAGATGCTGAGGGTGAAGGTAACCCTATCGAGCATCTGTGGGGCATCCTCAAACGGAAGGTGGAGGAGCACAAGGTCTCTAACATCCACCAGCTCTGTGATGTCGTCATGGAGGAGTGGAAGAGGACTCCAGTGGAACCTGTGAAGCTCTGGTGGACTCCATGCCCAAGAGGGTTAAGGCAGTGCTGGAAAATAATGGTGGCCACACAAAATATTGACACTTTGGGCCCAATATGGACATTTTCACTTAGGGGTGTACTCACTTTTGTTTCCAGCGGTTTAGACATTAATGGCTGTGTGTTGAGTTACTTTGATGGGACGGCAAATTTACACTGTTACACAAGCTGTACACGCACTACTTTACATTGTAGCAAAGTGTCATTTCTTCAGTGTTGTCACATGAAAAGATATAATCAAATATTTACAAAAATGTGAGGGGTGTACTCACTTTTGTGAGATACTGTATGTATATATAGATATACACACACACACACATTATATATATATATATATATATATATATATATATATATATATATATATATATATATAAAATATAATTTCTGTATACTGTATGTGCGTACTACAGTTTCTACTGTAGATTTGTGAATGAACTATATTGAAAATGTAGCGCTCCCCCTCCCCTGTGCAGCTCCTCTCTGCCTCTCTGTGGGACTACACTTCATTCTTCCTCAGGATTAGCAGGTCAGCACACCCAGTCCCCAGAACACCTCTTTGCTGTAATGTTTGCCGATTACTTTTGGATCAAAGTGATCCAAGGCGTCTGCCTCATTGTTCAGAGTCTGTTTTTCCTCATGCCAAGAAAACTCGCACTCCATCGGGCAAAGTGCTTGAATGCCAGCTTACTGGATTAAAACAATGCTTAGACTTTATGAAGTCCTATACATTCTCTTTCTTTGGCTTTGTACTGTAATTAAAGTGAGCACTTTGGCACGGCTACCTGGGTGCCAGGGCTTCCATTTAGATTAGCGGCAGTCTAATTAACAGCAGAGGCGCACTTTCTGTTCCAGCGCCAGTCTCTAATGGCCATGCAGATTGATTTAAATGCAAACTAGAGAAGATTTAATGAACTGCTTTTAGTGAAAGTGTTTAACAGGGATTTCCACACTCTCTGACATGTTGGCAAACTCGCAGGCTATAAATTAGGAATTGTTGTGCTTTTCTGCCTAAAATGTTGTTTAATTGCCTTGCAATAACTGTAGGAGATGGGTATTAAATGCTTATGCTTGCCTAAGATGCATGACATTAGTGTGAAAGCACTGTGGATGTTAACATTTTTGAGGTAAAGTTTGATTATACTTAATTTACTTCTCGTATGCTCGGGAAACGTTGCCTCATATGGTATGAGGATTTTGCGTGTGTCTAATACAGAAGTCATTTCCGTCAACCTTGCATGATTTTCTTCAGGCTTATTTGTAGCAGTCCTCTATTCAAAACCAACATCCTGCTGATAATTCTAGCATGAAACAATAGCAGGAAAGCTCTGTTGTACAGAATCCAGCATGCTCCCCAAACGTCGGTCAGCGCAGTTTGATTGACGTCCTGCTTATCTCTTGCAGATGTTGGTGACAACTCCGGAGAAGTGGGACGTGGTGACGAGGAAAAGTGTTGGAGACGTGGCTCTGTCCCAGATCGTACGTTTGCTTATCTTGGATGAGGTGCACCTGCTGCATGAAGACAGAGGACCCGTCTTGGAGAGCCTGGTGGCCAGGACGCTGCGGCAGGTGAGCATCCGTAATGCAAGCTACTGTATAAAACGCTGTGCTCGTGCTTCCAGCAGTTTCCTTTTGCCAAGCGTGGGCAAAACACAAAAATTCAGCCTTATAAAAGTCCAATAATTAAAAATTAATGACTGTTTGTGTGATACATCTAGACCCTTAGAATGATATTCCGAAACAAGAGATATGCATTAGAATATAGAAAAAGAAACCTTGCTAATGTTGCATTAACTCCATGTCGAAGCGTTCACTGGTGTGCAGGGTTGCCAGGTCTTGAGCAAAACTACAACAATTCTGCCATTGTGGTAAAGAGATGCATTTTTTTCTTCTCTTTCTAAGTGTTTGCACTTCATTCAACTTAATTTTGCCACCCGCACCCTCGATTCAAAACAATTCCAATTAGCTTTAAATCCATGGCTGCTGGTGTGACCCTAAAGAGGAGGAGTGGGGGAGGGTTAAGTCACAGAGCTCTCTGTATCTCAAATGTGTTTTTGAATCCTGCGTTCTCCACTTTATCAAATAGTCTCATATCTGCAGCTTTGAACATCCTAATTGCTGTGCTGATGTCCTCTATGAGAGGAAATGGGGAGTGAGAGAGAGAGAGAGAGCATGTGAGAGAGAGAGAGAGCGTGAGAGAGAGTCTTTGTGTTTTCATCTACGTGATGTTGGCACAGATGCAGCCTTATTAGCAATAGCTAGTATTCTAGTGTCTTAGCATGAAAAGCAGCATGATTAGGAGAAATGTTCTTTTTGTACCGCCTGTAGCCTTTCCTGATTTGAGAAAGTTTTTGAAAGGAGAAGTTACTTTCCCGAGTGGAAAGTGTAGGAAAGTATTGATCAATATGAAGATTTATCGAATCGAGCCTTGTATAAATTAATACGATGCGATGTGAAACGCCCATTCATTACACCGCTGATATTTTACAGTTACCTGTATGGTTAAATATATAATAACTTTGAATGATATTTTATTGTGTTTGTGATATTATGAATCAGGTCATGAGTTTGAGTATCTAGTATACACCAGATTTACTGAATAGTTTACTAGTCCTTGTTTGGTCCAAGTTTCTGGTTCGGATGTGTGCACATGTGTGTGCACGTGTGCGTGTGTGTGTATGCATGTGTGTGGGTGTGCGCGTGCGTGCATGTGCATGCGTATGTACGTGTGTGTGCCTGGGTTTGTGTGTGTGCATGTTTGTATTTGGTTTTGTTTGTGTCTGTGTTTGTTTGCATGCGTTCATGTGCAGGTGTTTGTGTGTGTGTGCGCGTGTGTGTGTGTGTGCATGTGTGTGTGTGTTTGGTTGTGTGTTTGCGTGCGTTCATGTGCAGGTGTTTGTGTGTGTTTGTGTGTGTGTGTATGCGTTTGTGTCTGTGTGCACGTGCGTTCGTGTGCGTGTTTGTGTGTATGTGTTTGTGTGTATGTGTGTTTGTGTGCGTGTGTGTGTTTGTTTGTGTGTGTGTGTGAGTTTGTTTGTGTGTGTGTGAGTTTGTTTGTGTGTGTGTGTGAGTTTGTTTGTGTGCGTGTGTGTGAATTTGTGTGTGAGTTTGCGTGTGTGAGTTTGTTTGCGTGTGTGAGTTTGTTTGTGTGTGTGAGTTTGTCTGCGTGTGTGAGTTTGTTTGCGTGTGTGTGTAAGTTTGTTTGCGTGTGTGTGCGCGCGCTTCTGTGTGTGTGTTTGTGTGTGTGTGTGTTTGTTTGCGTGTGTGTGCACGCATGTGTGTGTGAGTTTGTGTGCGTGTGTGTGTGTTTGTGTGTGTGTGCACGCATGTGTGTGTGAGTTTGTGTGTGTGTGTTTGTGTGTGCGTGTGTGTGTGTTTGTTTGCGTGTGTGTGCACGCATGTGTGTGTGTGTTTGTTTGCATGTGTGTGCACGCATGTGTGTGTGAGTTTGTGTGCGTGTGTGTGTGAGTTTCCGTGTGAGTTTGTTTGCGTGTGTGTGTGCGCGCGTGTCTGTGTGTGTGTTTGTGTGTGCGTGTGTGTGTGAGTTTGTTTGCGTGTGTGTGTGTGCGCGCGTGTGTGTGTGTGAGTTTGTTTGCGTGTGTGTGCGTGTGTGTTTGTATTTGTCGGGATGTTTGTGCAATCTGCACGATTATGCTGTGTGAGTGACAGCGCTGTGCTGATGATGATTGGCAGGCCCCCTTACAGGAATCAGTCTGGCCGTTTGGGATATTAGTATGATTATGCAAATCCTGACAGGCAGAAAGATGTGAGCCCGCGTTCCTGACTATCCCATATCCGTGTTCCGTTCTGCCGAGCTGCAGTCAGGTGTCAATCTCAAGGAGGAAATTAATAAATGAGCTAAAGAGGTATTGTGGGAGGAGACAGCCCTGTTGCCGGCGGAGTTCCTCAGCAGAGCCGTGTCCTTCCTTTTTCCTCTGTTCAAAGTACAAAATAACCCTTTTGTAATTCCAGAGGGGTTTTTTTCAGTGCGAGAGAGGAGAGATAAACAAGTGAAGACAATGGGAATGAAAGAGAGCAACATGAATGAACAGACTAGAGCAAAGGCTCTTTGTAGAGGTGATAATCTAAACAGGAAAGTACACGATCAGTTCAACTTACTAGTGTCACGTGTTTCATTTAGTTTGAGATCGTGCAGTTAGCTTTTTATTAATTCACTCTGACGAATCTGCTTCGCAGAATAAAACTTAAGAAAACCACAACATTATACCATCAACATTATGTTGGAGCAGCAAGATTGAGTTTTTTCTGTACGCTGAAAGTACTTGTATTTGAGATCAAAAGTTGAATGAGATGATAGATCAGAATTTCAGCGTTCATTTCCTGATATTTACGTTTAGATTTGTTAAACAGTTCAGATCATCGCACGTTTGGTGGCAGACCACCCAATTTTGGGTGAGCAAAAGTATTGGAACAGATGACAAATAGCGTGACTAGAATGTGAAAAGCGCTTAATATTTGGCTGCATGTCCCTTGCAGTAGGCTAATTTCACACTTTGGGGTTTGTTGCGTTCCGGGAATGACCGCCGCCGTGTAGTCTGACTTTCAGTAATCACGATGGCTGAGTCGAGAAATAAGTCCTTCTATAGTGCGCCTCAGTGCAGTAATTCAAAACAAAAACAACTGTATTTAAGCTTTCACGATTTTCCAGCCAATGAAAATCAATGGAAGAAGTGGGTCTGTGCGATAAAGAGCGAAGAAGGGCCGATGTTTGTGATTCTCAGAGGCAGCACGTTTGTGTGTAGTCAGCATTTCACCGCTGCCGACTACATTCAATGAAGGCTTCATCTGAAGGTTGGCGCTGTTCCAAGTCATTTTCAATGGAAATGTTTTTATGTACCACCTCAAAAGCAGTCTGCGTTTGAGAGATCTCCTGCTCGACTAGGAATAGATGCGTCTGCCCCGAAGACCATGGACCAGTTTGGAAGCTGGTGTCAATGACTATGCGGCACATCCCCCGGCCGGTAAGCATTTGTGTTTGTGTGTGCGTCTTTACTCTTTACCGTAAAGTGTAGATAAGCTGTGATGTGATGTGAAATACTCAAAACTAATGTGACAATAGCAGCTAGTTGTCGACTTACTTTAATAACCGTGAATAAACTCTTCAACACAGAATGTATAACCCTTCCTCAGCCTTGATTCTGTAGTGGAAGAGTATTGTACAACAATTCACTACATCACAACGATTACATCCTCGAATCTGATTAGCAGCAGGGTAGAGAGGCAGTGACGTGAAAACTTTTCCATTGATTCTCAGCATAGAAATCGCATAAACTGGAGTGGAAGTAGGTTTACACTGCAATGACGTATTTACGATTCTTGTGAAATTGGCCTATAACTGCATCAAGCTGGCGTTATCACCAAACTGTTGCATTCTTTTTTTTGTTGTTATGCTTTTTCAGGCCTGTACTACAGCTACTTTCAGTTGTTGTTTGTTTTGGCTAAATCCTTGGCTTCAGTGACTTCATCTTTCCCTTATGAAGTCCTCTGTTGAGTTGGCAGTGCTTTTTCATTGTCTTGCTGCATAATGAAGTTCCACCCAATTAAATTGGATGCATTTCTCTGTAAATTGGCAGACAAAATGATCTTCTAAACTTCTGCTGCCACCTTCATGAGTCAATAAAGATTAGTCAGCCTGTCCTAGAAGCAGCCATGACACTACTCCCACCATGCTTGACTGATGAGCTTGTATGGATTGGATCATGAGCAGATCCTTTCTTTCTCCACATTTTGCACTTTCCATCACTTTGGTGGAGGTTAATCTTGGTTCTAGAACGTGGCTTATTTCTGTATTTCCTTGTGAAATTCAGTCTAGTTTTCTACTTCTTACTGCTCATGAGTGGTTTGCATCTTGTCGTATGGTCGCTATATTTCTGCACTTGGTGGTTTGTGATACAATCACCCCTACCCTGTGGAGGTTGCTGATGTCGTCACTGACTACTGTTTTGAGTTTTTTTCTACACAGCTCTCTCAATGTTTCTGTCATCAACTGCTGCTGTTTTCCTTGGCCAACCTGTTTAATCTCTGTTTGTTAGTACACCATTGGTTTCTTAATATTTCAGGACATTCCAAATTATTGTACTGACTATGTCCAGTGCTTGTGCAATGGCTGTGATTTCTATTTTTTTCCCCAGCTTCAAAATGGCTTGCTTTTCTCCCATAGACAGCTGCCTGGTCTAAATGTAGGTTTATCCTTTTTAACAACAAATGCAGTCTACACAAGTCAACCCAAGAGTGGACATTCAGAGCTATTCATTCTTTAATCAAACAATTTAACAGGGAACACCTGGGCAACAAGAAACACCTGTCATATGTTGCAATATTTTTTGATCACTTGAAAAATGGGTGGGTTCAAACAAAAGGTGCCATGTTCTAATTTAACACAGCTAGATGTAAGTGTCAGGAAATGAAAGCTGAAATGTGGATCTATCATTTCATATTCACTTTTTAATCTCAAACCCAAATGTATTAAGTGTATTGCAGAAACAAAAGAATTGGCCTTGCTGTTCCAATACTTATGGAGAGGATGTGTATCGGTGAGATTCTGCATATAGCTTTCATTATAGGAGGTTAGTCTTAGAATTTGTACAGGAGCAACTTGTGACCAGAGATTTTGGTTGGGTAAGAGAACATCAAAATTATGTCAAGAAGCTATCGCACATAATTTAACTTACACTATATGACTAAAAGTTTGTGGACACCATGTGTGGTTCTGCCACAAAGTTAGAATCACACAATTGTCTAGGATACATTTGTATGCCGCAGCTTTAAGATTTCCCTGCGACTTCCCTAAAACGCGGTCCAGCAAGACAATGCCCCTGTGCACAAAGACATGGTGTGCAAAGGTTGGGGCGAAGAACCTGAGTATCCTGCGCAAAGCCCTGACCTCAACCCCACTGAACGCCCTCGAGATGAACTGGAACGCTGAGTGTGCTGATCTCGCTAATGCTCTTGTGGCTGAACAAGCAAATCCCCACAGCCATGCTCCAAAATGTAGTAGACAGCCTTCCCAGAAGAGTGCAGGTTATTATAACAGCAAAACTCTTGGCCATATAGTGCATGCTATAGGCTAAGATCTAGTGAATTTTTAGAGTAACCATGTAATAGGTTGAGGAAGTTGAGAGTTAGCAACATGCAATCTAGCAGCTTGTTTTGAGAGATTTTAGACCTACTTTTATAAGACCTCAAACTAGGCAAAAAATCAGGCATTGGAAAAGGAAGATGTTTTTTTTTTTTTTTCCCCCTCAGCATTTGTGTGGGTAAGCATGGTCACTATGGTGACCATGATGTACAGACATTATCCACTCCATAATCCCCCTGTCCCTCTCCAAATATTTGCAGAAAGTCTAGATGGGTTTAGAAAGTTAATAAAAGCAATTCCTCTTCATATTGGTGAAATATATTCGTGTTTTATTGAAGTCAACGTGTCAACATCTGTTGTAGGCAGCAAAAAAAACAACTATTTTGGTGAAAACGTGATTTATCATCATATTTTCCAGAGTTCAGCCCGTTTTCCCAGGCCACCACACATACACCTTTTGTTGCTACAGGTCGGGAAACACTGCAGAAATTGCCCTTCCCATGTTTTACAGTGTGTGTGTGTGTGTGTGCGCGTGCAGAATCAAATCCACAACCAAATACTTTTTTTTTTTTTTTTTTTTAAATCTTTGAATTATTGAGATCATGCTTACTTAGCAAGACTTTTGCCTGCGGAAGTAGAAAAATAAGTGGCCTTATCAATAAAAGATGGATGAGAAGGGAAATGGTGCTAAGTAAAGAGAGGCTTTTTACCTTTAAGGACAGAAAACAAACCTGATGTATAATGCTTGTAGTATCTCTTATAATCTAGACGATTCTTGGTACTGGAATTCATTTAGATCAGTAATGGCCCCTCAGTCTTATTTTAGATCTCTATCTGTTTTAGAGTCAGTGACGCGTGACACTTATTTTAGCTGTGCTAGCTTGATCCTGTCATTCATAATGCCCACTTCTCTAGCACAACATGCACACTCTGAAACACACAAGCGTTAATGATGTTTGCCACTTTAGCAGACCCCCATACCTTCTTGGTCCACTGCTAGGTGACGTGCTTGTTCTTGTACAACTACTGTTCTAATGATATGTTCTAGTTCTTTCCAACTGCAAAACTCAGCTTTGTCTGTGTGGGCGGGAGTTGGTTGGAGTGGTTTGCATATGTCAAACTTTTCAGACTTCTTTTGCATCACTTTAGCCATGTTCCCCTAAATAAAAAACTAAGTAAAAAAACACACTGAAATTTTTATGATCCCTCTTTTTTAAAAAAAAAAACATTTTAAAAAAAACGAAAAAGAAAAAAAAAACCTTTTATTCATATTTATAACATTAAATTGAACATTTTGCAGATTCTGCAAGGCACATGTAAAGTTATGACCAAGCTTGGGGAGTAACGGAATACATGTACGTGTACGTGCTTTACGTAATCAGGATACAAAAACTGGTAATCCCGTTCCAGTTACCTCAAACAACTAAGTAATCAGATTACAGGTACATTTTGTAAAAAAATGGGAATACTATCAATTACAATTTTTTTCATTTAAAACCAAAGAAATGAATCTTTTGGCATAACACAATATAGACAGCTGATTATAGTTCTGGCTCACATGAGCAACCTCCTGGTGCATGCACAATTAAATTTACCGCAAAGTAAATTTGGTAGAGTTCTAACACCAATTGGTCTTTGAAATGCTTTTGTTTGGGTGGCCATACGTCCTCTTTTTCCCCAAACATGTCTTCTTTTTCGGACCTTAAAAAGCTCCTAAATTTGAGAATATGTCCGGGATTCAGCTTTAGTTTCATTATGACGTGCTTGTGCATCATGTGTGCACATACTTGCATTGCTTTAACCCCTCTCTGTAATTCCCGTCTTCTCCCACACCAATTGGTCGATTATTAAAGACTTGCAGCCACTATTGGCCAAATTCCTGCCTCTCAACCTTTAGCCAACTCTCAGCAAATGCGCAAAGGTGAAGTGCTGTTGTGTACTGCGTCAAACAGTTGCTTGACAATAGCAGGAAATGACAGATGTCCTGAGTCGAAAAAATGCCCATGGCCATATAAGGTCATTTTTAATTTTATGTTATCACATTGCTTCGTATTACATAGACATTCAAATGTGTAAATGATGGCAGAAGACACACTCATGGCATCTAATATTTTATTTTATTCCATGGACATTCAGAAGAATCTAGGAAAAAATGTCAAGAGGGAAACCAATTTTATTTATGTATATTTATGTAATGCTAATAGTGTTTCTGCATTCATAATAACACTGTTTTGAACGCTATTAAGCTCTAAATAAAAGTGTTTTAGATCATATTGCTTTTCTCTTGACTTTATTTACAAATGTGACCTTGAAGTAATCCAAAAATAATCAGATTACATTACTTTCATATTGTGATACTTGGATTATGTTACTGATTACATTGTTTTATGAAGTAATTTGTAACTGTAACAGAATACATTTTTAAAGTAACCCTCCAACCCTGGCCTCAACTGTATCTGGAGAAAATGTTCCAGGATTTTTCCAACATGATTAAATAGAAGTTCTTTAGATATCACACTCACAACATGTAGTCTGGACATGGTGTTTGTGTGCTGTTGACCAGAAATATAAGAATGTCTCAACATGAAACCATGTTTCAACATGACCTCAACATGCCACCACCTTACTCGAATCAAACCTCAAAGTAGCCCACACAACACTCTGTACTGTACAAAGATAGACTCATGAACTCATTTATGAAAAGCCTCAATAAAGCTAGTCCAAATGAAGCCTTTAAAATAAGATACAAAGGTAGGTCGTTACCTTTTTATAAGTTATGTTATTAGGAGTTTTTTTTTGTTTGTTTGTTTGATTTTATAATTTTTTTTTTTATAATTGTGCTCAGAGATCATAGTTTCTGATATCTGACATTGACAATTAGCTAACTCACGTGACTGTACCATTGTCAAAATTAAACCGATAAACACGAGCCAAACATTTTTTTTATGCTTTATTAAAGCTTTCAGCTTACAATATAGTGCATCAAAGGTGAGAACATAGCAATTATTATTCAAATTTACAGTAATAGAAGGAATAACAGTAATTAACTGGAACAATTAACACTATTAAATACCATAGTACAAAACATAGCTCTTTCCTGAGACAGCGGTCCATGAGTGTAGATAAGTGGTAGATGTAGCTTATAAAGTTGACAATGAGCATAAATTTGTGGGTGATGTGCAACATTCCACATCAGTAAATCTGATTAATACTTATACATCTTATAATACTTATGACCATTTAATGGTCTTGACAGCATACAAATAATTATTTCTTGAGAAAATAGCCGTCTCCGTTGTGTCCCCCGTCACTGCATACAGTGCATACAGTGCAATATTACTAATGATGATAACTACATTGTGGTCAGTTTAACAACAGAGTGTCCAGCAACCCGTGCTTTCCAGTGCTACTTCCTGTTTCTTCTTTTGTAATTACAATGTCTTCTTCTTACTCACTGCTACTTGCCAGTCTTATAGCTAATATTAGGCTAAATCTGTGTCACATTGCTGTTTACAATAACACTTAACTGAGGAGACAGTGATATAAGTAGCAGATCATGACATTTGCTCTCTAATTAGGAATACTGGAATAGTCCTTTAATATGTACCGACTTTCCATTTGTAGTCATTAGATCCATGAGAGAAGTGTTGCATAATGTTTTTCGGTAAGTTTAGAGGACCAACGTTGCAGAGTCCTGTTTTAAAGTGAAATAGAGGGTATGCATTGACGTCACTTTCACGCCAGAACACGCCCTGTCAGCCAGACCGAGTGGCAAAACGTTAGTATAACTCACAAGTATCAGGTTAAATTAAAGGCACCTGGACTAGATAGTGACCCTTACAACTTGCCCAAGTACCTGAGGTCCATGGACATTGGCATGTGGCCAGAAATCGATTTTTCCAACATTTATATGTACCTGAAGCCTGAATGAATACAAAAGCCTTGACGCTTGGTCCTACTTCAAGGTGGGATTTTTGGAGAAATTAAAGTGACAAGAACACCAATAAACAATCTGGTTGTATGTGGACAGGTCTGTACACATGTTTTTGTTTCATTCTGTAATTTCATCTGGTACCCCGTAAGCTAGCTAGTCCTAGTTTGTTTGTAGTGAACACTTCTTGAGCTCATCAGTGGAAATAGGCAGCATGTATAAAAAAAATAATAATAATAATTTTTTTTAGGTAGCAAATTATTCATCATTGTTCAACATGAACACCACGTGCCAAAATAGCTTGCACTGCTCGACTTAGTAAAAAGGACTGAATGGTTTTTTTTGGCTCTCTGTAAAAAGATGGCGCTGAATTCTTCTTGAATCTGTAAGCACAGTCCATTGCACAACAGCTTTTTCCCATTTTAGGGTTTTGCGTTTTTTCTGTGTTTTCGCGGAATTCACGCTGTACACCAACGCTGCTGCTCAGTCTTTTTGCCACTCAGTGGGCGTGACCCCGGTGAGTTCCACCTACCGTGACATTACGTGCATACCCTCTATTGTACGTTGTCATCGGCATCCATGTTTGGCAGAAGTTGATGATGCTTGATTGGGGCGAATAATTAATATGTAGATTAGTGCCTATCGGGCAGTTAATGTTAATCATGCAATAAGCATACTTTATTTCACACCCTGCCTTTTTTCAAATCCTCAGCATGGGCAAAATCGCTAAATTCCTCTGAGGATCATTAACGATTCCTTTCAGACATAAAAATGCTTTCAGCAAGGCTGTTCATGAAGATGAGCCACACTCTTGTTTTTTCATCCTTTTTTTCTTCTTTTTTTTTTTTTTTTTAAATAAAGGACACTCTGTAAAAGTGTCCTTCATTTTGTGCCAAGGTAAAATACATTAAATGGGTCTGGAATGATAGTTTGTGCTGTCTGGTAATATACTAAACATGAAAACAACATCTAAGGGACAGATTTTTATAAAGAGCGCATTTGAATGCTAGCAAATAGGAATTTGAGTGAAGTAAAGAATGTGACACTTGAAAAATCTCTTGGTCAGACACGAGCCGCATGATAGGCTTCTTTCTGCTTTGGTCAGTGCAGCTGCCTTAATAAGGATTTCTCCTGTCAGGCTGACATCGCTGAAAAAGTCTAGCACTTTAAATCATCTCTGAAACACACCTGATGCTTCAAAAGGGATAAAGAGTGTCGGTGTTTGTGTTTGAGGCAGTAGAGGTGAACGGGGCTTTCAGCTGATAGGCAGATGATCAGTAGTGATGAGCAGAATGTAGCGGAAATGATCTGTGCTGTATTGTTACAGAGGCCTGTGTTATTGCCATATTCCTCACTCTTACTGCCAGATAGCTGAACTTGTGAGAGTGGTTTAGGTTTGTACCTTCAGGCAGTGACTTGGTGTGAGATATCATCTAGATTACTAAGACAGCTAGTGCATCATATTAAAAGTCTAACCAATCTCACTTGTCAAGTACACAACAGGAGGGGCCAAACTCTCTCTCTATCTCTCTATCTCTCTCTGTTTCTCTCTCGCTCTCTCCCTCTCTCTCTCTCGCTCGCTCGCTCCCACACTCACACACATACACATGCTCTGTTTCTTTCTCTCCAGTTCCCTCTTTTATTTCTCTGCATGTCCATGTTCTCTTTCTCTCATTCATCACTGCCCATGTGGAATGCAGAATGCTGTACTTGATGCGACAGTCAGTGCTGGTGTTATTTGCTTCATTGGGTCAATCAATAAATAAAAGTAATGTGTTGATGAGTGAGGGGCTCAATGAATTCTGACTTTTGTGGGTGCGATTCGTATTCATAATTAGATCTGTAATGATAGAGTAAGATATTTTTATTAAAATGTAAAACATGCAATGAGCCACTCAGTAGTCAGAATAAAGCGGTAGACTATTTCATCATTCTTGGGCTATATCGAGTAACAGCTTGTTCCTTGCTTCAGCTGTCTAAATTGGAATACAGTGTAAATCCCACTGTTTTCAAAAATCTGTCTTTCCATTGGGGGACTGGTGCCACATTGTTTATCTGTGCAGGTGGAGTCAACTCAGAGCATGATTCGCATCCTGGGCCTGTCTGCCACGCTGCCTAATTACTTGGACGTAGCATCATTCCTGCATGTGAACCCATACATCGGCCTGTTCTTCTTCGACAGCCGCTTTCGCCCTGTTCCCCTTGGACAAACCTTTGTAGGAATTAAGACTACAAATAAGGTAAGCTATGGATAGCATTTTTTTACACACCATCCTAAAGAAACACAGTGTCATAACAGCAGACCTGCCTTCACATAATCTGCATAGAGGCTCTGCATTTTAACATGGGAGTACACGCTGGTATGAGGCATCACTCAAATATATGGGAAAAAAAAAAAGTATTTCCCCCCCCCAATAAAAATGCCAAATGAGCCACTCATCATAGGAATCTGCAATGACTGACAATTGTATAGGTGTTTGGAACACTGTGGAAGCTCTGACATGTTCCCCTTACCTAACATTATTATTGTTTTGGGCTGTGCTCTAGTCTTGACCCAATTTTACAGCTCGAATGATGCATAGAAGTGGCGAAGAATGCTTTGAGTTCATTAATGTGAAATAAAATCTAGTATGTTCTACTTAACTGACATTAGACAAAAATGTTATATAATAATGCGTTTATCAGGGTGCACTGAAATAATGGTAAAAAATGGCACTTCCTGTCCGAAAGAGGAAAAAATGGCTGAAATGAGCCAAAAAAAAAGACACTTTGCGAATAATTTTAACGATAATAAAAATGAGACAGGGATTTAAAAAGCTGTTTGTTTGCTTTGCTGTACTGCAGCGGTTAGCACTGAGGCGCGCAAACTATTTGAGCGGCAGATCAACTTTGAAAATATCAGCCACGTGGAAAAATTTGACTCTTTCTACGAGGGATACGAGGGATTTGTTAAAAGAACTATGTAGAAAATACTGCACACTGTATATACACACACACACACTCATACTCGTACTCATTACTCCTCTTCAGGGTTGTCAGGTGTGAAACCGGTTGTACAGTGCAGTGCAAACATACAACATCTGTGTATTCTGTGTGCCATGTTCAGATTCAGCAGCTGCATGACATGGAAGAGGTTTGCTACGACAAAGTGCTGGAGCAGATTAAAGCTGGATATCAGGTATTGTGTGTGTGTGTGTGTGTGTGTGTGTACGTGTTCCCCCAAGTGTCATCATTAACCACAGCTTGAAAGTCACATGTCCCAAAGACTGTTTATTCATGCGCAGGTTTCCCTGAAGCGAATAGAAAGAAAAGAATCCACACAAAGTCCATCTCTTGGCAGCTTAATGTAGTTTTATTGAAAAGAATGAAAAGCCCTGGAGTCTGGATATGTCCGTCGTAAGAGTCCAAATTCTGATAATGACTTATTAAAACGGATCCAGAGCGGCTCAGTCTGTTCTGTAGCATCTCACAGATTTCTCCACTCCGGGGCAGTTTGTGACTCATGCCTCTTACTGAACTCAATTTCATAGATGCACAAATCACTAAACTAAAAGACGCTTACCCCATCACATCCATGCTCAGAGAAATATAATTGCTGCACACTCACTATATTCCTCCTGCTTGATCCAAGATTGTTTTCTCTGTTTTCTCATATTTCTCTCCAGTGTCAGTCAATGCCAATTCGCATCCACCCAAACTATAATCATGAAGCTGATTGCTGTCATATGAACGGTGGACTTCAGTGAAGGCGAGTTTTTAGTTTATAATTTGAAAGCAGGTGACCCGTGAGAACGTAACAATCCAGCGTGCACTTGCATTATGTGAGTGAGTGATGGGATGATTTAAAACATAGTCTGTATCTCTCTAGAACAGAAGTAAACAGTAAGGTTATCTATTTTGGTCATTCTGACAGCTTGAGTACTCCGCAGATAAAATAAATAATGACTCCATTTCCAAGGTACATGTTACATTCTATATTGTCTAGCATGCACAATATAGATTTGACTAAAAATAAAGAATTTGACCAAATGTGTATATAATGGCAGCCTGGGAAATTCCTTCCACTCATGTATGTTTCCTACTATGTAGTTCTGAAGGCTACTGGTGTTCCTGAACTGAAATGCTTCTCTTGTGACTCACAGCCAGTCTCTAATTACAAACTGAACTGATTAGGTTTAGGATTGGGCAGCGGTATCTCATGAGGCCATGAGTTCATATCCCAGCACCACCGAGCTGCCAATGTTGGGCTCTTGAGCAAAGCCCTTAACCCTCAATTGCTCAGTTGAATAAATTAGATGCTTTTAAAATGCAGTGTCCTTTTACTTCTATAAGTCGCCCTTGATAAAGTCATCTGCCAAATGCCATAAATGTAACTTAAGGCTCAATCACGCTTAGCTAGAAAGGTTTTAGACATCTTTAGGCAGGCCACTGACTTCTATTTTTACCCAATATTATCTTTGCAGGAAGAGCCTAGGAAACATTTAAATGTAAATAGAAAGATTTACACATTTGTTTTGCTGAAATATGGTTATAGTTTCTTAAAATTGACTTGTCAAACAATGTAATATGCAGAACAACCCAAATTTGTCCCAAACCTGTTTTTTCATTTTTTTGGCTGTGAAGAGCACAGAGCACATTATTCCAAAAGGCCTGGACTTTGCCTCAGTAACAAAGGGAACACCAGACATTGCATATGAGAGGGGTTTAAATAAGACAGGTTCCAACTGCACTCTCTAAGCAGGTTCTAATCACTGGCACCCAATCTTCATCACCTGATTCTAAATGTATGGATTTGAAGGTGTGATAAATGTAGGGGTGTACTATGTAGGTTCTGCAACAATTGTGATGTTTTGTACACCAGTGCAGCATCATTCAGTACAGAACTGCAATGCATTAAAGAATCTATTCTTTTTTCCCTATTAAATAGTTATAATCAAACATTGCTGTCTCTTAACAGTACTTGTGTTAATCACTAGAAACCCTCATTGTGCACTGCAACACGGTGTGTGTGTGTGTGTGTGTGTGTGTGTGTGTGTGTGTGTGTGTGTGTGTGTGTGTGTGTGTGTGTTTGCTTGCTTGCTTGTGTGTACATGCGTGTCTGCTTGCCCCTCATGTCTTTTTATCTCCCACACTCACAAACTCAAAAGGGACAGGAAAAGCTGTGAATTTAGCCCTCTCTTATTCTGCCCATCTGCTCACAGTAATGAGCTTCCTGTGTCACCCTCCACACACACACACACACACACAGACGCTTGGCACATTAACTGCTTGCATGACAGTCAATACTCAATCATTTTTCAATTTTAAAAATGCTCAATAGTCTGTAGTGATGAATACTTGTGATAATACAGCCAGCACAATCAGATTGTGAGAGTCTCACCTGAAGAATGTTTTAAAACCCACTTCATTTCTATGCAGGGACTTACGAAAAAAGGAAAGTCCAGTCCATTAGGGTTTAGGATTAAAGTACTTTTGAATTACAGTCTTCTGGCCACAGAGAAGGCATCAGCACATCATCACGTAAATCCTTAATAACTCTGAAACTGCATATTGCATCCTTGACTTTTGGCTTGTAGCTATTAAAAGGGAATGATTGCCGATATGAAGTAATGAACATTTGCTTTCAGCGCTATGGCTGCACAGTGGAGTGATCACTGTTGCAGTTAATTCATTTAATTAGCATTAATGCTACATGAATACCATTGTCTACCAAAAAAAAATAAAATAAAAAAATCAGTGGAGGGAAAAGATGAAGGTGGTATAGTGAGCCAAAAAGCTGCAGAGGCTAAGCTGAGACAGGGCAAGAGATCATTTGAATTTCTCAGCATCTGAAAAACTCTGCACCACAATTACAGCCTGCTTATTTGCACCATCTGTTTCAAAAAGTTCATTCTTTTCACACCTCGGCCAACGTTATGCCCACCAACACTCAATAAATAATTCCCAGCTGAAATGCTGGCATTGTAGAATTAGTCTAAATGTTTAATGTGATGGGGTTTTTACTTTTTATTATTTAATTATTATTGGTTATTTAATTATTTTACATCAGTGGTGTCAAACATAAATTCTCCCCAGGCCACATAGCCTTTATAGGGCTATAAACTAGCTATTATTTTTTTAAAACTTATTATTTATTCTGTGTGTTAACACTAATAACCTCACAGCTAACAGAAACTCTTCAGGTGGATGGACTATATAGTGATATTTAATAAAGGTTTATTAATATATAGTAGGTGTTACTTCGCTGTGGGGATGTTGACTTATCGGGAAGACGGAAAAAGCAGCAAGGCAAACGGTATAGCGGTGCAGTAAGATGGGGGGAAAAAAAAGCTGTCTCTGTGTAATGTTTAATATTCCGGACAAGATGAAACACGTTCTACAGTCAGTTTCACGTTGTGAAGAGTAGGACTACACTGAGAAAGCAGGCTTTTGTTTTAATACTACTTTGATATAAATTCATTTGAAGTATATTTTTAGGGGGCTTTCACACTGGCAGTTTAGTCCGAAACAGAGCAGGGTATGCATGAGAACTTGGTAATGCGAAAGCTGTCATGCGGACCAAGAAGAGCATGGCGGTACCGAACCTGAGACTTCCTGAAATAAAAATAAATAAATACATCCGGTGAGTCACTTTGTGTTCTCCTTGTGTGTTTGTGATGACGTAAGATGAACGCAAATGCACCAGGGATCGATAGAATCAAGTGAGTCTGAAACCAGACCAGTGGTCGCCGGGATCAATCACACTCGGATTGGGATCGCAGCAAACGTCCCCAGTGTGAAAACCACCTCAGTACTGCACCCATTAGTTTTTGTTTCAAGTATAGAAAAGTCGACTAGTCCACTACATTTTTGAATCTGGCCTGTTAGTCTACTACCAAAAATGAACAGTTGTTCAACTTCCTATATAGGCAATATCTGTTTTGCGCATAATGGTAAGAAAGAGAATTAAGAACTCGCACAAAGTTGATCATGTATGCTAAGACTAGGGCTGGGTATTGTGACCAATTTTTCAATTTGATTCTTCTTTATATGTTTCGATTCGATTTCAATTCATTGTTGATTAGTTGTCAGCATTAGCTGTTAGTTATCAATATTTCATTTAAAATGTTAGTTTTGCAGACATGGAATCCATACTTTAATATAAATGCTGGTAACTGAAACCCTCCTATTTAGCTATAGTACTGAAATACACATTTACTTTAATAATAGGACGCACACAATTATGTTTAATTACTTTTTTTTTTTTTTTTTTTTTTTTTTTTTTTTTTTACATGTACAAAAATTATACTTTTTTATATACTTTTTACAAAAATTGTAACAAATCGTAAATATGTGCATCACTGCACACAAGGTAAGCACACACTGCACTTTACTGTAAAATAAATAAATAAACAAAAACATTGTAAATGTGCAACAGTGAAATTCATTAGCAACTTGAAACATGCTTAAGAAATAAAACCGTTTTCCAAATTCAAACCATGAAAGACTGCGACACGTTCAGGACGAGAGCCGAACTACACATGATATTCACATCCTCTCAAGTAAAGCACGCGCATTAAGAATCGATTTGTTAAATTGAAGATCGATTCAAATCGGGGAATCGATATTTTTGACCCAGCCCTAGCTAAGACCATATATAATCCTTTGTCTCCCATCTCGCTTGCCTTTGTGCTCAATCAACTTTGGTTTTTTCAATGTATCTTTAGGTTGGGCTATACGTTTCTCTAAATCAGACTAAAGGCTAAAAACCCAACGTGTTTCTAGATCATACTTAGACACGAGAGCAGATGCTTTCAACACTGTACAGTCATGTGTGTGGGAATGAGTGCAAACCCTATGCTATGAATCTGCTGTGAATTCAATATAATGTGCAAATGTTAAGCAGTAGTGTACTACGCGCCGTTTCAACATTATTCTCTGCAAATTTTTGCGGGCTGAATGAAATGAGGCAGGGGGCCACATTTGGCTCATGAAGCTGGAGTTGTGCCATAAATCTACAAAATGTAATCTTTAGGAATTCCTCTCTGGTGCCAAAAACACGATTGTGAGCTTCTGATCTCATGACTGAGAGGGAGTACTAGATAAATGTAAAAAACTCTCCCTTCATTTTAGCAAGACACTTGTGTTTTATCTCGCATGCTGTTGTTAGCTAGGATTGTGTTATGCTTTTGCTGTGATCTTAGAGCTCTGTGATTGTGACCCTGACTGCTGATACTGATGTCTAACCATGTTTGTTGAATGAGATCAGAACACACAGATGTTCAACGTGCCGATGATGCTTGTGGTTCTGTGTTAAGCCATACTGGAAATTTAGGGGTGGATCTTTGGCCATAATTCTTTTGAGTGTAGAGCACTACGGGGATGACATATTTTTGTGGGCCAACCCGGAAGTTAGCATGACCTTGGTTCCCTCGAGGAAAAGAATCCATTGGGTTTTGGATTGTTGCAGAAAATAAGCTCTGTGACCAGCAAAAGTTTATGATTGTTATACATTTTGTTCATCAAGATTGTGGGTTTTTTTTTTTGTGTGTGTGTACAGCGCTTTGAGAAGCTGCTTTTAAAGGCTCTTTATAAAATAAAGTTGTTTATTATTATTATTATTATTATTATTATTGTTGTTGTTGTTAAGATAATCTTCATAAATGAACACAAGTTTAATTAAATACAATCACCAGAAGTACAACAAACTATACCACGGTCGCATGACTTCAACATCACCGCCACTATGTTTCCAAGTCTTTCAATCTTAATTTTTCTTTCTTTTTTTTTTAACTACAATTGGAAAATACTATAAATTGATACATCTACAAGTTGGAAAGTTTGAGTTAGAATAGTTTGCAAGAGTGCGAGTATAAACACAACCAGGATGTAGTAGATGAGTTTTCCTGTTCATGATGTTTAATGTCCCCGACAACCTCTGTGGTTTCATTTAACAACTTGTTAGCAACCATATTTATCAAAGACACGTACATCTATTTTAAGAAAATCACAAGTGAGGTTTTACTGATATATTTTATGTCGTAGAATAAAACGTGAAAATATCTTGAGCTTGTGTTAAACATAGGCATTTAACCTAAAACCCATTCAAAACGCCTATTGATTTTGGGACGATTGAAGCAGAAGTGCAAAAAAGCTCATTTCCTGGTGTTAGGACTCATTCCTGCAGCACCATGTAAGATGTATCTGAGCTGGTGTATGACGTGTGCTTCAAAAATTCCAGCTAATTCAAGCCCAACAGCTCTGTTTCTCTACATAGTGCAGAATTTCCTGGCAACTCAGGAACATGTTTTAGAAGGGATTTTTTATTTATTTTTTCCCCATTTCACTTAAAAAAAAAAAAAAATCCAACAAACTGTACCTTTCAAAAATAAGCTCCAGTGGTTAACTGATTTCTTGTCACTATATACAATTAGGTACGTTTCATTAAGCTTGACATAAGATCACTTTGTACAGCAAGCCACATTATACTTGTAAAGTAAAGAAAGCATTTCAGCTTGTTGCTGTGTTTATAGGCCTGGGTCAAGTGAGCTTTTAAAAAGAATACGCATTTTCACAGCACATGCAGAGCTGAACTGCTTTTTCATGCACATTCTGACTAGGACAGTCGTGACCATGTGTGAAGTGGGAAAATCTATTAGGATTTCACTGAATTCACTATCCAGCCATGCATATCCATTTATTTATATTTTTTTTCTACCAAAGACGATACTGATTGAGTTCTGTTTTAAGCAGCTGGGGCTGTTGTGTATCTGCAGTATAGTTGTGATTTCTAGGCACGCTGCCATAACGCCATAGAGAGGAGCTACTCTCTCAGCTTGATATTAAATTGTCAGAACTGCCTGTGACATATATTAATTTCATCTGGGCACATGATGGATGGAATTTTCTTTGTGAAATACCCCCTTTAGCTCCTCTGTTGAGACCTGGGCCGGCAGACAGAACATTAATAAGCTTAAGGAAGATTTCAGTAACAGCTTGAGCTTTTACTCCCTCAAGGCTTCGACATGATAAAAACAACCCACTAAATAACATTTGTTGCAGAGGTCCCTGGACCTTTTTATAGCTATTTTTTTAAAAACAAACAACAACAAAAAAGAATTATTAGAAGGGGTAAGCAGTACATATTTTGTTTTGTTTTTTTGTTTTTAAATCCGTTATACTGCTCAATCTTGAAAGAGCTTAGCTATTAGCTGGAAAGCAGTTTTTTGTCATTTTATTTTGTAACCCAGTTTTTCGGATGTTTTGCAAATCTGTGGTAATGCAACTAACCGCTCTTTACAACCATGGTGAGCAGAAAAGTGTCTCTGAATGCACATGTTGAACCTTGAGGTGGATGGGCTACATCAGCAGAAGAGCACATGGGGTTCCAGACCTGTCAGCCAAGAACGGAAGCTACAGTGAGCACGGACTCCCCAAAACTGGACAGTGGACGATTGGAAAAATGTACCTGCTCAGACGAAACTTGATTTCAGCTGCAACGTGTAGATGGTAGGAGAATTTGGCTTCAACAGCATGAATCCATTGACCCAACCAGCCTTGTGTCAACAGTTCAGGCTGGTGGGGGTGCAATGATGTGGGGAATGCTTTCTTGGCACACACTCTGTGATGAACAACCATTGTTTGATTGGCATGGTTTTTCAGCATATTTTTGCGGTCCATGTACATTTCTCATGCCATGAACAACTGGTTGTTCTGAGAGCAAATGGATTAGTATGGTCTTCCTAATAGATTTAGATTCATTAGATTCATGTGTTCAAGTCCAACTTTATCTTGCATCACAGAGAAACTCTACATAGTGGAAGTCTTCTTGTATTCATTTATTTATTCATTAAGCAGATACTTTTATCCAAGGTAACTTACAAATGAGGAAATACAAGCAAAGCGATGCATCAAGCGGAGAACAATAGAAGTACTGCTACAATACAAGATCTTTTAATTTCTAGAGAAGCAAAGTTTGCAGAGTAGTGTTTTTTAGGATAATGTGGGGTTGGGATTTTAGGGGTTAGATAGGTGTTCACGGAAGAGGTGGGTCTTTAGCTGTTTTTTGAAGATAGTGACAGATTCTGCGGTCCTGATTGAGGTTGGAAGTTCGTTCCACCACTGAGGGACAGTTAGTGTGAAGGTTCTGGAAATGGACCTTGAGCCACGCTGAGTAGACACTACTAAGCTTCGGTCACTAACCGATCGCAGATTGCGTGAGGGAACGTAAGCCTTCAGGAGAGTGTTGAGGTAGTGGAGTGCTGTTCCAGACAAGGTCTCATATGTGAGCATCAAGGCCTTGAATTTGATACGGGCGGCTACAGGAAGCCAGTGGAGGGAGATAAAGACGGGTGAGACATGGGTTCTTTTGGGCCAGTTGAAGACGAGTTAGCAGTTAGGAGATAATACAGAATCTTATTTAAGCGTTTCTCTGCATGATCTAATGTTTAATTGCCTTAGAATCCAAGCATCTTCATTTTCATACTTAGATGAATACTGAATGAATTGCTCATTACTCTAGAGCCGAAATAAGTATCTGTACATTTTTGCTTCTTAGAGCCTGAGAGTGACTCAGTTTGGTATTTTGTTGTTTCAGGGCACTAAGTGTCCTCGAATAGACTGTGCTAGTCCCCTATTTTCCTGTGACTTCTAGACCTTTTCATCAGTAAAGACACAATTCATTATATCAGCATGCAGCACCCAGACTTTTTGGGGAATTGAGAAAGTCAAGCTGATCTGACCTCCTTATTCTGCTGCAGCTTCACACTGCTGACTGCAGAGTCTGTACCTGTGCAGAGTCTACAGCTGTTTTAATTCTGCCGAGTGAGAAGAAGAACCCGCTGAGGACTGGATTTGTACTCCATGTTGAACTTTCTAATATCAGACTGCATTTTCAATCTCTGTACTATACAACATGACATAAAGCCGGAGTGCTGTAGAGACAAGTAGAAGAGTGAAATGATTACAGCTAGTAGTATTCATCGGTCTTTGCTTCAGTCATAGTGCAACTTTAATGATTCAGTTTGGAAATTACAAATCTAGGTACTTTTTTCTAACAAATATTCTTCTTATACTCGATTTTATTTAGCATATTTGCTCAGGACAGCAAGATTTAGTGAGTTTACGGGCCGCTGAAGCTCAGGTGGTAGAGCGGATTGTCCATTAATCGTAGGGTTGGCGGTTCGCTTCCCGGCCCACATGACTCCACATACGGAAGTGTCCTTGGGCAAGACACTGAACCCCAAGTTGTTCCCGATGGCAAAAGCTAGCGCCTTGCATGGCAGCTCTGCTACTACTGGTGTGTGAGTGTGTGTGTGTGAATGGGTGAATGAGAACCAGTGTAAACCATTTTGTAGAACGTCATTGTAGTATCAAAGATTATCTTATTATAATATATTATATAATGAACCTTTATTAGCCCTGAACCTATTGTGTAGTGTGGGGCTTATTGTTAATAAGCACAAAACCGGGGAAAAAAACAACAAATTCAATGCTACATAGAATTAGCTTTGTTATAAAGATTTCTATAGTGAAATCACAGCTTTTTGACATTCACAGAAACACACTTGTGATTTAAAATCAAACTGGATTAATAAAATCAGGGTACTTCCAGAGTTTGTTTAACATTTACATGTTATATTAGGGTCTTATGAATAGCCTTATGTGTCCTGAAAGAGCAACGCAGTGACACATGGAAACCATGTCTTATAATTACAATATCACAAGGTCAATAATAACAGACTGGGATTCTAAAGGTTACATAGAAGGCGTTATATTAATTTATCTGAAAATGAGAAATGAGTGAGAAGTTCATTACGACTTCATTAGAGCTTGAAATTTTCATACAGTGAGGGGGCTGAATTGACAGGTTCACTGCGATGTCATGACTTAGCAAGTATCGAACCTTGAATATAGGCAAATTCAACTAATGTTTCCTCTTATTAGATTGTTTTAAAACAAATATGTTTTTTACTCATTTTAAGCTTGGAAGTCTATTGCTATATAATTTTCCTCAATTCAAGTATTTATTTCTAGAAAGAGGCAAAATGATCTGTCAAAGGAATGAGACCGTTTAAAACTTGAAATGAGGAATTTGTTGTTCTAATATGCATATAATGAGAAATTCCTTTATTGAAGATATCTTCACTTCACTCATTTGCAGAGTTCTAGCTGTGTATGCTTGTCTGCTGCAAACAACAGTCATTCTCTATTGCTCGTTTGGCAACACTTAATTTGAAGGTTCTAGATCACTTGATGCTACCTAGAAACTAAAAGCCTAACATGGGGAGTTAAGACGAATAACTCAATTCAACCCCCACATCACACATTTTAACTGTTTATAGTTAGATTTAACATCCGAGAGACAAGTTAGTTCCTGTTCTCACCTATTGTTAAAGCTGCGATAAAATCATTCTCTCACCACCCCCCCCCTCTCTCTCTCTCTTTCCAAAATTTTAAATAAACCCCTCCTAAAAATAAATTTCAGCACGTTAACAATTATAAGAATTACTTTGTTAAACAACAACCCATTTAAAAATCCTTTTATTATCAGACTTAGATTATTAGGAGTGTCTGCCCTACAAGTCCCTGTCTATGGGCTTTTACTCTAGAAACAGTAATGCATTAGAATGAGCACATTAATATTAACTCTCATTCATTACTGTGCTGTTGTATGAAAACACTGCACACCTACTGACCAGTCAGATTCAAGCATTCATGCGTTATGGTATAATAAAGACTAATACTTTGTTGAACAAAACAAGTTCCTTAAAATAACATTTGAAGTACAGATATTTATACAACCTTCATGATGTTTATTTTCCAGTCCTGAGTTCTAAGTAACTTGGTTTGAGTAGTTTTGCTCATTATGCAGTGATGGACCATGGAGAGTCTCGTATGGGTCAACTTTCCACTGAGCTGCTCCTCCAGACATCTGTTATCTCACACGCACTCGCACTGCCTCAGTTATACATCCACGCTTAGATAAGAGCTCCGTGTCAGATTGTGTATGTGGGCTGGTGACCACTACCCCTTCACTTAGCACTGAAACAGTTGTTAGATCGAGCCTTTAGTGCTTTTTGAGGTGCTAATGTCCAGAATTATATTAGTGATCTCATTACGTGGAACATCTTGAGTTTTGAAAGTAAATATAAATCAGCTTGTCCTAGAAATGACAGCATTAAAGAAAACAACAGATTTGTTTGATAAAGCTCTGGTTTACTGAAGCCTGAAGGCTTGAAAATACAGCCTTTTCATGGTTGTGAAGTTATTAAACATAATTGCAGGGAGAATTGTTCATGCTCATGGAGCATAATGTCTCAAAACATTGTTTTTTAAGATCTTATGATAAATAAATATTGTCACACTAGTAAAGCAGCTTGTAGAGCAGCTGTTTAGGATTCTCTCTTCAGGTGAGCATTTCTCTCCGTCTCCTTTCTTTCTGGCATCGTGAGGAAATTCAGATTGCTCTGGGTGGTGGTGGAAAACACACTGGCAGGTGTTCAAGGATGTGTCTTTCTTTTTTTTTTAATTAATTCATTTATTTATTTTAGGAAGCCGTCCTTAAATTGGCAATTATGGTTTAATTAGCCAGCAATTACCTGTAGGACCTCATTATTGTGATAAACACCAAAGGGCTAGGTCTGTTTCCAGGTAGTGGCAGAGGGAAATGCACGTAAAACAAACAGCCTCTCTAAGACTGCCCCCAACCCCAAATATTAGGATAAACTATAACATAGTGAGTCGTTATTGTTAATGTTGAGCCACGTTATTTAAGCTATTACTGGTAGTAAGAGTTGCGTAGTTACTGTATATAGCATAGTATGCTAGGGATGCTGCAGTGGATAGCATTGCTGCCTCAGGGTCCTCGGTTCAATCCTGAGCTATGGTCTTTGCAGCGTTTAACGATATCTTCATGGCCGTGAGGTTTCCTCCACATTCTCCGGTTTCCTCCCACTGTCCAAAATCATACATCTAGGCAGATTCACAATGTAAAGTTGTCTCTACATGCCAATGAGTGTGTGAATGTGTGTGTGCGTTGTATCCTGCGATGGATTGGAGTGAATTCTCTCACCATGCACCCTGTGTTACCAGGATAGGCTCTGGGTTCACTGCAACACTGACCACTGAGTTATTGAAGAATAATGAATGAAGTATGCTAGGGGTGTACATCACATATATACTAAATATTTATGTATTTTATATATTTATAGCAATGAGTTACACATTAATTTGCGTTCACGCAGCCAGGCATTAAGCAAATCTCTTGTTCAATGTTCATGTTATTTATTTGGAGTATATTTGAGGCTGATGTATGAGTTTCTGAAAGATGCTGTTCTACTGGTCAGGTTCTCTGTAGTTGGCTGAAAATGCCTTTCTTCTCCTCAAATACACGATATAGCTAAAACGATGTGGACACCTGACCATTAGCGAAATATGTGGGCTTTTTCTCAAACTGTTGGGAGCGCAGAATTGTATAGGACGTCTTTGTATGCTGTAGCATTACAATTTCCCTTCACTGAAACTGAAGGGCTCAAACCTGTTCCAGCATGACAGTGTCCCTGTGCACAAAGCGAGGTCCGTGAAGACATGCTTTGAAAGGTTGGTGTAGAAGAACTTGAGTGTCCTGCATAGAGCCCTGACCTCAACCCCACTGAACACCTTTGGGATGAACTGAAACACTGACTGTATCTCAGGCCTCCTCACCCAACATCAGTGCCTGACCTCAGTAATGCTCTTGTAATGCTAATGAGTAATGCTCTTGTGGATTAATGGGTATATCTCCACCAAAAGAGTGGAGGTTATTATAACAGCAAAGGGGAACTAATTCTGGAATGGGATGTTCAAACAATATTTATTTGGGTGTGATGGCCAGGTGTCCACAAACTTATGGACGTAGAGTATACATGTCAAAGACCCAGTCACATAAAATGCAGGGGTGATTCCTCCACATTAAATGGTTATTGGTCAGATAGATGTTTTAGCAGACTTTTAACAATAATGATTATTTTTCTTTTGGTGCAGAAGTGTCCATACACTCAAATATGATTTGTAAAACTTTCAGAGTTTTCAAACCTGATAGAGATGTCAAAGTGCCCTTTTTACCATTTCGAACTATTATTCTAAACAATACTAGGAACACTTTGCCTATCCATACCCTATCCTGGGAACACTGGGTATGAGGGAGGAGTACACTCTGAGGGGAATGTCAGTCCATCTCAGGACACCATGCACACACTCGTTCGCACCCGGGGGTAATTTAAAATAGCCAGTACACCTACAGCCGTGTTTTTGGGAGGTGGGAGGAGCCCAGAGAAGCTGTAGGAAGTCTACACAGACACTGGGAGTAGGTGCACAGGAACTCCACCCAGACAGTAACTCGAGCTCTAGAGTGAACCGGGAACCATGGAGCTGTGAAGTGGCAACGCTGCCCACTGTGTGCCACCATGCTGCCCATTTCTGCAAATATCTGTCACGTAATTCTTTGTGTATGACACTTTGTTGATATTCATTGTCTTTAATTAGTACAGATTTCTCTTTGCAGTTATTTTCTGTAATAGTATTGTGAATCAGCCCTGCTTCTGTATGAACACTGGTCATTAGTCATGTAGTTAGGATTGAAAACTGATCAGGGATTCGTATATATTTGGTACATGGCACACTTGTGCACTGTTAGTTTGTAGCAGCATGATCATAGGGTTAGTGTGGCTCGTGTCTGATGCCTCAAATGTGTTCAGTACATATAGTCTAGAAATTAGGAACCATTTCTCTTATATTCTGTATAGTTCAAATGACCCATTTTAACGTTCTACTTTTTCACCAGTAAACACATTTTATATAAGACTAGACTTGACATAGCTTGGCTGAGTTTCTCTAATGAACACGACAAAAACAAGACATAAAAATATATATCACAGACTTGACTGAGGACTATTTTTTTTTTTTTTAAACCTGAGAATAATAAGGTGAAATAAGTATTAGAATGGCTGGTCTGGTGAATATAAAACAAAACATACGTTTCACAGTTCTACTTTTTCTAGTAGGAAATTAGAAAGAAATGGTCTGGCTCAGTGGGAAACTGGTTGCAAAGTGAACAGAACACAAGCGCTAAACCAAGACGATGAACAAGAGATTGAGATGACTGTCACAAAGAACAGACACAAATACAAATTGCAGTAATCCTTTAATCTAGTAGAGATGCACCGATGTATCAGCCGATAATCGACATCGGCCAATAAAGGCTATTTTTCATACCATTGGCCGATTAGTTTAAAAACATCCGATGATCAGAGCCGATTATATGCTGTCAATCAAAACAGGGCAGGAAAACACATAGATTTCATGCTGTGTGTAAAGATTATGTCTCTTCTGTGGAATGATGATAAAACTGCAATTTGTAATCTCTGTAATCTCTGCACTGCTAAAATTTTACACCGGACACTACAGCAGTGAAGCGGGCGTTTCAGTGTCAAGTGAAATTTTTTTCTTTTTTTTTACAAGCTGCTTGAGCTGAATTGAAGCGCCAGTACACCACTGAAAGATTTAACATATATAGAGAGATTTTATATATATATATATATATATATATATATATATATATATATATATATATATATATATATATATATATGTGTGTGTGTGTGTGTATATATATATATATATATATATATATATATATATATATATATATATATATATATATATATATATATATATACAGTATCTCACAAAAGTGAGTACACCCCTCACGTTTTTGTAAATATTTGATTATATCTTTTCATGTGACAACACTGAAGAGATGACACTTTGCTACAATGTAAAGTAGTGAGTGTACAGCTTGTGTAACAGTGTAAATTTGCTGTCCCCTCAAAATAACTCAACACACAGCCATTAATGTCTAAACCGCTGGCAACAAAAGTGAGTACACCCCTAAGTGAAAATGTCCTAATTGTGCCCAATTAGTCATTTTCCCTCCCCGGTGTCATGTGACTTGTTAGTGTTACAAGGTCTCAGGTGTGAATGGGGAGCAGGTGTGTTAAATTTGGTGTCATCGCTCTCACACTCCCTCATACTGGTCACTGGAAGTTCAACATGGCACCTCATGGCAAAGAACTCTGAGGATCTGAAAAAAAGAATTGTTGCTCTACATAAAGATGGCCGAGGCTATAAGAAGATTGCCAAGACCCTGACACTGAGCTGCAGCACGGTGGCCAAGACCATACAGTGGTTTAACAGGACAGGTTCCACTCAGAACAGGCCTTGCCATGGTCGACCAAAGAAGTTGAGTGCACGTGATGAGCGTCATATCCAGAGGTTGTCTTTGGGAAATAGACGTATGAGTGCTGCCAGCATTGCTGCAGAGGTTGAAGGGGTGGGGGGTCAGCCTGTCAGTGCTCAGACCATATGCTGCACACTGCATCAAATTGGTCTGCATGACTGTCGTCCCAGAAGGAAGCCTCTTCTAAAAATGATGCACAAGAAAGCCCGCAAAGTCTTGCTGAAGACAAGCAGACTAAGGACATGGATTACTGGAACCATGTCCTGTGGTCTGATGAGACCAAGATAAACTTATTTGGTTCAGATGGTGTCAAGCATGTGTGGCGTCAACCAGGTGAGGAGTACAAAGACAAGTGTGTCTTGCCTACAGTCAAGCATGGTGGTGGGAGTGTCATGGTCTGGGGCTGCATGAGTGCTGCCGGCACTAGGGAGCTACAGTTCATTGAGGGAACCATGAATGCCAACATGTATTGTGACATACTGAAGCAGAGCATGATCCCCTTCCTTCAGAGACTGGGCCACAGGGCAGTATTCCAGCATGATAACGACCCCAAACACACCTCCAAGATGACCACTGCCTTGCTAAAGATGCTGAGGGTGAAGGTAACCCTATTGAGCATCTGTGGGGCATCCTCAAATGGAAGGTGGAGGAGCACAAGTTCTCTAACATCCACCAGCTCTGTGATGTCGTCATGGAGGAGTAGAAGAGGACTCCAGTGGCAACCTGTGAAGCTCTGGTGAACTCCATGCCCAAGAGGGTTAAGGCAGTGCTGGAAAATAATGGTGGCCACATAAAATATTGACACTTTGGACCCAATATGGACATTTTCACTTAGGGGTGTACTCACTTTTGTTTCCAGCGGTTTAGACATTAATGGCTGTGTGTTGAGTTACTTTGAGGGGACGGCAAATTTACACTGTTATACAAGCTGTACACGCACTACTTTACATTGTAGCAAAGTGTCATTTCTTCAGTGTTGTCACATGAAAAGATATAATCAAATCATAAAAATGTGAGGGGTGCACTCACTTTGGTGAGATACTGTGTGTGTATGTGTGTGTGTGTGTATATATATATATATATATATATATATATATATATATATATATATATATATATATATATATATATATATATATATATATATATATATAAAATCAGCCTTCCACCTTTGCTTAAGAAACAGGGTTTGGATGAAGGTTGCCCAAATAATTATCGGCCTGTCTCTAAGCTACTGTTTCTGTCAAAGCTGCTAGAGAAAGTAGTACAATCTCAATTGCTCCTGTTTTTAAACTCAGCTATGTTATTTGAACCTTTACAATCTGGTTTCACTGCTTTTCATAGCATGGAGTCTGCTTTGTTAAAAGTGTCCAATGACATTTTACTAACAGTGGATGCTGGTAAAAATACTGTGTTGATGCTACTAGAACTTACAGCTGCCTTTGATACTGTAGACCATTACATACTTCTCTGGCACTTAGAGCATCTGTTTGTTATCAAGGGCACTGCCCTACAATGGCTCAGCTCATATCTTAAGGACATGTCTTTCTCGGTAGCGTTGGGTAATTTCTGCTCTTCTTCTGGTCCTATTATTAGTGGTGTTCCTCAAGGCTCCATTTTGGGCCCACTTCTTTTTAATTTATATATGCGGCCGCTGGGGAATATTATTAGGGCTCACAATGTCTCTTTTCATTTATATGCTGATGATACCCAGTTGTACATTCCTTTGAAAGCTGGTGACTCCATTCAGCCATTGTTGGACTGTCTGGATGACATTAAAAAATGGTTGGCAAATAATTTCCTCTGACTTAATGAAGACAAAACTGAAATAATTGTTTTTGGCCCCCTGAGATTGAGAGATGGTCTCATTAACGAGCTCCATAAACACTTTCCGTCAATTTCTTCCCAGGTTCGGAACCTTGGCTTTATTGTGAACTCAGAATTATGCTTAACCAAGCAGATAAATTTGGTCGTTAAGACTAGTTTTTATCAACTACAGATTATTTCAAAACTCAAAACATTTTTGTCTTTCCAGGATTTGGAGAAGGTTATTCATGCTTTTATTACTTCTCGCTTAGATTACTGTAATTCATTTTACTCGGGTCTTCCTCAGTCATCTCTGGCTCATCTTCAGATGGTTCAGAATGCAGCTGCAAGACTGTTGACCAGGGCAAAGAAGTTTGATCGTGTCACCCCAATTTTAGCATCGCTTCACTGTCTCCCAGTCCGTTTTAGGATTCAGTTTAAGATTCTGATGTTTGTTTTTAAAACTCTTAATAATCAAGCTCCTTCGTATCTTGTGGATCTTCTTAATCCACATTCATCAAACAGATGTCTAAGATATTCTGATAGGTTTCTTTTGCATGTCCCTCGTTCCCGGTTAAAAACAAAGGGGGATAGAGCTTTTGCTGTTGCTGGCCCGTCTATGGAATCAACTGCCACTAGACATCCGCCTTGCACCTTCTATTACTATTTTTAAAAATAGGCTTAAAACATATCTCTTCTACCAGGCTTTTTGATCAAATTTTTAATTGTTTAAACAAATTTTTTATTGATTTTTTCTATTGTCTGCTTTTATTTGGTCTAATTCTGTTTCTATTTTACTTTCTGTACTCTGTTCAGCACTTTGGTCAGCGTTGCTGTGTGAAACGTGCTATACAAATAAATTTTACTTACTCTATATATATATATATATATATATATATATATATATATATATATATATATATATATATTTCAGTTAATGTTAATATGAATTAATAACATTCAATAAGTTAAGAAATCTTACTTTAATCTTCAGAATTTAGTTCTTGTGTTAATGTTAATGTGAGTAATGTGTTTTGTGTTTATGAGACCAGTTACTGTGAAACAACTTGTTGAAATAGAGAGAATAAAGGTTTTATTTGCATTTCTTTCAGAATTGCGGAATTATTATTAATTTAAAAGAAGGCATAAAAGGCAGAACTATCGATATCAGCCGATATCACTCTGAATAATTGGTTATTGGTATCGGCTGAGAAATTTAATATCGGTGCATCTCTAATATCTAGTCTTAAATGTTACTGCTAAATAAACACTTTTGTTAAAAATAATAATAATAAATACTGGTTAATGATACAATACATACAAAATAATGTCTGATGAATATGCTATTAGTCATTTGTGAAAGTTCTGCTTTTTTTTTTTTATTATTCCCTGTAAGGACCAAAAAGTGGATGGAATTGAGCAGTGATACGGTCAGAGTGATTTAGGATGTGTTAAAGAAAGCTGACTGCAATATTTTTTTTCCTCTCAAACAGAATCAGTAGCTGAGAAAAGTGCAGAGGTGTTCTGTGTGTGCTCTGAGAGCAAGAGAGAGAGTGAGTCAGATAGAGGATATGTGCAAGGAGAAACACTTACTGCCTCTCTTACACACACACACACACACACACACACACACACACACACACACAGAGGTGGAGAAAAGCAGGCACATGGTGTGCCTGCTTTTCTCCATACTGTCAGTACATTACAGTGTCCTCAAAGGACAAGCAGGAGGTAGGAAAGGAGGGGTACAGAGGTCTTTTACTACCGTATCATAACTGTCTTGTATTTCTGTTATTGATTGTTTTTGTCTAGGGTATTGACTGATTTGCAAGGGCAGTCTGAGTATAATAGAAAAATTACACTCCTTTGTCCTTTCACAAAAGATGTTGCTATATGCTGCTGTGTCCCCCTGTGGCCGTGGACGTCCTGTAGGATGCAGGCTTTTTCAATTGCAGTGAGAGAGAGGGAGAAGGAGAGGGTGAAAGTTCTGGTTATTGCAGTGTCAACAGAGAGATGAATCTAGCTTTGTCTTGTGCTTGTGACATGGAGGAATCACTTTCTAGTTTGATTCTATTATAGGAGTCCTACACTCACTGAGCACTTTATTAGGAACACTATGTTAATACCTTTTGCTCTTAAAACAGTCTCAGTTCTTCATGAGATTCTCCCGTAAGATGTTGGAAACATTGCTTTGAGATTCTGGTCCATGTTGACATGATTGCATCATGCAGTTCCTGCAGGTGCACTTTCATGCCGTGAATCTCCTGTTCTACCACATCTCAAATGTGTTCTACCGGATTCAGATCTGGTGACTGGGAAAGCCATAAAGAACAATGAACTCGTTGTCATGTTCATGAAAACAGTTTGAGATGACGTTTGCTTTGTGAAATGGTGCATTATCATGCCGGAAGTAGGCACTGGAAGATTGGGAAATTGTGGGGATGCACATGGTCAGCAACAATACTCGAATAGGCTGTGGCATTCAAGCGATGATTGATGGGTATTAATGGTCCCAAAGTGTGCCAGGAAAACATTCCCCGCACCATTACATCACCTCCACCAGCCTGGACTGTTGACACATGTCATGTTTGGTCCATGGATTCTGTCTTCGCAGAATTGAGATTCATCAGACCAGGCTGTGTATTTCCAGTCATCAGCTGTCCGTTTTTGGTGGTCCTGTGCCCACTACAGCCTCACCTCTCGGTTCTTGGCTGACAGAAGTGAAACCTGATGTGATCTTTAACTGTTGTAGCCCATCCACCTCAACATTCAACGTCTTGTGCAATCTGAGATGCTTTTCTGCTCATCACAATTATACAGAGTGGTTATCTGAGTTACTGTAGCCTTTCTGTCAACTCGAAGCAGTCTGGCCATTCTCCACTTACCTCTCTCATCAGCAAGGCGTTTCTGTGCACAGAACTGCAGCTCACTGGGTGTTGTTCTTTATCGCACCATTCTAAGTAAACTCTAGAGACTATTGTGCATGAAAATCCCATGAGATCAGCAGGTATAGAAATACTCAATCCAGCCCGTCTGGCACCAACTATTATGCCACGGTCAAAATCTGGCCTTTATCTGAATGATTTTTATGCATTGCTGACATGGTTGGCTGATTAGGTGATTGCATGAATGAGTAGGTGTACAGGTGTTGCTAATAAAGTGCCTAGTGAGTGCATATTGGTGTGTTAAATGCTTTCGGTGTTTTATTTCACCTTAACGTTCACAGGGACCCACACAACATAGAAGATTAGCTGTTAAAGGCTTTTCTGAGACAGTGTTGGACAAATCCTTATTTAGTGCTTTGCGTCCATTAGTGAAGACCAAGATCCATATTTATTAATGTTTTTTTAAAACTCTATTTTAACTTTTATCTTTATTTAAAGAGACAGAGAGGGGAGTATAAACATGGTACATATCACAATGAGTTGTGGATTTGTAACCATTGTTTAAAATACATAAACCTTAATAAACAAAGATAATAATAATAATAATAATAATAATAATAATAATAATAATAATGAACATACCCACATGAGAAATTCATTTCTAAGCTTCCCTTCCCTTGTTGATAGCGTTTGTTTGATATTTTTTGTAAATTTGGAAGAACTGTTTAATACTCATATGGATGGTGCATTACAGATGTTATTGTGTCTTCTGTTTTGATAGAAACTTCGAAAAGAGAGTGCTAACCAATAAAACCCTGAATAACAGGAAAGGGATTATAATAAAATGCAGAAATTAGCTCCGCCTTGATAATCATTCATTGGTCACAAAAATGATCCATTTTATCCAGGATTTAATTCAATTCAATTCAATTTTATTTGTATAGCGCTTTTTACAATGGACATTGTCTCAAAGCAGCGTTACAGAAATATATAAACACTGGATACAGATTTTAAGTGTGTGAATTTATCCCTATTGAGCAAGCCGGTGGCAAGGAAAAACTTCTAAGATGATATGAGGAAGAAACCTTGAGAGGAACCAGACTCTGAAGGGAACCCGTCCTCATCTGGGTCACAACGGATAGTGCGAAAGTAAAAGAAAGTTCATTAAGGTTTTCACATGAAGTCTTTGCTGAACTAGTCCACTGTAGCAAAAATATTTGGTTGTCGACGAAGTGAAACTGTTACTTTTTCCATTACGTACATTTATTTAACCAAATCTATCCAGTTATCTATTGTAGGGGAGTCAGGATGCAACCAATGTCTAGTCAGGGCACTTTTACACGGCGTAATCAAAACACAAAATAAGTATTTGTCATACCGGGCATGTTCTAGGTATAATGTGCATAAGTCAAAAGGTATTCCTATACTAAGGATATCTTTTAATGCATCTCTTCCCAGAAATGTCTTATTACTTGGCAAGGCCAACATACGTGGCAGTAGCCTCCAGCATTTGGCAACTTCTCCACTAAGATATGCTTTTGGTCTTTGGGTAATAAAAAAAAAATGGATAAGACATTTCCATCCAAAATTCTAGCCGTGCATGTGAGGTAGTACATTTCCACTGGAAACCCTAAAACTTAAACCACTCTTCTTTTGAGATAACGACATTTCCCTTCATATCCGTAATGCTTTTATGGTAAATGCTGCTAGATTGTTCATAGTCCAATTCCATTCTGACGTCACTGTATGATCACTGATCAGGCTTATGTCCATTTTCGCTATGGCATATACTTTTATGGCATATAAATTTTTATTGTAATCAGACAGCTTCAGGCAGTCTGAATATTTTACCACTGCATTTATTAAACTGGCTCCTTCTCCAACATGATCTTAGACAATAAATGAAGTAAATCAAAACATTTCCAAATTGTTTTGATGAAATTTATGGTTCCCTGAAGTCATAGTGTCAAAATATGTCAGGAAGATCCAATTTTAGCCAAGAAACCTATTTTTGTAAGCAAAGCATAAGTTTAAAGTAATAAATGATCATACATACTTTAAATGAATTTACTACATGTGCCCATGTAATAAGCAATGATGTGTAACCCCTTGTGTTGTTTGTGTATGTGTGTTTCAGGTTATGGTTTTTGTCCATGCCCGTAACTCCACTGTGCGCACTGCCATGAATCTGATTGAGATGGCCAAGAACCGAGGAGAATCATCGTTCTTCCAGGCAGAGCAGGGGCCGGATTATGGCCATTGTGAGAAGCAGGTGCGCAACACTACTGATCTTACTACAGTGTTCAATTATTGAACATAAATGTAACTGTAAAGTGCATGTGTAAATTGTAGGTACACGTGTAGGTGTGTACATTTTAAAGGGGAAAAAAATAATAACAGTCATGTGGTGCACAAAATGTCATCCACAACGTACTTTTCCAGAAAATAAACAATATATAGCGCCCTGTGATGCTCCACTATTCTGAGTATACAGCGGTCAGGCAAAGTGATAAGTGTGTGTTCAATTTGTAATAGCCTCCCTCTGGCAACGGCTCGGGCACTCTCTCTGCCTCTGTTTCCACGTAGAACCGAGTTGATTCTGTGGAGCTTGCGTTGCAGTGGAGGAACAGAGTGAAAGTTATTTATGAACACTTATTCATGAGCTCTAAAGCAGAGGAAAGGGAGAGAAATTGAGGTCAGTCACCTTCGCAAACTCCGTTCCTCGAGGGGGGGAGCGGTAAACAGTCTGAGGGAGACCAAGTGGTCGCGGCCTCGTTGGAAATGAAGCCTGAAGACGCAGTGCTAAACTTTTCCCACACCACTGCATTAGAAAGTGAGCTGAGACAATTAGAAATCTGCTGAGGGCACAACCTTCAGCTCCGGTGTAGAGGCCAGCTGCTTAGTCTAACAGAATGCCCTCCTACGGCGCGCGAAATCATGGACCGTGCACCACTTCAGCTGTCGTGAGCCAGGCTTTCTGCACAAGTGCTCTGCTTATTCAGAGTTAATCAAGAAGGCTTTAGACTGAAAGGCTTATGCATTCATTATTGACCACATTAACAAGAAACCTCTCTGGCTGTTGGTTTTAGAGCTACTGTGTTATCTCTGTGCAGTTACATTTTCTGTTGCAGTAGATTCTTTTTATTTCCCAGATAAAATATCCGATTTTTATTTATTTGTTTATTTATTTATTTATTTATTTATTTATTTATTTATTTATTTTTAGATGGACTAAGTAATTTCCGGAAAGTTATTTTTCTTCAGTCGCTCCAATCATTCTAAAAATATATCCGTTCTAAAAGCTCTGCTCCTTCTAGGTGACCGTAATAAGTTTGACGCGACCTGGTGCTGTGTTTTAATTTAGAAACATTTACATGTCACATGCGCTGATCTCTGAGTGAATGAGCGCTGCGGTCACAGTTGAAATAGCATCGATGTTTTCGTGTACGGTTCTCCTGGTCAGCAAATGACGGACTCCTACAGGATTTCGTTGCTCTCAATCCAGGACAGTAGTGAGACTCGGAGCGGGTTTTCACTCGGCATGCAGATAGCTTTACAGACCTCGCAGCGGTTCTCTTCAGTCTGTTGAAAGCGCAAAATCGAACTGAAAAATGAGCTTACTGCTCATAATTGTCTTGAAGTTCTCACGCGTGAGCATTAAAGGATTTGCCAGAAGTGTCTAAAAGCTGCTAGTGTTTTCCCTCCAGTACAGAACATACTGTTCTATATAACCACCACTAAAATGTGACTTCTCTCTTCACTTCCCCCCCATCTGTCATCTCGCAGTTGTGCTCCATCAGGAGCAGAGACATGTGAGTCTGTTGGTTAGGAGTGGCAGCTGTGAGAAGGTTGGAGAGTTTGTGTGCGTGCTTGTATGTGTGTGTGTGCGCATGTGTGTGTTAAGAGCAGCATTTGTTCCCCGCAGCACTAGGCGGGCTAGGGTGGTAGCGGAGAGAGAGCGAGTGTGCGAGCGAGCGAGAGAGAGAGAGAGAGAGAGAGAAAGATGCTGTGCAGTAGAGAGTGAGCTCTGGCTTCATTAGGATCTGTCCGCGGAGGCACAGGCAGAAGCGGCCCATGATGGATTAGACTCATCCTGATTGCACGCAGGCAGAGGGGATCAGTAAGCAGCTGGAGAGGCAACTCCTCACTTCTGTTCTCCTCTCTCTAGGTTAATACTGCTCACTGGACAAACATAACTCTATCCTGGACCAGCCTCATGTCTGGGTGTGGGTGGGTGTGTGTGTGTGTGTGTGTGTGTGTGTGTTATAACAGTGTTTCCCAACCTGGTGTGCCGTCTGATGAGCGCAGGGGTGCCATTTCTAAAATGCTAAAATGTGTATAAAACATTTAATGCATATGATAAATATCTGTTGTCTGAAATAATAACACAGACACAGAAATAAGACCGACACACACGAATAATAACAATAAATTATATTTTAAAAATAATAATAATCTCGACCCACTCTCTGACCTGTCAGCAGCGCGTCAGCATCAGTATGCATAACGTATGTGTGTTTTATCCTAATAATTAGCGTGTGACGGTGCGTGTGTAATGCAAAAGAGTATGGACATATTTCTTAAAAGAAATGCTCCAGATGCTTCTGGACCATCAACTTCATCCTCATGTAGCTAACGCTGTCTAGCATTAGTGTTTGTATAGGGTGCCACAAATTATAATTTTTTTTTATTTTCAAAGGGTGCCGTGACTGAAAAAAGCTTGGGAAACGCTGTGTTATAACACTGGAGTCTGGGTGATAATGTCAGGGTGTGTTTATAAAGATAGCTAATCATGTGTGAGAGCCATATGATGTGTGTGTGTGTGCACCTGTGTGCTGTTAATGCGGAAATGTGAATGTGCAGCTGGGTGTGATATGTGGTTAATTAGCTTACACTCAGTTTGAAAATATGAGAGCACTTTAACCTTTAATTGAAGTAAAAACATATGTCACAATTATTAGCACACTTAGACCCTATTTTGGACAAAATGTACCTGAAGCACGTTGTTATTTATATTATACACCTGAGTGTTTAGAAACTCTTAAGCGGTCATCCAGGACTCCCTTTTTCACTAAATATGAGGATGGAAATGCCAGTGAGAATGACCGTATCTACTGTAATATCCACTAATTGAGTAGTTTAAAACAACAACCTGTAGTGAAACTGCCTGGAAGGGGATACAGGTGTACTTTGCTCCCACACTTAGTTGGAGAGATGATTAGAGAGGGAAACATTTTTCCAAAGATTGTGGTTAGAGAGTTGTAGAAGCATTGTGAGGGTCACCAAATCTACAATTAGATGCCGCCTCTATGTCAACAAACTATACTAAAGCCATGCCAAAAGAAAGCTTTTTCCTTTCATCTAACTGCACACATAAGCAGCTGGAGTTTGTTAGATGCTACTGGAACTTTCACTGGATCAAGGTTCTCTAAGCCAGATGAGACACAAGTAGAGCTTTTTGCAGACAAACACTGAAGGTGGGTTTGGTGTTTAAAGAAGGATAATTATATTGAAATGAATTGAATCCCCACTGTGAGGTACAGTATGGTGGAGGATCTGTGAGGATGTGGGATCATAGACTCAATAGGCATCATAGACTGCAAGACATATTAATTGAAAATCTGGCTGCCTCTGCCAAGAAGCAAAAAATCAAAGCTTTTAACTCTTGATGTGAACCCCACAGAAGACTGAAACGGTGAGCTGAATGAGAGTCTACAATCGAGGACTGCGGAGGATCTGGAGAGATTGTGTATTGTGATCAGATTCGTTGCTCTGTGATTTCTCCAATTTCACCAGTTTCTAGATTCAGTTGCACAGAATACTAAAGGCAGGGGTGCCAGTAATTGTTACACATTTTTTGAAGCAAGTGTTTTTGTATTCTTGTTTTTTTTTATTTATATATATATATATATATATATATATATATATATATATATATATATATATATATATATATATATATATATAAAATACATTTCAATTGAAAATTCGATTTTTCTCCAATTTTCTCCAATTAACCATGAAAACACTTTATCATAGCCTTTCAAAACCACATTTACCAAGGGTGCCAATACTTCTGGAACTGACTCTGTGTGTGTGGTTTAGATATGATCTGGGATGTATAAATACTCGGGGGTGGAGGTGGAGCGGGTTCTCTCTTAGGAGAGTGCCGCACACTAACTTTATATTTAAATCTCCCAACACAAGGCAGACTGATGCATTTAATAACCTTTACCTTGATCCCAGGGGCTTTGCCAAGATAAATGCTCCTTTCGGCGTCTTCTCTAATCCGCATTCTATTTATACGAGCCAGGTATAAATAAACGCAGTGCATCTCATCGCTCTCATTTCTTGCTACTGAACGCAGAGCTGGAGCAGCAAGGTTATGTTTTATACACATTGAGCATGATTAACTTCATATAGTTCAGCTATGGAAATCAGCCTCGTGTGTTTCCATGTGCTGATTAGTGTACGTCATAATATGTCACATCATAGTTTCTGAAAAACTACGGATATGATTCTGACACTAGTGGAAGTAATGATTTAGGACCGTTTGAGTGAGCAAGCAGAAAGTGAGCCCAGGTGATCCTGTGGAAAGTATTTTAGGTCGTAGGTGTCTCTCTGGACATTTTGAGCTTTCCGTGCTAAAGCAGCTTGCTCTAGAGGTTCATAACAGTTGAGACGGATTAAACACTTTGGTCGGCTCGTAGCTCCTGGCATCAATCGCACGGGTGAGCCTATCTCGGTAGCACTGCTTGTTTGCTTATGAAAGTTCCCCTGCATTAATATTTATCTGTTTTTAATCCTCTGTGTGCATGTGCAGTACAAATACAGCACCTATAAGGTCAATTCTATAATTTGGCCCTATTTATTCTACTTTAAAAGTTAGACATGAGCCCACTACATATCTCCCTCGCGCTGTTCATTAATTTGCTCCATCACTTAGCTTGAAGAGGCTGTCAATCAGGCTTAAATATCTTAATGCACTCACTTGAATAAGTGATAGTAGGAAATAGCAGTAATAATGGCAGTTTATCACACTGCTGTCGATGCAGAGCACTCTCTGTTAAATAGCAAAAGTTTCTAATTGAGTGGGGATGTGCATGGGCGTTTAAGTGCATGTTGAAATGAGGGATGTGTGCACGCACATCAGGGGGGTGGATTAGAATTAGAGGAGAGAGAGATAGACAGCTAGATAGTGGGAAAGGGAGAGAAAGAGGTTGCCTAAGACAAATATATTTGGGGTATTAAATCAACAGGCAACCCCGAGCCCCCATTCAGTAAATAGTCTGATTAATAAGTTTATATAATTATTCCCCTCCTCAGAGGATTAAAGAACTTCCTCTTCAGACAGTATCTAGGACAGCACTTGTTTGTATTATTTGTGTTATCTACAGTGGCATTTATTTTTTATGCACATACTTAGGTTTGAATTTGGATTGTTACAGTGTCACAGTGTTTGATCAGACAGTTACGTCACTGCTGACATTTTCAAAATACTGATTAAAATGCATTTCCATCTATATATCTCTCTTTCCTGTTTTTTTGTTTTTTTTAAACATCGGCGGTTCCAATCCTATTTGTGTCCACAACCCCTTCCTACTGGACTCGCTCTAAATCATCCTACAGCAACCTCTGTTTCTCTGTGCAGGGGGTGTGGACCACACTGAAAACCCTTTGGCTGTGTAATCCACTACTGTTATAAACTTTGCTAGTTCTGCTGCAACTCCTAGCATGTTCTTAACATTTTCATAATCAACAGCAATAGAACTAAAGTGATTATTTTCATAATCAACAGCACTAAAGTGTAAGGCCTGGCTTACAGTGTAAGGCCCTGCTTACACTACTGAATTTTCGGTTTAAAACGGCGTTTTAAAATGAAAACGATCCTCGTCCACACTGGTGTTTCCGCTGTGTTTCAGAAACGATCTCCGTCCCAGACTACACGACCCAAAACGCATGTCACATGACCATTCATGCACACTGGGCATGCACATACAAGTGTAAACAGGAAGTTGGTTGCTAGTCACTGGCAAACCGACATTCCATGTAGTGCTTATGCTGCTTGAAATGAGATTTGTTGCCAATTGCTATAATCATAGCTTGCGTGTTGTGCATGTAATCAGCTGCAGTATTATAAAATACAGAATTTAACTGCACAATGGCTGCTAAGAATGACGACAAAGCCAGCAAAGCTTGTGTTCAGTCTCCGTGTTGTTGTATATATGATCAAGGTGGCATAATGGTCATATGGTAGGGGCTTGACGAATCAGGGAAGGATACGCAATAATCCAGAAAACCCAATCAGGGGGCAAATGTGAGAGAAACCACGCCTTTGTTTCCAAAAGTCTTTGTTTTAGGCTGTTTACGCTGAAACGCGAGCCTGGAGTTTTCAAACTAAAATGGGGTCTTCTGCATTTCCAAAAGTCTCAGTTTTCTAGTGTCGAAAACGCTGGAGTAGTGTAGACCACAGGCGTAACCGTAGCAAACATAATGCATTTTAAAACGAAAACATACTAGTGTAAACAGGGCCTGAGAGATTATGGGAAAGATGTTCTCAAAATACCTTTCTAAGAAAAAAAAAAAACAATTAGGTGATTAGACCGCCACAATTCCAAGCATTCTCTTCTTTAACTTCCAGGGAGGTAGAAGTCTAACATGTGCTTCCTCCAGGACACACGACGCTAACTAAATGCATCTTTTCGAACTGCTGCCCATGCTGCATCGTAGGACAGTGTAACACCCTCGGAGGGAAGTGCTATCTTCCCTCGTCCGCATACACAAGCTCAAAGAAGCACATGATTAGCTAGTGTTGCTGTGATTGACAGAGGTGAGAGAGTATGGCATCCCTCGCACTCAGAGAGCATAGCCAATTAATACCATGATGCCAGTTATCATAATGTGACTTACAAGAAAATCACAATCTTATTTTGAAACTGTATTTTCTGTCAGCGATTAGACTCTTCTAGTACTTGAACAAACCAGCATCCTTGAAGCTCCTCCAAGTGATTTGCATCATTGCAAAGAATAAAAGCAGGATGGACGCATCTACCAAATGTATGTAATAAGTGGATAAATAAACGTATGCGGTTGATGAGTAGATGTTGTGTCAGGGTTTTTTTTTCACCCAGCGCCGGACATGACTCCGTACAGGATCCTGAGCACGCCTCGCTTGAAGGACTTGAGTCTATAAATAGAAATGATGGATGGGGATTCCAGGCCGAGTCCCTGCCATAACTCCTACCCCATTTATTCTGCTTAGCACACAGCGACCTATTATCGCTAACGCACTGCATATGCCACAACACTGCTTAAATCCAGAGTGCAGCTGCAGTTATATAGCAAAACAATAAAATGTTACTTTGAAGCTGCAGAGCTGTGGCTGTGGCCGTTTGCACCTTCACTCTAGTGTGCAGTGAATCCTCTGTACAAGAGCAGACCGCATTTTATTGCAGGTGAAAATTGCCCCTACACAAGCTTCCTCTGTGCTGTACATGCTTCCTGCCGCACCCGACCCCCCCACACACACCCCCACCGAACTGTTTGGAATTGCTAAAGCCTGTTAAAGGGACCTTGTCCTGGCAAGAAGGAGTGTGTAGGTTACAGTAGAAATGCAGCTTATACAGCAGGGTCATTGATCTGGTGACAGGGAGGATCAGTCTGCGCTGTGTGTTGTGGGCATGAAGCCGATAAAACCGGGCTGAAATTGGGAGGGGGTTGAAAAAACGTGCCCCCAATTTGCCACTCTCTCAGGGACCTGGCTGATCTGGCAACCATGACCACAACCCTGTTCAAAGCCAGACTGTGTTCCCTGCCTGTTCTACAGTAGCCTTGCTGATCCCTAATTCAGAAGCCGCCTTCCTGGAGTAAAGCCCTGGCTTTCAGCCCTCTGCCACAGTCATGTGTCTCAGCACTCACTCACAGCCTTCCTCTCATCTGTCCAAGGATGGAGGACAGGAGACATCTAGTGCTCAGATATTGTGCCTGCAGCCAGTTTGGCTGTGAAGGTTATAGTCAAAGCTGCAGTAGTTAAAAGACCTGAACAGGACCATTTATTTCAGAAAGCTCTTTCATTTTTTACTTCGTCTGTCTTTGTGTATCTATCATGTTGTAAACTTGAGTCTTACAGAGAGACAGGTTTGTGGCGAGACTGATAGTTCGAAGACGCCTTTCCTGCAGCAGTGGCTCACCATTCCCTAGAAAGGGATGGCTTTTTGAGACAGCATCTTGTCGCTGTTGTTTTTTTGCAGTAATGAACATGTGTTGATGTGGATGAAAGCTGAGCCTGCTGTCTGTGCTGGACTGCTCAGGTGGAGTTCTGATGGAGATTTTTTTAATGGATGGAAGAGATGGCAGTTGCTGCTGGCAGGCTGAGGGTCTTCCTCTGTGATGTTCAAGTCGCTCTGTACTTAAACATGCTTGTCAGCTTCCGTCCATTGGCTCAGCCCCCTGCTGCCTGAGACGGGTCTGCAGTACAGGATTGAGCTCATTAATTTCTATTGCCTGGAGGTTTGTTTACATCTATTTTCACATCGCCACCTGAGGCTGTCTTTATCAGCTGCCGTCGAGGTGAGCTACGTCCTTGTCTCTGCAGCTTCTAAAGACCAAAGCATGACCTACGTAGAGTGGAATGGTGTGTTACACAGTGCATACACATCCAGACATCAACTCCTCTCAGACACCAACTGTTTACCTTGTCTAGGTAAACAGTTTTTTTTTTCCAGAAGATTTCAAAAAGCTGCCAAGACCCAAGCTTTAATCAAAGTTAATATATATGCTGACCAGTCACTGTAACAGGAACACCTGTAAACCAATCAGAATATCATGTGACAGCAGAACAATGCATAAAATGATGTCAGGTCAAGAGCTTCAGTTAATGTTCACTTCAAACATCAGAATGGAAAAACAATATGATTTGTGAGTTTGACCGTGGCATGGTTATCGGTGTCAGATGGACTGGTTTGAGTATTTCAGAAACTGCTGATCTCCTGATTTTCATACACACAACAGTCTCTAGAGTTTTCTAGAATGCGTAAAACAAGAAAACATCCTGTGAGTGGAGGGTCTGCAGGCTGAAACGCCTTGTTGATGAGAGAGATGAGTGACCAGATTGGTTTGAAGTAACAGGATGTCTATAGTAACTCAAATAAGCACTCTTTAGAAGCGTGGTGATCAGAAAAGCATCTCAGAACAAACAGAAGAAAAGAGCATGTCAGGTGCCACACATTTCAGCCAAAAACAAAAATCTGAGGCTATCATGGGCACCCAAATTGGACCGGTGAAGAATGGAAAGAGACCAGGTGATTCCTGTTTCTAATCTTGGCCAGTTTCGATGAGCCTGTGCCCAAAGACAAGTCCAATACAAACACAAGACCAAGACTAGCCAAGATCGAGTCAAGAGTGAGTATCAAACAGATCGAGGTCAAGTCAAGGTCAAAAGCAAATACCATCAACTTCTATATTCAATTCAAGTACACTTTTGAGACTTGAGTTATACAACCCTAACCTCAGATATGGATGTATTGTCTGTTATGTCACTTTATGTCTACATTGTTTATTTAGAATTTTTGTGGGGGGTTTTTTTGTTTGTTTGTTTTTTTGGTTCGTTTTTTTTTTTTTTTTGCACTGCCGATTTGAAAGACTAGAGAAATAAACCACAAGGAACGTGTGAATAAATGCTCAGAACATTAAAGTCAGTATTGTGCAGCTGCTGAAGGTTTGTGTTGGGGCCTGACTGAGAGAGAGAGAGAGAGAGTGTGTATTTGAGTGGCAGCCTTTCATGCTCACCCACTCACTCTCATGCAATGTTAATGACTCTGTCAAACCATCAGTAGAAATATTATGACTATCAGCAGTCCCCAAATCTGTGCTGAGCTGCTTTCTCTCTGCTAATTTAAGAATGAGATGAGTTCTTTGGTGTGTGAATCCCTTTATTCTGATTGATTCGAAGTCGGAAGGATGGTACTGAAGGAGGTCGTTGTGACGCAGGTTGCAGCCAGATGGCGCTGAACGCCAGACATGCTCTGTGTCTTTGTTGTGTCCCTGTGCGGTGTAGTCGGTGTCTTTTCCGCTCTATTCTGTGGAAGAGGTAATCAGCTGTGTCTGCTCGGCCTCAGCATAGCGGATAGGGAGATGATCTCTCTACGGCAAGCCGTAATCAGGCTTGATCACAGAGCTGATGCGCTGCCACCTTGAATCCAGGCTGTGAATAGAGGAGGCTGTCCCTGCCTCACTTCAACTGAGGATCCTATAACATAGCCTTAATGCTCCCTGACACCTCAAAGTAAACCTTATCTTAAGCATTTCAATTAGTGTGCAGCCTTTGCCTGTACATACCAGCCATCTGTTTACAAAACCAGACAGACAGAGAGATAGCAATAATAATTCAAATGTAATTAAAAATGTTATGTCCTTGTATGAGCATTATGGTAATGATGTATTGCAGCAGTTCACTACATTGTATTCTCATTCTGCCACAATTATGGCACACAAAATATGTTTAGAGCAAGGCTATTCATCTTTGTTTATATAGCCCTTTCCATCTTGAATTTAAAATCACAAAGTGCTTGACATACAAAGGATTAAAACGTCAAAAAATGTACTTATGATAAGGCACACAGAAAAGAATTGGTGAAGGAATGAATGAGAATTAATCACAAATGAATTAACTGCAAATGTGTGAGATTCACTCTATCATGAAATCTTAATTGAACAAAGTCGCACGACTAGGAATAGGCCAGGGTAAACAAATACGTTTTTTAATCTGGATTTAAAATCCGTTACTGGGCTAGCATGCCTACAGTTCTCTGGAACAATCTTCTAGTTTAGGGGCGACATATGAGAATAGGCTCGAGGCTTGGGTTTTGAGACTAGGCTTGCCTCAGCTGAGCGAAGTCCTCGGGATGGGTCGTACAAAGGGCACGTTCTTTCTTTCCTTTTATTTCATTTTATTTTTATTTCTTTTCTTTTTTTTTGGATTCATGCTGTGTCTCACGGTGGCTCCTCACATATATTCACATTATCTTTCATAACAGACAACTTCAGAGAGCAGTCACATCAGCTTGACTCGGGCTAAACGCACAAATATATATTATACATGTTTGACTTAACTGGTTTTAAACACAGGGTTCATACAAGGTGCTTGGATTTGGCTTTTTAAAATTTAAGTACTGGAAAACTTTGAAAATAGGCTTCTTTTTTTTTTAATCTAGTGGTGCTTGAATTATAAGTCGATAAATACATAATCACAAAAAAACTGTAAAGTGTTTATTTTATATAGAACACGAATACAATCCTTTCACCCAGTACGACTCCCCGCTGTGGCGCCTCTACTCGTTATCACGGAGACAGCTCCAGGAGTAGCTAACTAAAAGTAGCGACGCTACCAACTTAACTACATTTATGAGTAAATACAAATAAAATAATTCAATAAGGTTATCACTGCATGCCGAGGGATTTATTTTATGTTCTGAATACAACAGTCTGATTGTATTAATCAACATCTTGTTTAAATCTGATTTATTTAGTATTTATTATTATTTCCATGATTCATTAATGAATCAGTGGTATATAAAAAAAATTTAATTAATAATTTATAGTTGCATGTATTATTATTGGGCAATCAGAAGTATAAATTATTTAATGTGGAATCAAATAATAAATCGTACACCTTTTATATGTAATCCTTGCAAACCAAAGATTAAAATACTTTGATTATAACACGACATCCAAGAGTTCAAGCTCAAATTTAAGGACTCATATAGAAGTGAACGCGACTGTCATGTTGAATTGATAAGTAGTCTAATGTGCACGTTATAAACTATTTAAAAAAATATTTTTAAATTGTGTTTAATTTCTTTATGCAGATTTATAATTATTCATAAGCTGATTCACAATCATGACATCATAAAAATGTTGCCCATTTAAGTAGCTTCAGTGTAGGTAGCTACTTTTTGTTAGTAAATTGTAGTGTAGCTAAGTACTTTTTTTAAAAGGGTGGCTTGACTGTAGCTTAACCACTTCAAACTATGAGTAGCGTGTAGCTTGAAAAGCGACAGTTTCAAACCAGCTTCCTCAACACTGCCGAAATCACAGCTTGTAAGTGACTGTTGGTGAACATGCAGTCTTTTAACGGGCCGCATTTCAGTCTCTATTTTACACCCGTTCCATTGTCTGACAACAGAAAAGTATGTAAATGAGAACAGCTGCATTGGGAATTCGGCTGCATTAAAATAAAGTATGTGAGCACAAAGAGTAGGAAAGGAGCAAACAGATGTAAAGGACTGACACTAGACAGAATGCATATATGACATAATGAAATGCTAATCAGCACATGACCTCATCTGCTGACATTTAGCGACTTTCCATTGAAAATTGTTGGTATATTGACGTTATGGTGCAGATGAAGCAATGCCTGGGAAATGCAAATTTAGTCCAGAATGGCTGGAAAAGATGCCATATAGAAATTCTTTGTTTCTTTGCTTATTTATTTATTTGTTATTTATTTATTTGGAAATTTTTAAAGAAGAAATAAAGAATATGTTTGAATAATAGCTCTTGTATAGTCCTTGAAAACTAAAAAAATAGCCCTTGAAAATGCCTTGAAAGCCCTGGAATTTTATTGTGAAGCATTTGTACAAACCCTGTAATCAGATTTCCCCTTTCTTGACTTTGAGAAAGACATTTTGGTTTTAAAAGAGAAATGGCTCGCTAGCTAACAGCGTTGACTGACTCAGCTAGAAAACCGTCATGGCAGGGCATCTCACCAGCAAAGTGAACAATAATGATCACTTCTCTTGCAATGGATAATATGAGATTGGAGTGGAACACTAAAGATTTCATATAGTGAATGTTCACTGTTTAATATAAATATGCACATTATACACTGCACAATGAAGACCTCTTTACTTAGCACATACATTGGCACTGATTTTCTTTAATAATAAAATAATTTAAAAAAAACATTACCCAGTGCTATTTTTGTTGCTGCACTAATTAGTTGTACTAACTCCTCTCTACCCGGATAGTGGCTGAATAATATTTTGGACTGTGATCTATTTGTACTAGCATGAGGATATGTTTTTGATAGAGATGACTGACCACTTCTTTATGTCGCTCTGATTAAGTTGATAAATGATGGAAATGGAAATGTACAGAGAGTTGTGTATAACCGCAGTAGGCCAGGTTAGGAATATGAAACTGCCTTGTTTCTCCTAATCATGCCTACTCTATACTCACCAACCACTTTATTAGAAACTCCTTACTAATCCTGAGTAGCTGTTATAAAATGGCTAAATTGTGGCCAAAAAGGAATGCACATGGTCATCAACAATACTCAAACAGGCTGCCATATAAACAATGCTCGATTAGTATAGAGGAGCCTAGTGTGTGCCAAAAAATATTCCCCACATCATTACACTGCCACCACCAGCCTGGTGATTGACCCAAAGCAGGTTGGGTCCATGGATTCATGCTGTTAAAGCCAAATTCTGATCCTACCATCTGCATGTCTCAGTAGAAATCGAGATTCATCAGACCAAGCCAATTTGGTGAGCTTGTGCCCACTATACCCAGTGCTTTCTGTTCTTGCCTGACAGGAGTGGAATTCGAGGTGGTCTTCGGCTGTTGTAGCCCATCCACCTCAATATGTTGTGCATTCTAAGATGCTTTTTTGCTCACCATGATATTACATTGTAATTATTAGAGTTACTGTAGCCTTCCTGTCAGCTTGAACCAGTCTGGCCATTCCCCTCACACCTAATCAACAAGGTGTTTTCACTTGCAGAACTGATGCTGACTGACATGTTTGTTCATTTGTTTGTTTGGTTTTTTTTGCACCATTCTGTGTAAACTGTAGAGACTTTTAGGCCTAAAAATTATTCAACAACCATGCCTTGATTAAAACAGTCACTGGGATCACATTTTCCCCCCAGTCTGAGCATTTACTGGAGCTCCTGACTTGTATATGCATAATCGTATGCATTGAGCTGCTGCTAACTGATTGGAGGATTGGATTGTTGTATAGATGAGCAGGTGTTCAGGAGTGTATGTCTAATTTAGGGCAGAAAGCCGATGAAATTTAAGAATTTTGTATAATTTTTTTATGATATTTTATTTTTCCATTGGAATAGCATCTCTACACCTGAAAGGAAGGCGTGCAGTTGGACTACGGGTGAGCTTGGCTTTCCTGAGCTGTAATTGGCCAACTATGTTTATGCCCATTGGCTATGTTTTTCTCTGCAGTGCCTTGACTGTGTCTAAGACCAATTGAAAGCAGAATGAAGCACTCTCATTAAGCTGTAGGAAGGAGCCTGGGGATAAAGATGCAGGCAGAGAAACCGATCCTGAGAGAACAGCTTGTTAGAAAACAAAAGGTCCAACAAGTAAAGGAGAATCTGTAACCAGGATAAACATCTTATTTACATTTACAGCCTTTTGCAGACGCCCTTATCCAGAGCGACTTACATTTATTTCATTTATACATCTGAGCATTTGTGGGTTAAAGGCCTTGCTCAGGGGCCCAATAGTGGCAGCTTGACGATGCTGGGGTTTGAACACATGACATTCTGATCATTAGCGCAACGTCTTAGCCACTGAGCTACCACTGCCCTACAGCTTATGATGGAGCAATTAATTACCAAACTAAAAACAGAAGCAGCACTCGGTGATCTGCGAGCGGTCGGAGCATTAAAGGAGAGAAAATGGTGTGAATGGCACTCTGGAACCTTTCATTAAAAAGCAGAAATAAAACGCTTGACTCCCCAATGGCAAGGAGCAGCTCATTACAGACAGCTGTTTGATTGAGGGTGGATCAGCGCATTGATTATCAAGAAGGAACATATCCTTGAGGAATAGGGAATAGTCCTCATTAAAGGACAGAGAGGAGAAACTCTTAAAGCAATACCATACATAACAAAGAGGACTTTTTGGTGAGGATCATGGAAACACAGACACACACTAGATGCGTGAATGGACACAGACACGTGAGTGCAGCGAGATTGTCTTCTGATAGTTCTGTGTTAGTTGGTATTCTGTGTGTGAGCTGATGAAGAAGCAGACAGATATTCTGTCTGCAGTTTTTTTTTTCCTCTGAAAACCGATGGGGCCTGGTTGCCATTGACCTCTATTTAGAGTGAGGCAGAAAGAGATAAAACCTTTTGATGGGGAGGCCATTACTGTCAGCCGAGGTCACGACTTATGCTGCCAGTCAACACAACACATCTCAATCACCTCACTGATGAATGCATTGGGGGGGAGTGCACGGTATTGGAGCACATGAACATGTTGCAAGCAACACTGCTGATGTTACTACTGCATGTGGAAATGTACCTCAAACACCTGTGGAAAATAGAACACAAAAACATACAATTGAGGTTTTATGCCAGCATTTATTTTAATCAATATCGACAAACATTGCCTTGAGCTGGGTGGTTTGTCTAAATCGGGGATATTTGAATAAGCAGATACTGACTTATAATGGTTGAATGGTGACATCAGTAAACTTTTTATGCATTAATGATTGATTTATGACTATAATTTAAACCATTTAAAGTGGTTATGTTTTATGTTTCCTTTTTGTAGTTTCATATTTATTTTGAAGTAACAATAACAATAGCCTAGTTTTAAATGAATAGATTTAATACAGTTTGTCACACCTTGATGTCTAAGTAGTTGGTTTAAACTGTTTAAGTATAGTCCTAAATCTTCTTGTATTAAATGTTTGTTTTTTTTAAGTTATAAAGGATTCCTGAAGTGCCTGGCCGTGCTTGTGAGATGCAGAGCCACATAGCCAGTATACTACACTTGAATAAATGTGTGTGTGAACTCTACAGGTGCAACGCTCACGGAATAAGCAGATGAGGGAGATGTTTCCAGATGGATTTGGGATCCACCATGCTGGGATGCTGAGGCAGGACCGCACACTCATGGAGAACATGTTTTCCAGAGGCTACCTAAAGGTCCTGGTGTGCACAGCCACTCTGGCCTGGGGTGTCAACCTGCCTGCTCATGCAGTCATCATTAAGGTGAGAAATGGCACTGAACACTTTAGCCCATGTGCCAACTGAAATATTTTTAAAAATCCAGGCAGAATTCCCCCCCTCTAACTGACATGAGAGTCTGTGTGTTTCTGTGTCCTATAGGGTACTCAAATCTATGATGCGAAGAGGGGCACATTGGTGGATCTGGGCATCCTGGATGTGATGCAGATTTTTGGCCGTGCTGGCCGTCCTCAGTTTGATAAATACGGAGAGGGCACCATCATCACGTCACATGACAAGCTGAGCCACTACCTCACCCTGCTCACGCAACAGAACCCCATAGAGAGTCAGTTCCATGCCAGCCTGGCTGATAACCTCAATGCTGAGGTACACGCCTAATCACTGCCATTCCCATAAACACATTTTTAAAAATCCAACAACTCAACTAGATCTCAGCTGATGGACATTTTGATTCAGAACTAGGAACATCTAACTATTGTGTAGTTTCATTCAGAGGTTTTCCAAGTGGGGTCCCAGGGGTTTGTTAAAGCATAACCACGGGGTCCATTATCAAAGCAATTATTACTGAAGCCCTTATAGTTATTAGCTTGTTTGACTGATTACTTTAATAAAATCGGTTTAATCCAAACCTCAGTAGTTTAACAGCAAGTCTATAAGTAATGTCAGTTGGGACCTTGGATATGTTGGTGCGAAATTCAGGAATAAAAAGGTTTATGGCTACAATAAAATAGCCAGAATATCACAGTACACAATTAAACAGTTTCATAGGATAATGTTCATAAAATAAATCTCTACTGAGGGTGTCTATGGACATATCTATCAATCATTTGGTTTGAGAGCCCTTGGTTGATTTTATGTAGTGTCAACTACAGAAGAACAGATGAATTAAAAGCTTAATCACTGTAGGAAAGTTCCTCATCCTCCCACATGATGGCAGCATCTTCTAATAGCATTAAAAAATATCTAAGATCTAGAGGTATCAAAATGTCCACCAGGTGGTGCAATTGAACAGTAAGCTACAGCACTCTGCCAATCCCCTCACATCAGATATGAAGTTTATATCTCCACCCGCTCCTCGGTATTCTTTGCTACCCCATGTCTGCTTGTCATATCTGTGTTCTGTTGTGCATATACCCCCATTCTGTTCTACCACTCCTATCAGGTGGCTTTAGGAACTGTGACCAACATTGAAGAAGCTGTCAAGTGGTTGAGCTACACCTACCTCTATGTACGAATGAGAGCCAATCCACTTGCTTACGGCATCAATCACAAGGCCTACCAGGTACCACATCAATACCTTCCTCATATTCATCTGGGTCTACCTCAATGCTCCTCTCGTCCTGTTTATCAAGTGGCAGATGATTCTCACTGCTCTTTTTGTTTTTGTTTTTCCCAAGACTTTGTTGTTGTCATAGTAGATCTCTGTACAATAGTTCCCACTCGAATCTCTCTTACTAATGAGCTCTTAACTCTTTTATAGATGGATCCCAGGCTGGAGTTGTACAGGAAAGAGTTAGTAGTGGAAGCTGGGCGGAAGCTGGATAAAGCTCGGATGATCCGTTTTGATGAGAGGACTGGTTATTTTGCTTCTACTGACCTTGGCAGAACAGCCAGCCACTTCTACATAAAGTATAACACAATTGAGGTATAGTGGTAAATTGCACTGTTTGACCACATCTTCCTTACCTTGCGTCCACGCTAGCATCCAACGAGTCACTCATGTCACTTGAAGCAGCTGGTACTGTTAAGGTCTGATGTGAAATGGTAGTTGCTATAGTATTATAATAATAATAATAATAATAATAATAATAATAATAATCTGTTTAATTTCTATAGCACCTTTCCAGAGCTAAAGGACGCTTTACAATACAACGATATATAAACAATGAACAATCATGGACGAACACACAATGTGAAAAACAAAGAGCAACCAAACACAGAAAAGAAATACACAGTACAGTCTCTGAGAAAATGCATTAATGCACTGAGAAAAATGGCAAGAAACAGAGTTTATATGAGCTTGAAAGGTGAGGGAGGGATCAAAAATAATGCCTACATTTTTTTACAGTACTAGATGGTTTAATGAGAGTGCTATCAATGTCACAAGTAAGGTCATAGAGGCTATGTTTAGTAAGCGTTGGCGTTCCGATAATAATGATCTCAGTTTTGTCCAGGTTTTTTAAAAAAATTGGAGTTAAGCCATCCTTTTATTTCATTGACATATGCTGATAGTGGATCAGTCTGGAGAGTGCGAGCAGATCTGCAAGCTGTATAGATTTGAATGTCCTCGGCATAACAGTGGTACCTGAAACCGTGGTTGCGAATAAGTTGACCCAAAGGCATTTTATTTATATATATATATATATATATATATATATATATATATATATATATATATATATATAAATAAAATAAATAGTAGAGGTCCAAGAACTGATCCCTGAGGGGCACCTAATGAAAATACAGTAGACGACTTATAATCCTGCATAGTATAGTATACATATGTAGATATACTATATGCTTTTAAAGCACACTATTTAAACAGAAAATAAGTAACGCAGTAATCAGTGTAAAAAATAAATTAAATTGGTTGTGTGGCTTTAAGTTATGTGCTAGGTTCCTACTATCTTTGTTGAGGAAGTACACTCACCAAAGGCACCAGCAATCTCTGCTACTTCCTCCCAAGCTTTATTATTCTTTGTAATGTCTTAATACACATTTAATGAGAGGTTATATATCACACCATCAGATGAAGCAGCCGTTATAAGATTTTACTCCATTTTTGTGCGTCAGTAGTAAATGGGAACTAATTGTAGTTAAGAAGTTTAGGTTGTGAGTAGCCATAGGATTGGTCTGAGGAATCACTCATGACAGTCATTTTGTTTCATCCCTTTACTGGGTCATAACGAATTTTGATCTTAATTCAGATGTTGCTTGTTGCACGGTTGCTTTGCTGCCTGTTCGTGTGAATATGGGTTTTTTTTAATTTAATGAACGAATGTGTGAATTAATGAATGAATCTGATTATAGTAGGATTTTCTATTATCTGTCTGTCAGCACCACAGATTTATTTTTTTTTCTCACTACATTTATAGCATCAATGAAAGCAATGCAATGTCATGGCTATTTCTTTATTAATTTTTTTTATAAAGAAAACAAGTATTTAACAGTTCAACTCAATGTCATGGATGGGAATGCCTTCCATCACGCCAACAAGTCTAGTCCTTCTTGATGCAAATTTTATGCCTGAAAGACCCTTAAAATATGCTTTAAACAAGAAGGAAGCTATTGGCAATGGAGAGATCCTTGCTGCCTAAAATTTTTCTTGTTTACTGATATTTTACTGTCATTGTGCTACTTGTACGAAATTATGGCATGTTTTTTTACAATCGCTTATTGATTGGGAAATGTTTTCCAGACGTTCAACGACCTGTTCGATGCTCAGAAAACCGAAGCCGACATCCTGAGTATTGTCTCTAAAGCAGAGGAATTTGAGCAGGTTAAGGTAAGAGGCCACGTTGCATTTGTAGCTGGAGGGATTTGATTTAAGAGAACGTGCCCGAAGTGCAGCTTTCACTCGTGCCTTACATGCCCTCACGTGAAAGTGTGTGAAGTGTCGTGGCTGACGGCGTTGTGCTGTGTGCAGGTCCGAGACGAGGAACTGGAGGAACTGGAGAAGTTGTTGAGTTGCTTTTGTGAACTGCCAGCAGCTGGTGGAGTAGAGAATGGCTACGGCAAGATCAACATACTGCTGCAGACCTACATCGGCCGCGGCGAGGTGGACAGCTTCTCCCTCATCTCTGACCTGTCTTATGTGGCCCAGGTAACACACACTCACACTCACACACACACTCATACTCACACACACACTCATACACACACACACTCATACACACACACACACTCATACACACACACACATCCTTGCATGCCAGACATTTCTGACATAAACTGAACAGCTTCTGGGGCATGTTTCAGTATATTATTTTGAACATTCCTGTTTTTACCTTTATTGTGAACCCATATTTCACATTTATAATCCCAGTAATCTGATGGAGCTGGGATAAATGAATCTCACTAAAAAAAAACACTGGATTATCCATGTAATAATCTGTTAAATGTTACTGGAGATAAGTAGATTTCCTACGCAAAGTTGTCCCTGGGTGTGAATGAGCATATAAGTGTGTGTGTGTGTGTGAGAACAATGCCCTGTGAACGACTGGCTTCCCATCCAGGGTGTATTTCCGCCTCACGTTCAGTGTTTTACTGAAGATGAATGAATGGATAAACGTGATCCATTCTTGGTCAGAGTAAGGTTTTAATGTTTGCAGTAATGTTTAATCCCTAACACCACACACCTCACTGGCTAAATAAAAGAAGAGCATTTCTAAAGGCAGGGATTTTGCTTATTTGTTTTGTAAGATTGTTGTATAGCACACAACCTGTCACAACGATGTATTATTATCTTTCCAATACAATACACACTACCAGTCGAAAGCTTAGACACACATTCTTTATTTTTATTTTTTCCCCCCACATTTTAGAATAATAATAATGTCATCAAAACTCTGGTGTAACATAAACGTAACTATGGGAATTATGTTGTGATAAAAAATCTAAATAATTTAATATTTTCGCATCTTCAAAGTAGACAAGCTTTTTGCCTAGAATTTCCAGAAATGTATTCTTGGCATTTTCTCAACCAGTTTCCTGAGGAATTCCCCTGAGATGCTTTTTAAACACTATTAAAGGAGTTCCCACCTACGCTGGACACTTATTGGCTGCTTTTCGGAATATTTCACTCCGAGTCGTCCGGTTATAAAAATGGTAGTTTTCTAATGAACGAAATGAAGATGTTCGTAGGATTCTATTTTTTCTCTACGACACCGATTTCAGACATTGAATCGTACACCTTCAAATCAAGAGTTTTTTAAGATCATGTGAAACATTTCAGTGGAGTGTCTCCTGTTGACCGGTAGTGTGCATTAGCAGTGATTGAGAGACCTTTGTGTAGCGTGTCTGCTTCCCATTCTACATCTTCACATCCTCTGCTGAAGCCATCGCTCTAGCTCTTTTCTGCCCTAACTGGTTCCATGTGGCCAAATAGTTGAAATAGTTCGAGCTAATTCCCTCTTTGCTCCTAATTCGGCCGATTTCAGACAAACAGCCGGGGATCCTGCAAAAGCCGTCACTGTTGACTAAAACATATCTCATTTTAAATCCAGGTCCTCCCTGATGTTCCTGCCTGTGATTGCACCCACTACATCCACGTGGGCAAAAAAAGATACATTTGTGGGGGAAAAAATATTAAAAGCAAAAAAAAACTTGAGCACTATTTCGATCAGTGAATGAAATAGCTCCTAAATGTGAGTTGTGAGGTACAGTAATAAATAGACAGTCACGTTTAACACATATATAGTGCCTTGACTTTTTGAACAGACATTTCTGCACAATGAATAGACAGAGTCATTGATGGAATGGTAATTGAACTCTTATGCTGTGGAATTAGAGAAACTTCCTGTATTGGCCCCTGTTTGACGGAACGCTTTCTGTTCCTCATCTCACAAACTGCCAACTGCTGTAGAAATGTTCCCGTAATGTTGTTCTGCAGGTCCTTCCGTGTTTTTTTTTCCCCCCACTCTTTGATAACCTTTCCTCTATGGTTAAGTGTTTTCATATTATAGGCATGAACACAGATATTCTCAAACAGCAGCGTTAAACATCAAATCTTAAAAGAGATGTTAAGTAGTGGTTATGAGATGGCAATTTTCATGCAGAAATCCAGATAATAAATGCTTTTGCAAGGTTGTTGAGATTTTTTTTTCTCACAGCTTCAGTTTAAACAGTCTTATAAACTGTATGATCTCAGATGAGTTAGTGCAAGCACATCGCACCAAATTTAGGATTTCCTTTGAGTGTTTGACGTTCTTATCATTTTAGCGAATGCTAAAAACGTTTGGTGGAACCTTAAGCAGGATGAACATCTGGACCCCCAACACACATGCTCACCCACACGCAACAGCTGGCCTGTCGATCAAAGCGCATTCTGGTCGTTTGCATTTATGGCATTTGGCAGACGTCCTCATCATTATTTCATTTCTACAACTGAGCAGTCGAGGGTTAAGGGACTTGCTCAAGGGCCCAGCAGTGGCAGCTTGGCAACGCTGGGGTTTGAACTCGTGACCTTCCGATCAGTAGTCCAACATCTTAACCACTGAGCTTTACGCTTTCTATCAGACCGGACACATCATCGTAATGAACCTTCTACATAAAAACGTTTGGCATCATTGGTTGTACTGTATGTTGGATTGCTAAAGACCTAAAGTTTCATGAAAAGGTTCAGGACTCAAACCCTTATTATGCACTGTTTGACCAAACATGCGCGTAGTTCGTTTGTCTATAAAATTGCCTTATGTAGTAAAAGAATTGTTTGTGTTGTGTTTAGAATGCTGCACGTATCATGAGGGCTCTGTTTGAGATCGCTCTGAGGAAGCGCTGGCCAGCCATGACGTACAGGCTGCTCAATCTCTGTAAGGTAATTGATAAGCGCCTGTGGGGATGGGCACACCCCCTGCGTCAGTTCGCCATGCTGCCTCCCACTGTGCTGTCCAGGCTGGAGGACAAGAATCTCACTGTGGACAAGCTTAAAGATATGCGCAAAGACGAGATAGGTAAGTGGGCTCACTGGTTTTGTACGATCTGGGTGCACTTGGGGATTTTACACACTTTTTTTTCCTCCGTCCTGAACCCTACTTTTGTGAGCAGCAAAGATGCTTTGGGGCACAGGTGCAGTTGGAGAAGTGATCCCAGCTTCATTTGAAAATGTTGTTCTGGGATTCACTTGAAGTGAACTCTATATATATTTTTTGTGTCTAAGCAAGCAACTTTGACTGAAGTGTTGTTAAGCTAATGATAAGAAATACTCATTAAATACATAAACACAATGTAAATAGACAGTAATTACCACCCTTTTTGCAAGGATTTCACACACAGCAGCAGCGTCTTATAAACGTTTATGCAATCCGCAGTTCAGGAGGAATTTGTTTGTGTGAAAACAATGATCGTTGAATGTTGGGGACAAGTGTGAAACCAGCCTTAAACATGTGCTTGAACATTTCTGACCTGTGCTGTTGCAAATAAAAGCATTATAAAGTGTAGAGGAAAGACCTAAAGAGCTGCAATGTGTTTATGGCTGCAGGTCACATGTTACACCACGTGAATATAGGCTTGAAGGTGAAGCAGTGTGTCCACCAGATTCCTGCAATACTGATGGAAGCTACCATTCAGCCAATCACACGAACCGTCCTGCGCGTGCGTCTCACCATCACCCCCGACTTCAGGTGGAATGACCAGGTAACTATAGCAACCACAGCCCAGACGAAAAATAACGGCTCCTTTTGTCTTTGAAGTGTGTACTGTGTGTACTCACAAAAATCCAGGTACAAAATGTTGAAACATTTTAAGCATTCTTGAAAATGACATGCAGGTATAAACAAACGCACACACACACACATACACACACACGCATCCTGGCTTAGAGAAGCTTAAGAGAAGCTTAATCTGTCCGTTCCTCTCTTGTGTGTAAGATCACAGGGGCTTGAATGGCTGAAACCTGCTGCTATTGTTCTGTGGAGTGGGAAAGGAGGGGGGGAAAGGAGGTGGTGGGAGGGAGGGAAGTCGTGAGCCCCAGATGGACCCTGTGTGTTCTCCTTGTGTTGTAGTCTCACTCCTCCAGCTTGTAGAAGCTTTCTTCAGCTTGATGGCCAGCATCTGGGCTCTGCTTCAGTCCCTCTCTCTGATTTTTCCATCCTCACTGGCAGCACACAAGCATGATGGCTCTTTCTCTGTTAAATCTCTCTGCATTTTACTGTATTCGCTGTAAATAAATCAATTCGCTGTAAATAAATAAATATTTTATATTTATTTATTTTCTCTCTGAGTCTTTGCATTATGGCTGGGCAGTATGGTAGATTTATGGATAATCGATAACATCACGATAATTGATTTTTAAATAAAATAAAACATATAGTGCCACTGTATCCCAAATACAAGATCATCTGGTGGAATCGAAAGTGTTACAGGAGATTAGACAGCATGGCTGAATGTGCTTATTCTAATATATTATCATTTTTTTTATAGTAACTTCTCAATTTGTAGGGATTTGTGTGGCAGAAGCTTCACATAATATAAGCACATAATAACATATAAGAATTATTTATTTATTTTTTTGAAACAGTATAATCTTTGATAAAGTAAAGCTTTCTGAAAGGATATGTTTATTTACATTTCCGGAAGAAGTCACAAAGTTTTCCACCACGGGAAAGCCTTCAGGACCGAGTACGTTGTGTTTTCCAGGTTCTCAGTACCATGACAAGCTGTGTCTTTATTTGTCTTATTCACTTCAAAAGAGGAAAAGTAAAGTGAGGCTGATGATGGCATGACTGCTTATAGCTACTATAACGTAAGAGATAGTATGTTAAATTTTCAACAATTCTACGCGTCACAGCATGCGCCACTGACTGTTTATCTATAACACAATGCTCGTCATATCAGTCCCTCCAGGACTTTTGCAATCGCAAGATTCACAAGATTCTGAGGAGCTTGCCATTTTTTTCCCAAATTCCTTATATTCCTTATTTTACTGGGGCATTGCTTACTTTTTGCATCGTTACTCTATTTTATTTTTAACTTCTACACTGTGCTTCTCTCTTGCTTAGTTCTAACTCCCTTCTCTAATGGCGGTTAATCAGAACCGGTGTGATGGTTGACATGGCTGTGGTAACGGTAGCTCTATAATGCAAAAGCGACTCGAAGGGAACAGCATGCGCGTGTGAACTGTCTGTGTGGCGCGTCTGAACTCTCTGCTCTTGGCCGACTCCAGACGTATGTGTGAATCCCACTGCAGCAAGTCTGTTGCTTTTGAAAACACACACACTTCATTAAGTAGCAGCTGCTCAGGACTTCACTTCTCCTGTGAGTTCAGAGTCTCATGAGTCTTTTTCACACTCGCTTTCACACACAAACTTTCCTTCTGACCCCATTCAGACGCCGTAATAGCGCTGTCGTAGATCTTATTTTCTCTCTTTTTTAATTTTCAGCCCGAGAACACAACTCCATTAACTCGGAAGTGGATTTACGTCATGATTCTAAACTCTTCTGACATTTTCCAAGCGAGCATACGCAAACCGCTAGTTCTGTCCGTCTTTCATGCGAGCACTGAAATTTTCAGATTAAGCAATTCGGATCTGTCTAATCAATCACCATAACTTAACCCCATGCCATGGCCATACCTGCTTATTTTCAACATGACTTATACTGTCTCAGAGCAAGAACTGATAGAAAGGCCCAGGAGAGGATTAGGACCAGATTACTGCTGAGCTTTAGACGAGCCTCAGCTGGGATCGGAGGCCTTTGTAGCACCATTGAGACGGGACGACCGAATCAGGAAGATGAACGCTTGTGTCCGATTAGCGGTGCATGCTTGGCTTTTGGGAGAGTTGTAACAGAACACCCCAAGCTTAGCAGTGATCCCAGTGCAAACGTACACACAGCAGCTCTGCAAACCTCTTCAGACACAAAGCGCTCGGTTTGCTGCGTGTACTCTGGGATTCTAATAAAAGTGTTTTTGCAGAGGCTTGTAATTCTTCCCAAATGGATGGACATCATCCACAAACTGATTACAAGGTTGTTTATGTAGACAATAGTGTTTTCACTCGGCTCTCGTTAGCGACAACTGCAGAGAGACAGCACACACAGTCACACTTAACTCTTTCTGCAGAAATGCTCTTGGCCTCCAGTGTAACAAAGAACCTGATCAGATTTCTGACATTTTTCCAATGTTAACGGCCTGGTTATTTGTTCGTCCCTCAGGTGCACGGCTCTGTTGGAGAACCGTGGTGGCTGTGGGTGGAGGACCCTATCAACGATCACATTTATCACACAGAGTATTTCCTTCTTCAGAAGAAACAGGTAGGTCTTCACAATGTCATCTAGGTTTATATTTTACTCTTTACTCGTTCAGTGAATGCTTTTATCCAAACTAGCTGACACTTGAACCTCTCAGCTGAGCCACTTCTGCCCAGTTTTAAATCCCGCCTGGATTCTGTAGACGCGTACCTTCTACAAACAGCTGCTGTAATCATAAAGACTGTACATGCTTATCCCAGGACTCTTAGTCACATCACATTATTCACACATCGTACTATTTTCTTTTCCTCCTCTACAGCTGTATGCTAACGTTTCAGTCACATGGCTTTTCTCTCGTGGTCATTATATTTGTGACCAGATTTCTGGCTTTGCTACATAACACCATGTTAGTGGTGAAAGATGGCTAAAATGACTCACTTTACTCTAATAGAGAATAAATCGTCATGGTTGAACAAAGTTGAACATCAAATATGGTGCATTCGACTTACCTTGGAAGTGGGAAGTCGGAGCTCGGAATGACAATTTTTCGAGGTAGAAAGTGGAGGGAAAAACATGGACATATCCATGTTTGTATTTTGTTGCCAAGCAGCTAGCCAGCTAACTGTGATGAGTGAGGAATATTTTCCGCCTCAGAACAGTGATCTGTCCTGTCAGTGTTATAGATTTATTTGTTTATATTTCTTGTACAACACTTTGGTATCAACAGCTGTTGTGTTAAATGTGCTTTATAAATCACTAAACTAAACAAGCAAATATGTCTGCATGTTGACTGATCTAAAGCAAATACTTATTTATATACCTCACTAACTCATTTACAGCTAAGAAGTGCTACTTTGTTTACATCTAATGCTGTGCGCAGCTAGGTTTTTTTGACATCACTCCCTGAACTCAGAGGAACTCGTAATGAGAAGATTACCCTTTGTTCCCAAGTAGGAATTTGGAGTTTCGTTTTCCTGGCCGTAGGCAGTTGTATTTGGGGAGTTGATTATCAGTATAAATGAAAACCTGAACATTTTAATGAAGCACAGACACAATAACATCGATGCAGTCGGTTTCCTATTCGGTCTTCAAAATGGCAGTGATTATAGTGTGTGACATTACATGAAATGCAGGGATACTCTAATGATTTATAATCCCACACTCCGGACTCACCTAGAAGAGGACGGGTTCCCTTTCTCTTCTGCTTCCTCTCGAGGTTCTTCCTCATGTTGTCTCAGGGAGTTTTTCCTTGCCACGCTCACCTCTGCCTTACATTAGGGATCTAAATCTACATCCAGATTTCAATTTGTAAAAATTAATTGAAATGGATTTGAATTGTTAAAGCTTAAGTGCATTTTTTTAAAATATTGCAATATGAATTTTAGTGACAGTCAGGGTAGGTATAGCATGAAATAGAAATTTGTAGATAATTGGGGGGGGGGGGGGGATTTGTGTAATTTCTTATGAGAGTTTTATATAATCATTGTTATCGCAGAATAATATTGTCTCTAATATTGCCAATAACATTACCTTAATGATGCAGCCCTCATTTTCACAGCCCAAATACATGCAACGCTTAAGTGACGTATACAGTTCTCATTTCTCTGTCTCTCTTTCTCTCTCAGGTGGTGAGTGAGGAGCCTCAGCAGGTGGTGTTCACCATCCCGATCTTTGAGCCCATGCCATCACAGTACTACATCCGTGCTGTTTCGGACCGCTGGCTGGGCTCTGAGGCCGTATGTGTCATCAATTTCCAGCACCTCATTCTACCTGAAAGACACCCCCCACACACAGGTGTGTATCATATAGATGCAAAGATGCACACATTGATATAGTTAAGCGATGAAAGGAACAGATTCAATATTAAACGTACATTTTTATATTCACCAAATCTTGGCCTTTATTTTTCATCATTAATGTTTGGAATCATTTTGTTCTTCTATACACTGGTCTGTACAGAGCTCCTGGACCTACAGCCACTGCCCGTGACAGCGTTGGGCAACAGGGAGTATGAGAGTCTGTATAAGTTCACCCATTACAATCCCATTCAGACGCAAATCTTCCACACGCTCTACCATACTGACACCAACGTGCTGCTCGGAGCACCAACCGGCTCGGGAAAAACCATCGCAGCAGAAATGGCTATCTTCAGAGTTTTCAACAAGTACCCTACGGCTAAGGTCTGTGTTTCCTGTACTGCAGATTCCTTTCATTTGTTGCCCGTCTATGTTTCCGAGTGTGTCAGCAACAGAATTATTGACCATGTTGGTTAAAGTGGTTATAAAAATTTTTAAATATATATATATATATATATATATATATATATATATATATTAAAGTTATGAAATATGTCTCCAAGGATTAATCTTACACTTCAAATATGAGAGAGATATATCCAGATCACACGCATATATCAACACACGTGTGATTTACATATGACCAATGTCAAAACAACCTTGTTTGCTAATTGTCAACAAAATTTAGTCTTCTACGTTTAGCCATCCTTGAGGATAATGTGTGATTTAAACCCTTCAGTGTTGTATGACAGAATCCCATCTTGGTAATGGGTTACTTTAATTGAAGCAAATTTATTCCAAGAAAAAAAAAAAAGTCTGACAGCCACAAAGGTATATTGTTAGAATACATACTTAGATAAACAAGCACAGGTTTCTAGGTGCTTTCGGCAGTGGACAGGAGTCATCATGAGCACTCTGACCAGTCTTCAGCTATGCACTAAGCTGTGATGTACCGTGTGTTCTGACACTTTTCTATCACAGCCAGCATGAACATTTTCAGCAATTTGTGCTATAGTAACTCTTCTGTGTGATTGGATCAAATGGGCTAGCCTTTGCTTCCCACAAGCATCAATGAGCCTTGGCCGGCCTGTCGCCGGTTCACTGGTTGTCCTTCCTTGCACCACTTTTGGTAGGTACTAACCACTGCATACCGGTAACACCTCGCAAGAGCTGCTGTTTTGGAGATGCTCTGACCCAGTCGTCTAGCCATCACAATCTGGCCCTTGTCAAAGTCACTGAGATCCTTGCCCATTTTTCCTGCTTCCAACACATCAACTTCGAGAACTGACTGTTCACTTGCTGCCTAATATATCCCACCCCTTGACAGGTGCTATTGTAAGGATATAATCAGTGTTATTCACTTCACCTGTCAGTGGTTTTTATGGTATGACTGATCGGTGTAAGTTATAAGCAAGTCTTCACTTGTCTTACAATTTATATTAGTGTCATTATCAACTGTCAGACAGATGTATCTTGTGCTACAGGTGCCTAGTTAGGGTGATTCACATCAGCCTTTTCCAGTTGATAAAAAGTTACATTTACTAGTTCACTTACTCCTATTTCTTAATTATATTTTCTAATTCTACTCTATTTAACTTGAATCAATTTCTTGAAATTTAACAAAAAATATTAATACAGGGTGTTCCAAAACTTTTGACTGACACTAGGTGTGTAAGTATCATGATATCATGTCTATTGTATGTCATGATGCATATCGTGGAAGTTGCTGGTTTTGACCTGATGCTTTTACCATACACCTGTGTTTTTATAGGCGGTCTACATTGCTCCACTGAAAGCACTGGTCAGGGAGAGGATTGAAGACTGGAAAGTCAGGATCGAGGAGAAGCTTGGGCGGAAGTGAGTTGTGACACAGCTGTCCATAGACCAACATGCCTGCTGATCGTTCTCCTCTTAATTCATCTCTTCTGTGTCTGTCTGTTTGGGGTTTTTTTTTCTGGTCTCCCTCTGCCTCTCTCTAGGGTGGTAGAGCTGACAGGCGATGTGACTCCGGACATGCGGGCCATAGCTCAGGCTGATTTGATTGTCACCACTCCAGAGAAGTGGGATGGAGTTAGCCGCAGCTGGCAGAATCGCAGCTATGTACAGAAAGTGGCCATCCTTATTATTGATGAAATCCACCTGCTTGGTAAATACACACACAGATCTGACAACCTTCTGCGCCATAGCTTTTAGAAAGTAATTTAAAAAATCTGTTGCGGTATCAATATAAACATTTTCTGTTTGTGAATTTTATCTACGACACTTTTGCACTCAATTTAATACAAGTACGCTTCAAACCCACATAGTTTAAAAAATAAAAATAAAAAATTTAAGTGTACATCCGGTTTTTGCATAGGGGAGGACAGAGGGCCTGTTCTGGAGGTCATTGTATCTAGGACAAATTTCATCTCGTCCCACACCACTAAGACTGTGCGAGTGGTTGGGCTCTCCACAGCACTCGCCAACGCGCGAGACCTCGCAGACTGGCTGGGCATCGGACAGGTGAGCTCTCTAGAGCAAGTAACACATCCATTCATTGCCTTTGTTTTACTCTGTCCATTAATGAAAGGGCTATATTTCTGCACTTGTTCTTTCTTCACACAAGACTAATACAAATAGGAAAACCTAAAAGCTTGTAATTAAGTGTTCTTGTTTATGGGGAAACAGTCTGTGCAATTTTTTTATTTGATTTATTTTATTTATTTATTTATTTTTTTAAAAGTTTTTGATTGACACACCAACTCCATGGTGTTAATATAGTGTTAGCAACCCTCCATAGTGTTCAAACAGTTGTTCATGTCCAGCTTCCACCACAAACTGTGTGTGCATGCAGGCGCTCGTGTGTGCATTTCCGAATTCACAACCTAATGTATCAGGACTCTGGGTGAGCCAGGGCAGGCAGCAGTAGTTATGTAAACGTTGTTTGACAGTTAGTGGCAGGAGGGGGGCAAAGGCGCTCTATAAATCTGCCTGCTGCTGTTTGGACTGGGTCACAGCATTACCTGACCAATCCATTATCCAGCCCTTTAAATATGTGCGCACACGCAGCCAGGCCTGTGCCACTTGTGGGAGAGCAGGACTCTGGGACAGGAGACAATGATGAGCTGTAATTACCCAGATGGGCCACATGGTCATGCACACAGCCAGCTGCTCACTCTGTCTCTCTCTCTCTCTCTCTCTCTCTCTCTCTCTCTCTCTCTCTTTCTTTCTTTCTTTCTCTCTTTCTCTCTCATCTTTCTCTGTCACTGCCTCAGGTGGGATTGTTTAATTTCCGGCCTTCAGTTCGTCCGGTCCCATTGGAGGTGCACATACAAGGCTTCCCTGGGCAACACTACTGTCCTCGCATGGCCAGCATGAATAAACCCACCTTCCAAGGTACAGTACAGCAGTCCCTCAAACTGTCACACACAAACACATAGCAATACCAGGTTTAGGAGGTTCATTAGGAGATCGCCAGTTCGAATACTGATGTCTTCACGGTCATCTGTGGCTGTAAGCCAAGGGAGCAAAATTTGTCATACACTATCTCTCCTGTCAATCCCAGTAGCACTAGCCAATCGAGAGCATCTGTAAGCTCATGTATGCAGAAGAGGGTGGGTAGCGCTTTCCTCCAATTGCAGGAGCAAAAGCTCAAAAAGATTGGCAGTGGTCGGCTCACATGTCTTGGAGGATTATCAACCCTCCTCGGTCGATAGCTGTTGTATGATGGGGGCAGCTGGCTGGTGGGTGGGAAATTCACAGGTGACCATATTAGGGAGAAAAGAAGGGATAAAATGCTTCATTTCTAATAAAGTATCAGCTTTATTTCTAATCACTGTTTCTGTGATGTAATGTGTCACACATACTCATCCTTTCCACTATAAATTTGTCCTCTTCAGCCATCCGCAGCCATTCCCCTGCCAAGCCTGTCCTGATATTTGTGTCCTCTCGACGGCAGACGCGTCTCACTGCGCTTGACCTGATCGCCTTTTTGGCTACAGAGGATGACCCGAAACAGTGGTTACACCAAGATGAGAGAGAGGTCAGAATGATCTGTAGTACTAAACTGGGATTGTTCATTAAGGAAAGACTTTACCATATGAGCTTCATTGTGTTCCATGAACCCTTTTACCCATTAATGACATCATTAAACAATCTACTAAAGATGAAGTACACGTTAAATATCAGTATGTCCACTGACGGCCCTACCTCAGCCTCTTGTCATTATACTTAACTTTTTTTCATCACATAATGTCTTCCTCTACTTACTAACCCCTCATTTCTCCATCCCTGATCTCCTGAGGCTAGATATGATGGAATTTCCTTGTGTTTTCCTAAAGCTGTGGTTTTACTGTGATTACATAGTCAGCTCAGACTGACATTAGCTGGGAAAAGCTGGTGTCATCGCCGAGTAAATGTCTTGTGCATACTTTTGGATCTGCTCAAGAAGTGAGCAAACAACTTCTTTGGGTCTCTGAGTACAAATGTATGCTAATATTGTCATAGCACTCAATTATAGACCTGTTGGAAAAATGTTGCACTGGTCTACTAGCAATCAGCCTCACACAGTCAAAACAAGGAAGTAATCTCTGACGACGTCTTTGATTCACTCAGCCACGTACATACCCGTAAGCATCCTCACATACTCTCATACAGTTCAGTTTATGTGTGCGTTCGCTTATTAGTGTGTTTAAAGTTACAGCATGCACACTAAACTGTGTGATGGTAGAATTATTTTAAGCACTGTATTATCTTACTGGCTATTTCCTTAGCCACGCCTACCTTGTTAGTTAACCTTGTGGGTGTAAAGTGAGAGACTGTAACCCACAGAACAGCTGCTGTCTGGATATTTTTGGATGGTGATCCATGGGTTTTGCAATGACACTATACCAATGCAGCTCTCGCTAACATGTTACTATAATCGGATCCAAAAGTATTTGGACAGTGACACCATTTTTTAAATGTTGGCTCTGTTCACCACCAAAATTGAAATGAACCAAACAAGATGTCATTGAAGTGTAGACTTTCAGCTTTAATTCACGGGGGTTTAACAGAAATATTGCATTAACTGTTTATAAATCACAGCAATTTTTTACATAGTGCCTCCATTTTTACAGGCTCAGAAGTATTTGAACACTTGCCGACATGAATGCAATAAAAGGTTGATTCCAAGTGTTGAATTTGCATTTAGTAGCTGTTCATGGGAACGCTTCAATATGTGGTACACAGATGTGTCGATGCAAGTGAAGGAGGCCATCATTAGGCTGAAAAAACAAAACAGACCTATAAGAGAGATCAAAAAATTTGGTACATTCTTTAAAATAAAGAATGCACGAAAGACCATGGAATACAACTGATGTGAATGATCATAGAATCTAGCCAAGTCAAGAACACACTGGAGGAAGTAGATGTTGCTAGAAAACATCTTTAAAAGCCTGCCCAGTTCTGGAACAAGATTCATTGGATAGATGAAACCAAGATTAACTTATATCAGAATGATGGGAAGAGAATAGTATGGAGAAGGAAAGGAAGGGCTCCTGATCTGTCAAACATGGTGTTATGGCATGGACATGTATGGCTGACAGTGGAACTGGGTCACTGGTGTTTATTGACTTCTGATAGAAGTAGCAGGATGAATTGTGAAGTGCATAGAGCTATAATTTCTGCTCAGATTAAGGCAAAAGCTGCAAAACCGATAGGACGGCACTTCACAGTACAGGTAGATAATGACCCAAATCATACCACGAGACCAACCCAAGAGCTTCTTAAGGCAAAGAAATGGAACGTTCTTAAATGGCAGAGTCAGTCACCTGACTTCAAGCCAATTGAGCATGCTCTTCACTTACTGAAGACAAAACTGAAGGCAGAAAAACCCACAAACAAGCAGCAACTGAAAGAGGCTGCAGTAAAGGCCTTGCAACACATCTCAAGGGAGGAAATTCAGCATTTGGTGATGTCCATGGGTTCTAGACTTCAGGCAGTCATTGACTGCAAAGGATTTGCATCCAAGTATTAAAATAATCCTTATATTTATAATTATTAGTTTTTCCCATTAATTTTGAGCCTATGAAAATGAAGGGACTGTCTTCCCTTCATTCCAAAAAAAATGGCTGTAATTCCTAAAAGATTAGTGTAATATTTTTGTTAAGCCCATCGAATTAAAGCTGAAAGTCTACACTTCAATCACATCGCTTTTGTTCCATTGTAGTGGTGTACAGACGCAAAAATACCAAAATTGTGTAATTGCCCAAATACTTATGGTAATGGTACTTCCTATGCGTGACTGTATGTCAGTGTCACTGCAGTGCTGAATATAGACCACTTCCCGAATATTATCTGGTCAGCAGTGGTTTTGTGGTGGTTCCATTGATGCTTAGTGTCAGGGATGGGATAACACACTGCATAGCAACAAGTCGTTACAAAGTACCAATACAGTCGTGTGAAAAAATATGTACAACCCATGGAAACTGTTGTCCTTTTTTTTTTATTTTTTTTTTTTATTTTTTTTTTTTTTTACATATTTGGACAAGGAAATATTTGATCATCTTTATCATTATCCTGTTGAAAGGTCCACTTTTGGTTCAACTTCAGCTTTCGGACAGATGGCCTCACATTATCTTCAAGCATTCTTTGATATGATTCAGAATGCATAGTTCAATAAATGAATGCAAGCTGTCCAGTCCCTGAGGCCGCAAAGCAACTGCAACCTTTTTTCTGAAGGCCTTACAGATCTCTTTAGATCTTGGCATGATGACACCACACTCCTCAATAGAAAAGGGAACACCAGACACTAGATATGAAAGGGGTTTAAATAAGACAGGTTCCGCCTGCACTCCCTAAGTGGGTTCTAATCACTGGCACCCAATCTTCAACACCTGATTCTAATTTTATGGATTTGAGGGTGTGATAAATGTAGGGGTATACTTACTTTTTCCATGTGACTGATCTGTTTTGTTTTTTGTTTGTTTGTTTTTTTTATTTAAATTGTACAAATTACAACAAAAGGTCAGTTTTATGTGTCATTTGATAGAGTGCATGAACTTTATTAATAGGCACTGTTATAAAGAGGATCAGTTGTTTGTCCAAATATGCTAAAAAAAAAAAAAAAAAAAAAAAACAATTTCCATTTTTATTATTTTTTCACATGACCGTATATGATAGCTGTACCTGATAAAATGGCTAATATATATGTGCCATATCTAATTGACTGCTATCTAAATATGCTGCTCTTTTCTTCCTGCTTCACTGCTGATGTTATAAAAGGTGTATTTATCGTTGAAACTAGGATCTAGTTAAACAATGTGGCAAACAAGGCTTGTTTTTTGTATTCCCCTTTTCTCTGTGCTTCAGTTGGTTCTATTGAACTTTCCATCTGTAGAATGCTGTTGTTTTCCTTCTGTGATATGTGAATACTCTCATGTCAAGCACCAAAATGACAAGTGACAACTGGCAGATTCAATATTTTTAGTTGCCATTTATGTGAGAGACATTACAGCGATTACGAGGGCGATGTGCTGCCAACTGTGTGTGTGTCCGTTCTCCAACTCCTATGGCATAAAAGACGAGCCACCCTATAAAGCCGTTTCCTTTCCTTTTAAATGCTCACGCAGGAATAGAATGCAGGGACGTTAGACCATATTAGCAGATATTTTTCCTTGAGTATGATGAATATTTTCCAAGGTCTGAGGAAGGTCAGAGAAGCAAATGTAAGAATGGAGAATTTAGTTGTGAATAAGACTAAATAAATATTATGGTGGTTGAGTTATAGCGTTCAAAATAAAGAAGAACCACAAAAATATTGGATTAGGTGAATGTGCATGAGCTGCATTGTCAAATACATAAAGACATAAAAAATCAGGATATCTATAGTAAGGTTAAAAAAAAAAAGCCTCAGCCAAGAAGCAGCATGCTGCCTGAGCGCTCTCTCTCTCTCTCTCTCTCTCTCTCTCTCTCTCTCTCTCTCTCTCTCTCTCTCTCTGTGTGTGTGTGTTCCAGTGATATATGCTGCACCCCACTGTGGCAGCTCTGCATTGGGCCGTATAGCGGGTGGAGATCCTGCTGTTTGAGTGACAGGCGGCTGGCGCAAGCTGTCTGTCTCCCAGCAGGGGTCCCCCTGCCTCTTCCTCTACCGGCTCATCCATTATCCATCCATCCATATCACTCTCTCTCTCTCTCTCTCTCTACTGTTCTCCACATCTTCTTTTCTATCTCATCAGATACTCAGCTTTTATGATCAAATACAGCTATTTATATATAGTTTTATATTAATGTATATAATACAATTTATGGAAACCGCTTTTGTCCCTTTGTAATCTCATCTCTACCTCGTAACACAAGTACCACATCAAACTGCAAGGTTTTATGTATTATTCATGAGATCTGCAGGTAGGGGCTCAGTAACATAATCACAGAGGTTAACTCATTGTGCCATTACATGGGGACAGAATTAACACGTTTACTGGGAATCGGAGCGTTTTAAAGGCCCTGAGAACAGGATCCACAAAAGAAATTTGACAAATGGGTATTTTTATTAACGTTTTCTTCACTGCTAAATTAGTATGTTTTTGTCAGAAAAACAAGGCTAGGAGTAAACGTGATCATTAAAATTAGGGGGAAAAAATGAGAAGCTCTGGGTTTTGAAGATTTATTTATCTTCGGAAGGTGATGATCTGAGACCAGTGTTTTCTGACAGTCACAGATTAGTGTTATATTATGGAGAGATGCCAGATCCCAGTCAATCAGACCTACATATCATTTGATATAACACAAATATTTCACAGTCTAAATTCTGCTCTCCAGACTTAAGTTTGCTGTTTTTTTCCCCCTCTCATATCTTCTCTTTATTCCCTTCTGACTTTTTTCCACATGGACTGCAGTGCTGTTAAGCTTCACTACAATGTATAAGACTCAGGTGAAGTCATATGTATGTTGTTTTCTGATTATGAGATCATCATCTTTTCTTTGGTTTAGATGACAGATATAATTGCCACAGTGAGGGATTCGAACCTCAAGTTGACTCTTGCCTTTGGCATTGGTTTGCATCACGCTGGTCTACACGAGAGAGACAGGAAGACTGTGGAAGAGCTGTTTGTCAATTGCAAGATTCAGGTACTTCCACAAGGCACCACTGTTGGTTTTACCGGTCATGTGCCAATGTGAAAATCTTTACCGTTAAAAAGCACCATTTTAAAAGAACAAATGTCTATAATAACTTTGACAACTGTTGTTTCACATGTTCTATTCAGCATAGAATTGAGAGTACTGTTGTGTTGTATCAAAGCACTTCTTTATCTTTTAACTCTCCCTTTAAGGTCTTAATCGCCACTAGTACTCTGGCCTGGGGTGTGAATTTTCCAGCCCATTTAGTGATTGTGAAAGGCACAGAATACTTTGACGGAAAAACACACCGTTACGTGGATTACCCAATTACAGGTAACAACTGCTCTGGGATGTGTATGCTTGTGTTACTGCTTACACACAGATGTACTGGACCTCCTGTGTGTCATTGCTTCTGCAGATGTTCTACAGATGATGGGGAGGGCAGGTAGACCTCAATACGATGACCAAGGCAAAGCGGTCATCCTTGTGCATGACATCAAGAAAGATTTCTACAAAAAGTTCCTCTATGAACCCTTCCCTGTCGAGTCGAGGTGAGTGTGAGGAGCACAGTGTTTTTTTTCTTATAATCATTGTCATTTAATCTTGACCTATGCCATCCTGTTGCAGCTTGCTTGGCGTTTTGGCTGATCACTTGAATGCGGAGATAACTGCAGGAACTATTGCTTCCAAGCAGGATGCAATGGATTACATTACCTGGACATACTTCTTCCGCCGACTCGTCATGAATCCCAGGTATGTACTGGTTTACTCCATTTCTCTGCCAAATGCTAGAGTTCTAACGTTATGTTTGCTGTTATATCCTGGTTAAACCCAGATAATACAAAACCATGGAAACTACACAACTGCTTGTCCTTGTAATAGTGTAGGTGATGATCACATCAAATAACATTTGAAACTGTGTTCAGCCTGAATTCTTGTTCCTGTACATGAAGACTGCTAATAATGACACTAAGCCAATAACTTGATACTATATGTACACTCGCCGAACACTTTATAAGGAAAAGTGTAATAATACTTGTTAGGACCTCCTTTGCTCTCAATACAGTTTCAATTGTTCACGGGATGGATTCCACAAGATATTGGAAACATCTTGATTGCATCACGAAATCCCTGCAAATTTTTCAGGTGCACTTTCATGCTGCGAATCTCTCGTTCGGCCATCCCAAAAGTAATCTATTGGATTAAGAGCTGGTGATTGGGAACACCACTGAAGAACTCATTGTCATGTTCATCAAACCAGTTTGAGAGGATTTTTTATTTGTGAAATGGTGCATTATCATGCTGGTATCCGTTAGAAGATGGGTAAATTGTGGCCATGAAGGGATGCACATGGTCAGAAACAGTACTCGAATTCAAGCAATGATTGATTGGTACTAACAGGCCCAAAGTGTGCCAAGAAAACATTCCCCACACGGTTACATCACCTCCACCAGCCTGGACTGCTGACACATGGCATGTTGGGTCCATGGATTCATGCTGTTGGTGCCAAATTCTGACCCTACCATCTGTGTACCTCAGAAGAAATTGAGATTCATCAGACCAGGCTACGTTTTTCCAGTCTTCAGCTGTTCAGTTTTGGTGATTATGTGCCCACTGCAGCCTCAGCTTTCAGTTCTTGGCTGACAGAAGTGGAACCGGATATGGTCTTCTGCTGTTTTAGCCCATCCACTGCAATTTTCAACATGGTTGTGCATTCTGAGATGCTTTTCTGCTCACCCCAATTATACAGAGTGGTTATCTGAGTTACTGTAGCTTTTCTGTCAGCTTGAACCAGCCTGGCCATTCTCCACTGACTTCTCTCATCAACAAGGCATTTCCATCCACAGAACTGCCACTCACTGTATGTTTTTTTTTTTTTAATTATTTTTATTATCACTGTTATTGGACCATTCTGAGTAAGCTCTAGAGACTATTATGTGCGAAAATCCCAGATTAGATTTATAGAAATACAGTTATGAAAATAACTGAGATCACATTTTTTCCCCGTTCTGATGGTTGATGTGAACATTGCCTGAAGTTGCTGGCCCGTATCTGCATGGTTTTATGCATTGCACTGCTGCCACACAATTGGCTGATTAGCTAATTGCATAAATGAGTAGGTGTACAGGTGTTCCTAATAAAGTACTCCATGAGCATATATCAGGGATACAGAAGTGAAGCCAAACTGTCTATTAGGCAATCTAGTGGCTGACTGCAGTACATTTTAACCCCGCCCATTCCCATTTTAGTCAATGGGAAAGGACCCAAACACTTTTAAGTTACATTCTCCACAAATTATTTTTGGAAATAGGGTTCTGTCATATTTTTTTAATAAGCTCAGTAAACCCTGATATCTCCCCAAGCATTTTTCCTTATGATAAATATGGGTTTAAGGAGTTATTTGATGATAAACAAAAGGCTGTGGTTGATGAGGAGATTGACTGATATGGACGTGGCAGTTGAGTCTCATGAACGCGCGCACACTTAACAACATGCACTTAAAGCCATGTCTTGTTCTTTGCAGTTCTTATGTTTTTATTGTATGTTGCTCATTTTGGTATCTAAGCTGTAGTTCATTGTACTGATATTATAACTAGCAAACCAACATGAGTAAACAAAAAGTCAGCCAACACTAGCAAAATTTCATAACAATTTATTTACTGTATGACTTTAGCGAACACTCGAAGTAGCTTGGTAAGTAGGTTAACCAGTCAGTCCTTTTTAAACATACTCCACCAGCTAAATGAGCAGAGCATAATGGAGCACTTCTCCATCCAGATGGGTAATTTACCACAGGTGTCAGAGGAAGTTGAAAATCATGAAGAGCAGTGTTTTTTCCACAAAAATCTAAGTTATGTTGAGTGTAAATATTGACTGCTGTTTGCTAAATTCTTAAATTTTAAGTTATACTTCATTTAATATCACGTGTGCTCCCGACACGAACAAATAGCGTTCATAACCAATATGGGTGCGCGAGTGGCGGATCCACTGTCTGACTGGCCATATCTGCTGGAATGATTCTGGCTCTAATTTTCACAAAATGGCAATTCCCAAGGCTTCAGAACCACACAATGGGAGTAAATGGTGCCATGTTGCCCACTTATATACTGTATACAATCATTACACCAAGCATTTAATCTGTAACTGAATCACAGCTCTACAGTAAAAGCAGTGTAATGGCTATCGACTTATTGAGCAATGAATAGCTTATTGGTAGTAGCGTGTTATCCTGTTTTTGCTGTGTGGTTCAAATGGCACCAGAGACAAGGGAACATCTTCACACTGACATATTACTGATTGTGTTGCCGTGGCAACTTCCTGCCACTGCACTGCACCTGAGTCCACCCCATAGTTCACTCTGACATCACGAACCATGATCTAAAACATCACTCATGCACACACACAAACCCCTGGCTGCAGAGGTCATATAGGACGACATAGACATCTGCTGTGAATTGTCGATGACAATTCCAGAACATTCCACACTGCTGGCATTTGCACGCCTGTCAGCCCGCATTAAACATTTACCGGGGTGTCCGCGGGTCCTTAAAAAGTCTTAAACTGTCTTAAATTCCTTAATGTAAAAATAAGGCCTTGATTAACATTAAAATGTCTTAAATTCACATTTCAGAGGTCTTAAAAACGCAGCCGAAGCGACACCGTAAAGCAGATGTAGATGTTATTTTGGCTCGTTGCTGTTTAAGATGGTAAACCCATGTGACTGTGTTACGCTCAGAGTGTGTGTACGGCTCATCAGTGTTTTAGAGCAGCTCGGTTCACAGGAAATGCCGCTGCATACCATCTTCATCTGTCTGTGAGATTCAGTCGCTTTAACCTGCATTTACACACAATACACACCAGATTCACTTTGGTTTTACTTCAGAGTAATCTCTAACATTTCTGTGGGCAAAGGTTTACAGCATTTCACCTGATTGCTAATGAGAAGTGAAACTTAAAAAAAAAAAGTCTTCCTGCAGTTTTCCTCCAAAATAAAAGCCACAAGGTCTAACACAAAAGTGGATTAAGTAAATATATTACTGTTGTTGTATTACTATTTGTACCCCAAATAAAAATGTATTATTATTATTGTTATTATTATTATTAAGTATTATTCAGTGCAAAAAGAATATTACAAAATAGCAAAGGATTTTTTAATATATATTTTCTTCTGTACAAAAATGTATGTATCTTATTTATATGGTTTCGATTCAATTTCGATTCAATTTTGATTAGTTATCAATATTTCATTTCAAATGTTAGTTTTGCAGACATGGAATCCATATTTTAATATTAATGCTGGTAAGTGAAACCCTCCTACTTAGCTATATTACTGAAATATACTTTTACTTTAACAACAGGGTGCATAGAATTATGTTTAATTACTTTTTACTTTTACTTAGAGTAACAAACATCATAACAAGAAATCATAAATATGTGCATACAGTGAACACAAGGTAAGCACAAACTGCACATTACTGTAAAAAAAAAAAAAAAACATTGTAAATGTGCAACAGTGAAATTCATTAACAACTTGAAACATGTTTAAGAAATAAAACCGTTTTCACATTTCAAAACATGAAAGATGCGACATTAAGAATAGATTCGGGGATTTCCTGAATCAATATCAGATTCGTTAAATTGAAGATCGATTAAAAGTGGAGAATCGATATTTTTGTACCCACCCATAATATTTATGACACTACTTGTTACATTACCCTGGCATTAAATGACAAAAACGCTGGTAAACACTGCTGCGAGGGGGTTTCTAATGCAGCTGCTGAGGGAGAGATGGTAAATTCAACATCTTTTTCTCTTCTGACTGCCGTAATCCAACTCTATATTTTTTCCTTTCTTGGAAAGTCATGGGGAGGAAATACTGGATTTTTTTTTCTTTCACTGTTGGAGCAAATGGTAATGTAAAAAGAATATTTGCTACGATCTCCCATCTACCTCTACAGAAGTTTACCCAGCTATAGTTTACTTAAACCCCGAAATGGATGTATATGCATGAACAAAATCCATTATAGCTGATGTATCGTGTAGCATGATTGAAGTGACATACAGGTCTTTAATTTTTTGGAAATGTCTTGATTATGGTATTAAAAAGTATTAAAGTTGAAGTGCTGATACCTGCAGATACCCTGATTTAGGAAGAACTGTGCCCTTAGTGGTATAGTGAGCACTGACTGAGCTCATGCTGTAGCATAACATGAGCAGCTATGTTCCGCCTAAGCTGTTTTATTTAACTTGAAGCAATTGCGTGCTTTATGTGCTGACATAATCTGTTAACTTTAGATAACTTTAGTACCTATTGTACATTTCTTGCACTTGTTTCTCACCTGTCTTCAAATGGTTACTGTTAATTTTTAATACTGTCTTTGAGTACAAAATGGAAGAGATGTGTGCGAGATGTGTGAGTTGTGATGGAAGTGATGGAGAGTCTGTATACACACTGTAAAATATGGGCCTTTTTTGATGGCTAGTTTTACCAGAGGAAGATGTATAACTTTTAAATATTCCTCTAAGTACCAGGATATTGTTGCCCAGAACCTGGCTGCCTCTGCCAGGATGTTACGCCTTGTTACGTGGAACTTTCGACGAGATAATGACCCCAAACAAGCATCCAAATCACCCTGTAATGGTCGCGTGACGCAAAGTTTTGTAGAAAATGGCACTACTTAATATCACTTATTGCATGTGTTGTTCATTTTATGTATTTGGTTCTGCCTTTTTCCATGAAGGGTGCCAATAACTGTTTCCAGATTAAATTGTCGTATTAGTTAGATCCTGGATTATTATTAGGATCGAATGCAAAATGAGGTTTTTGTGTATATTTTATGTGTACATTTTTTAAGTAGAATTTGAAAAATATATGTTCAATATGTCTTGTTCATGAATGCATGCCAAGACACTGCAAATATTTTGTTTTAAACTTCTGTGCTGATATTTTTGTTTATGAGAGGACTGTGTGTATGTGTGTATGCATGAAAATGTGAGTGTGTGAGTGGGAAGACATTATTTGTGAGTGAGAGCAGGAAGTCATGTTCCCCAGCCCCATCTTTCTCTTTGTCCGGTACGCTTTTAAAGATGCAGTTTGAATCGGTCACCTTGACACCAGCCATCGCTCATCAGCAATGATTCAGTGGCGTAGACAGAGCTGCATGCTCTCTCTCTAGGCAAGAGAGGTGTGGGCCCCCCGGGGGTCTCATAAAGAGTGCCGCTTAGCGCCTCACCACCATCAGGGGCCACATGTCCATAATGATAATGGCAATAGCTTAATCACATCAAGACATGTTCACAGCAAGCCACACGCTGAATGCTGCGTATTACTCATTCCCTCGCTGCACATCCCTTATACCAGGCCTGCGGACATGAAGAGAAATTATTATTATCTGTCACTTTAATATCCAACATTCTTTAAGACTAGGACTGAATATATATATATATATATATATATATATATATATATATATATATATATATATATATGTATATATATATATGTATATGTGTGCGTGTGTGTGTTAGGTATTCTATATACGTGTATACATGTGTATATATGTATGTATATATACATATATACGTGTGTGTGTATATAAATATATATAAATATGTGTGTGTGTGTGTGTGTGTGTGTGTGTTAAATATTCTGCTGGTTGCTTTTGGTCTTTGGAGAAAGGTCTGGAGTGCAGTGCAGTCTGACTTTTTTTTTTTTTTTTTTTTTTTGAGGAAAAACATCTTGTCAGGCATGACATTTTATGATGCTGGTTGGCTAAATAGCCCAAGCTGTGCTGAAAGTAAAGCCAAACATTTTAGGATGGTTATTGTTCATCCAGGAATTGGTTCAGTTTCCTGTTATTTTTCTTTATTACTATACTCTTTCTTTACTATATTCCATCCAACTTCTATACCGCTTATCCTCTTCAGGGTCACGGGGAAACCTGGAACCAATCCCAGGGAGCATCGGGCACAAGGCAGGGTACACCCTGGACAGGGTTCCAATCCATCGTAGGGTTCCAATCCATCGCAGGGCACACTCACATACACATTCACACACTACGGACACTTTGGACATGCCAATCACCATGCATGTCTTTGGACTGGGGGAGGAAACCGGAGTACCCGGAGGAAACCCCCGCAGCACGCGAAGAACATGGAAACTCCGCACACACAGGGCCACGGTGGGAATCGAACCCCGGACCCTGGAGGTGTGAGGCGAACATGCTAACCACTAAGACTATAGACCATTAGACTATATTATTAAAATTATTATATCGACATTGGTCAGGAGAATGAGTATTCTACCATGAATGAGTATTCTTGTTTAGTGTAATGCTACCTATGGCATTGCTAAATGTAAGGTTACTCATGCGTGTAGTAATTAAAAACATACGTGCTTTTAAATGAAATTAGAAACCTTTATTTGCATAGTACACAATAACTTGATCAGAGAAATCTGTGTACTATTTGTGTGACAACATGCACACAAACATCATATTTGCCCATAAAAAGCAGTACAATCTAGAATTTGTCATAGTCTGATTGATGACTGTACTGCACTTATAAGTAATAAGTAAAATGGTTTGTTCCTGTTGCATAGTGGAAGTATTAGCATACGTACACGCTTAACTAATTTTACAGTGTTGCATGCTGGAGGGGAGGGGAAAAAAAATCAGTGTTTGCCAAGTACATGTTTCTTTAATTTGCTCTCCATGTCTCACTCACAGACGTGTACGTACACACACACACACACACACACACACACACATACACACTTTCCTAGATGTTTGTTGTAAAATTAAGAGCATTGTCGTATGCAGTTCTGCTGGCTCATGTGGTAGCTTTCACATACTAAGCAAAACATGGAAGTGATTTTAGCTCCACAGTGTCTGCCAGCCTGCATCCTGTAAGCTGGTAGTTATTTTACTGTAGGGAGAAAATGTCAAAGTGATGTGTAACTGAGCACATGTTGTAATAAAATGACATTGCAGTGATGTTTATTGACCCAGAAATCACTACACTGTCAAAGCAGATATTGTGTGTGTATATGTAGCATCCATCAAAGTTTGTGGACTCTTGGCCTTGTTGTGAAATTTTCCAAATAGTGTTTGAGTTTCGACAATACCTAAGTCAAGACTGGGAAAGAGTGTATTTGAAGAGGAAGTCCTTCAGGAAGCATGGTAGAGCATCTCTCTGGAATGCACAACGGCCAAAAAGACTATAAGAAGAAATTAGTAAAACAGTACAGGTCTTGAGAGAGGGGTTTTGACGAACATGTACTTAAATTGTTTTTCACATGTGTGATATTGGGCTTAAAATAATCCTGGATGGTCTTTAGTATTTGAAATTATTGGCAAAAAAAAAAAAGTTCATTTACTAACATCGCTTATTTTTTAAATTTTTATTCATTTAAATTTATGAATTATTGGCACCCTTGGTGAAAATTCATTTTTAGATTCGCTTAATCTCGTACTGGAAATATGAGCGAAATCTAACCTTTAACTGAAGTTAGTTCAGCCTGTAATTGAAATTTATTCTAGGTATCATCTTTACCAAGGGTGCAAATAATTCTATAACTGACTGTACATTCTTTTTTTCATGCTTAGCTACTACAATTTAGATGACATCACCCACAAGACTATAAACAAGTACCTGTCCAATCTGGTGGAAAGAACCCTCAGAGATCTGGAATGTTCTTACTGTATGGAAATACAAGAGGTAGGTGTGCCTAGTATATTAAGGTAATAATTAATGGAATATATTACCCAGATTCGCTAATAAGGCATAAAAGCCATTAGAGACCAGCTAACATGATCTCATTTATGTAGTACGTGATCTACTACATTTCTCTCATCATTAGCAACTTAGGATGTACCAGTAGTTGTTTTTTTGGTAGTTTTTTTTTTTTTTTTTTTTTTTTGTCCATTTAAACTTTTCACTTAGTGATTTGAAGTAAATTTCATAATTCCTTTTAGTGTTTTCATCCAGTGTTTCACCTGAAGTGCTATAATTTGTGTCTTAACATTTTGGTTAATTTTACAAGACAGATGATGAATGTCCGAGTAGACCAAGCAATCCTGCACAAAAAAAAAAAAGACCTGACAGTGAAAATAACTCAGCAAAAAGCATAAAGTAAATACATTTTACATTAAATTTAAAGTAAAAGTGACAGACTTGGTCAGACAAATATCAGTGGACAAATCAATATTTGTGAGCGTATTTCTTTAGTCGTCTGGGAATCAATGTCCAGCAGAGCTATATCGGACTGCTCCATTTTTTGTTTAGTGTGTATATTGTAAATAAAAATTGCAACAGACCTGGAGTAGCTTGGGATACATAAAGGAAGAACAGGGAACCTTGCAGTCCTCAGGTTAACCCTGTAGGTTAATCATAATTGATGTTTGGATTTGGTAAATAAATCTGTGTTCATGTGCAGGATGAGCGCACCATAGAACCTCTTACGTATGGCCGCATCGCCTCATATTATTACCTGAAACACCAGACTGTTCGCATGTTTAAGGAGCGACTGAAGCCAGAGCTTCCTATCCAGGAGCTGCTGTCCATCCTCACGGTGAGTACATATACACACACACACACAGAATATGGAGAAAGTGATACCTACGTATCATACTGGGGTTCATATATCTAACTCTGTTAGCCCTTTTCCACAAATAAGGTCCCGGTGCGTAATCTGGAACCGTTTATTGTTTCTCTACTGCAAAAGCGTCAGTTCTTAGTCAGCTAAATACGTTTGTCCAGCTCATCAAATCTCTTCAGGTTGGAAATGGTCAGTAACGTCACTGGCATAAGCACAGTAATTTAAAGTATTTATGTGAATACTGTTTTTAAAAAAAATAGCCAAGCTAATATTGCAGTGTTACTTAAAAGGTGTCGGGAAGAAATAGCTATTTTACCAGAAATTCCAACAAATTGTGCATGAGAGCTATATTTTTAAAAAATTATAATTGATTATGACCGTGTCTCTGTACTGTGTGTAGACGCTGAAAGAATTGAGGTAGGATGAGAAAAGATGTGGTCAAAGCCAAATTACACAATCCTCCACAGTCATCATTATTTTTATGTAGTGCACTGTTAAACTTCCATTCCTTATTAGGTAATTGTTTGGCTCCTAAACTGGTGAAAATGTGGATCCGTTTTTTTAAAAGGCTCCGTTATTTCCCAATACACAAATACAAAGAACGTGCATTACTGTGCAAAAGTTTTAGGAACTTTCAAAATGATCTTTGCTTCACAGATTTTCTTTACACATGCCTAAGGGTCTGTTCACACCGGGACGTTTTTCACAGAACGTTAGGTCGCGTCACACCCACGCGTTAAACTCAGTCGATGCGCTGAATGAAAGTGCAAATTCACTCCTTGACAGTAGATGCTGCTTATTGAAAAGCAGAAATTCCCCGGTACACAAGGTGGCGCTGCACAACTTTCTGTTTCTAACGTCCGCTCATCACTGAGAAGAAGAAGAGCGCCAGTATTTACATCTTTATGCCATTCACACACTTTTTGCTAAAGCATGTATGAACTTTTGTGAAATGTAAGGTCTTTGGTGATTTGGTCACTGCAACAAATACTTCTTTAAAGCCAAATCTCTAAAGTTCTAATTTTAAACAATGTACTCTTTTTAAATAAGTAATGATGTGAATTATATCAAAGTCACAGCAATAGCATTCACATACTTATGGGAAGACCCAGATTATTTGCGCTTGGGGTATAAGACAACTATTCTTGTGCCCATAAATGTTAACGTGAAGAGACAAAGAAACAAACAATGCTATTTATTGTAGAAAACAGCACTGAAAATTAAATGGATTATTTACAATATATGCTTGCATTTCAGTGTTGTCAAAAAAATAACAACATAATAAATACACTTATATAGTATTTACTGTGTAATTTTTGAATCTGGTGCTTTCAAAGAATACCATGTTTGTGTGTAGACAGGAGGATTTATTAGCAGTGAGCATTTTATTTCGGGTATGTCACTTTTGCACTCTCACTAAAATGGTGGGTGCTTGCATCTTCTTTGGCTTCTTCTTTGTCGGTAAGACGGTTTTATACTTGAGCGCCATCAAGTCGTACTTTTATGTAACTTCAGTGGCTCTGGGCACGTGAAGAAAAGCACAAATCTCATTGGTCGGGCAGTTTTTAACGCAGCGCGTCATTAAAAAAAACACTAACCCATCGACGTTAAAAGTATTTGACGCCATGCGTTTTACACCTGGGTGTGAAGACACACATTGACAGCCATTGGGGCTTTTAAACGGACCATTTTTCATGTTTCGAAAATTGTCCCAATGTGAACATGGCTTAAGGTTACATTCACATTACCAGGTTAAAGTGGCACAAATATCCATGTGTCACAGATCAGATTTGTTCAGGTCTATGTGGACACAAAAATCTGATCTTGTCAAATCAGCCCTGAGCCACTTTCATATGTGGTCCTAGATCAGATACATATCCAATTTTGGGGCATGTGACGTGAGTTGGCCAGATCAGAATTCTTATGACTTTCACCCAGTGAGCATGCACATATCACTGTTGTCATCAGCATCCATTGTTAGCAGTGCAGCAAAACACCAATGGTGGACAGCAACAGTGGTGACTATATAGTGAAAGGAAAAAAACAAATTCAAGCAAAATCAGAAATAACCTAGTGAAAAAGAGTAGTGTAGTAAACAATTGAGAAGAAATCGATGTGCTCATGCAGGGACAGTTTCAGGACACAGGTGCATTCAAATTAAAAACAGATATGAGTCACTTGCATGTGAATCAGATCCTGTCTGATTCGTGCAAATCTGAATTGTGCAAAGAAGGCTGTGATGTGAGCATGGTTTTGTACAGTATTGTACAGTGCTCTCCACTAATATTGGCACCCTTGGTAAATATGAGCAAAGAAGGCTGTGAAAATTTGTCTTTATTGTTTAAACTTTTGATCTTTTGTTTTATAAAATCACAAAAATACTCTGTTCTCAAGGATATCAAACAATTGCTAACACAAAACAGGTTTATCCCCCCAAAAAATCTCTGTTAAATATAGGTGTGCAACAATTATTGGCACCCTTTTAGTCAATATTTTGTGCTACCTCCCTTTGTCAAGATAACAGCTCTGAGTCTTCTCCTATAATGCCCGATGAAGTTGGAGAATACATGGCAAGGGATATGAGACCATACAGAATCTCTCCAGATCCTTCATATTTCGAGTTCCACGCTGGTGGACTCTCCTCTTCTGTTCACCGCACAGGTTTTCTATGGGTTTCAAATCAGGGGACTGGGATGGCCAGGACAGGACCTTGATTTTGTGGGGGGGGTTGTGTTGATTTTGATGTATGTTTTGGATCACTGTCCTGCTGGAAGATCCAACCATTATTGCCAAAAATCTCTATTTTGGTTTCATCTGACCATAGAACCCAATCCCATTTAAACGTCCAGTAGTGTCTGGCAAACTGAACACCCTTGAGTTTGTTTTTGGATGAGAGTAGAGGCTTTTTCTTCAAACCCTTCAAACAGCTCGTGGTGATGTAGGTGACTTCTAACTTCTGCAATTCTCCAACTGTGTTCCTTGAAGATTTTTTGGTCACCCGAACCATCCTCGTCACAGTGCATTGAGACATCAGAGCTATATTCCTTTGATCTTACCCATTGTTATGAATGACAAGGGAATTTGGCCTGTGTGTTACCTCATATATATATATATATATATATATATATATATATATATATATATATATATATATATATATATATATATATATATACCCCTGTGAAACAGGAAGTCATGGTTGAACAATTTCCTGTTCCTAGTCACCCAGGTGTACGAAAGATAATGTACAATATCAATGGGAATATACTTCAAATATATTTTTCTCATATGAATTGATAGAGGTATCAATAATTGTTGCAGACCTATATTTAAGAAAGATATTTTCTTTACAAACCTGTGTTGCGTTTTCAAATTGTTTGATATCCATGAGAGCAATTTTTGTGAATTTTCTTAACAAAAGATCAAAAGGTTAAACAATAACAATTTTTCACAGCCTTCTTTGCTCATATTTACCAAGGCTGCCAATATTAGTGGAGGGCAATGTATTTTGTATGTTCTTGTGTTGTGAAAAATGTAAATAAACGTTTCTATTGATCAAATGAATTACTGTAAATAGCAGTAAATTGTAAAAAATAATAATAATAAATAAATACACTAGAATTAGGTATTTCCCTGATCATGTTCCTACCTGAAAAGTCCTCGTTTCCAAATGACATGCAAAAATTCTTTGTAATATTTTTGTTTGGAAATGGACAGTTTGTGCATCTGAATTTTCCACTGACATGCTAATGCAGAAACATGATATAAACAATTAAGACAAAACAAAAAGTATTAATAGGTGCTAAAGACTGTTGCGCAGTGCTGTGTGTACAACACCATACACACACACACACACACACACACACACACACACACACACACACACACAACAAATTACTCTACTCTAGTTAGACATCATCACTGCACGTGTGATCACCACCCAGTATCCTAGTTTTAGCTAAGAACGTCCCGACACACCAGCCTCGTTGAGGACTTAGAGCATAGCCAGCACACACAGAGACACGGTTGCAGCTCTCCTTGGTAGTGGGACAATTAGCACCTCTTTACTTTCTCTCTATTAGAGGTCTGCCTTTGCATCCTCTGTTCTCTCGGGACTTGCCAGCTTCGAACTCCTCCTCTCTGCTGATAGCTCACTTAATTGGGACATAAAGCTTTTTTACACTTCAGTGGTGACCAGTGACATCACATCTGTTTTACTTCTTCACACACACACACACACACACACACACACACACACACACACACACACACACACTGTTGCAAGTGGCCACAGACAGCAGGCAGGCAAGCTGCTGAAGCCTTTTACAAATTACACCATTATGTTGCTTTACTATTATAGACATGTATACAGATATATTTGCTGAATATTGAAGACTTGTTTCTGTTTTTCCTCCGTGTTAGTCAAGCCACAATAGCCTCTTACATAATTCATTATAAATGATTGGTCCGATAAGGTTAGATTTTTACAGCATCTGCACAAAGGACATCGCATAAAAGATGAGCAGAATAAATGGAGTGCAGTTACTCATAAAATAGCAATTAAAACTTGAAGACAGATGTTAAATGTAGTGCCTTAAACTGTGTTTTAGGATGTTTTTTTTATTTTGTGACTGGTTGACTAATTACAGTATGTTAGTGTTTGTCATCTGTTATGTTAAAAGTTCATGTGGTGATGCTTTTGTAATGGGGGGGGGGGTCTTTATGCACGATGGTCTGACCCAGTGGTTCTTTAACTTCAAAATATATTTAAATAAACAATACAGTTTTTATCATGAACTATTCATATGTTAGGCTCATTATTCAAATGTGTAAAATCTGGATATTATTATTGGAGCTTTTCCCCACTGTAGCAAATGAAGACATCACAGAGCACCTGCCTATATGCCTCACACATCCCCAGCCCTGACTTTGAGAAGCCCTGGTCTACCACATTTTATATTTTTGTAACTCTATATCTTATTACATGCAGATTTTTGCATTATTCGGCTAATGTGGATTTAATTAAGTTTTTGAATGTGCTTTATTTATTTATTTATTTATTTATTTATTCTTAAGCTTGGTATAGACTAGGTATGTTTGTAGTGGATTATTCAGGGCATTTTGTGAAATTCTACTGTTCTATAGTAATCCTGCTGTCTGTCTCTGTCTGTGTTTTTTTTTTTTCTATCCTGGTCCTGGAATGTCTCAGTCTATACCATTTATTGATGGACAGATAGAGACAAACAGATCGGTTACTATAGACAGCCAGAACTTCACACTGGGCACTTTATTATTTTTTCATTTATTTTCCGCACCCTTTTTCAAGCTGTTACGGAATAGAGTCTTCTGATTATACTGTCCTATTTTTAATGACTGTGGCTACATTTTTTAGCATCGCATTGTAGTTTTTATCGCACAAATTCAACCACTAATAGGAGGCTGTTCTCTCACCCGTTAGTACGTTCACTGGGTGAGAAAGGAGCGTAACTGGAGTAATGATCTTTAGTAGAATGCAAATTGAAAAGATACAGAATTTTCTATTATAGTCGAATGTCAGTAAACTGATATATTGATCTTAGGACATTACATGTATATTTTTGAATCAGTAATTTCTTAATAGAATGCACCAAACTATTTTGTATCTACATGTGAATTTTTAGCTATGTGATTTTTTTTTTTTTTCACAACCATTTTACACACTGAGGCATTCAGAAGTTCTGAAGTAATGGAACTGATTAGCAGCATTTAGCACAGTGTGTGTGGTTGGTGTTAACGAGCTGGTACAGTAGCCGTTGCAGTGTCATGAGCAGTAAGACACTGTTTTTGGCAGTTATGGTGTGCTTTTTCTCCAGTGATGGCAGGAGTGCACATGTTGCAGTGCTAATTGTGGGCTGGGTTACACACAGAGGCCTCGATCTTCCTATTAACGTGCACACTACTTTATTATCCTTTAACATGTCTCAGTGTCCCCACAGGTTGGCTAACAAAAGCATGACATGAGGCAGGCTGGACCCATGCCAACCCCCTACTCCACCCCAGCTTGTGGTTCAATACCCTCAAATCACTCCCCCTATCAGGGACACAAAGACCCCCCATCCCCTCAATGGCCTCTAATTACTGTGGCGTGGTCATAATGAGGCACCCAGTCGATTGCTTTCTTCTTCCCATTCTCTATTTTGTTCTCTCTGTTCCTCCCTCCCACTTTCTCACCTCCTGCTATTAAATCCTATGTTTCACTCCTCTAAATATCATTGAACGCTTGTAGAGTTGAGTGATGCTGTTAAAGCCCTCGAAATGTTGTTTCCAAAAGACTAGTCACACGAGCACCCATTCTGTTCAGGATGTCAGAAGAATCTGCACTTTGGTGAAGAATCAAAAGCACTCATTCGGCCTCTCTAAAGTGCCGTAGTCGCGCTCTGAGTATGTAAATGTCAGCTGAGACGGAGAATATTGTTTGAGAGCTTGGTGTCTGTACTTCTGTTTACAGATCAGCTGTCTTCTTTTATCCCCTGTAGACTTGTATGCTGACTCAATGCCCTCAGAAATAATAAATCATGTACCGATATGCTCTTTTGTTCTCCATTTTTCCGGTATTTCTCACTTTCCTGGCTCAGAGGTGTTTAAGCGCAGTGCTGTAACACTGATTGATAGAGGTTAGGGGAAGCACAGAGCTGTGACTAATAAGCTCACTGCCTCCCCTTACAAGTGTATGTTAAAATCGTGGATAAGAATGGCCTTACTCAAGAACTCGTGCCTTTGCATATATGCGTCACAGCAGTCAACAGGCACACTGTACCCATGCTGAGCTTAGACCTGACATCAAGATCAGCTAGGATTTTTGTGTTTATTTTTTACCACTTTGTGCAAAGGATTGCAGAAAAAGCAAGGGATGGTATATCCAGAAAAAAATGTAATCCGTTGAGATATGTTTCATGACCTTCTAAGTATTCTATCTGGATTAAGATTGAATGGCAGATAGAACCTTAACAGTATAAGGCTGTGATTTGTTATTTAGTTTTGCATTAGAGCTGTGAGCCTAAATTAAGTATCAAAATGGATCATATAACAGGACATCATAATGCTAGTATCATTTTTTTCTTGACAGTTTTGTATCACTCCAGGCAAACATAAAACTGTATATATTTCATTTTAGGATGCTGTTTATGTAAAAATGGTATTACTTGGGCAGTGTATTTTGAGGTGTGATAATGAACACTAAACTGCTAGTTATAAGCATGTCCTATTTGGGAGCTAAATTTAGCTCATGGCTCCAATGAAAAACTAAAGAAGCAAACTTTAGTCAGCAAACATGTCCAACATTTGTGGTTAGGGTAACTGGTTTTGTTTTCGGTGGCAGTGGGGTATGTGGATGCTCAGTGTTTAAGGCTCTGGGCTACTGATCAAAAGGTTGTGAGTTCAAGCCCAAGCACTGACAATTTACTACAGTTGGGCCCTTCATCAAAGCCGTTAATCCTCTCTTTTCTTGAAGAAAAGAATTTCACTGTACTGTACTTTTATGTGCAATGTTAAAAGGATGTCTTTTTCTCCTTTTCTTTCTTTACATGTTGTCATCTGAAACATTGTTTTAACCAGGTAGTTTTTTCCCTATTACTTTATTCCTCTGGTTTTGAAAATTACTGGGTTGTTTGTTTTCCCCCAAAAAAGATCTCCCTGCCCAGCATTTTAACCCAAAGGTCATCTAACTAGGAACTGCCAGAAAAGACTTGCCTTTCAGATTAGACATAAAAGCATTGCCAAGTGCTTATATGTTAAAACCAGAGAGATTTAATCCAGCTGTTCCTAACAACACAGTCATCTATTTTTCAACCAAGAGCACTATCCAAAATATTAGAATTCACATCTAGCTACTGAGCAGAATCTTAACCATTTTTAAGATATGTCCAATATACAGCGTTTGCTCTAACCAGCCTTCCTAATTCATTACTTTAGAGAGTTCATGCATTATAGTTTCAATAACAGAGGAGTGAGGACATGACCTCAGACCTCTCTCTGCATTGTGTTCAGGATGCAGAGGAATATGCTGAACTGCCAGTGCGCCATAACGAAGATCAGCTGAACAGCGAGCTAGCCCAGCGGCTTCCTCTGCAGGTCAATCCGCACTCGTACGACAGCGCCCACACCAAGGCCAACCTGCTATTGCAGGCCCACTTCAGCCGAGCCCAGCTGCCCTGCAGTGATTATGGCACAGACACAAAGACCGTCCTGGACAACACCATCCGCATCTGTCAGGTTAGTGCACATCTGTGTGTGTGTGTGTGTTGATGTTGATCTTCATGATGTATGTGCATCGGATCTGCTTTCCATTGTTGCTGGGGCTTCATGTTCTCTTGGCATACGCTGCGTTAGAGTGGAGGCCATCCAAACCCTATACATTTTACTACGGCCTCCCTTTCCATCATCTGGGGGGCTTTCATTGCCATCAAAGCGATTTGCTTGTCTTCATACATCATAAAATTGATGCTAAGGCCTGTGTATGGTATAGCTGAGCACATTTCCATGTGTCAGTGAAGACCTTGCGGATGTTCCTTTGGAAGAAAAAAAAAAAAAGAAATTCATCCCTTCCAATGTGACAACTGAGACCTGACCTAAGGCTCAGTGTATGCAGACTTCAGGCTTTGCCCAGTTACACAGCATTGTGTGAACTGCACTCAACAATCACTCCAAAGTCAGCTATATAGTTACAGTACAATCCATAAAACATATGTTTCAGAATTTTATGTTCATATTCCTCTCAAATCATTCTTCCCTTCACTGGGAAATTCCTGTTAAGTCTTATGACAGTTAAAGAATCATGCAATGTTAAAGACTTTGAAAAAGAACTATGTGTGATTTTATTTAGGAAGATAAGTAATATTTTTCTTTCTCCTTTGCATTTGCCATGTGTGTTCAGGTTTGTTGTTAAACTGGCAGTTTTTCATGTGACTGGTTCTTGACGTCGTTAGTATGCCTGGGTCCGGAGGCCTATAAATACAGTGTGACCGCAGACACTTACAGCACCTTGGAGACAGCACAGCATTTAACATCCCTTCTCAGATCAAACGCATTAAAACAACAGTGCAGCTCATTGCTTTCTCCCGCTAAAGCAAATGTCAGTGTGTGCCGCCAAATAGAGAGTGGCGTAAAGTGATTTTACATTTGAGATCTTTCTCTGTTCGTTCTGTGTAAAAGTATCTTCACACTAAATTTAGTCCGGTGTCATTCTATAATCATTAGAATTTTTTACTTTTATGCTATTTAAGATTTAGTTTTGTTTTCCATCATGCAAAACCCCCAATAAAATCTTGGAACATCACACACACAAAAAAAACAACCTTTTTGAACGCTACAGTGAGCCAGGGGCAAAATGGCGTAGGTGTGGAGATGATTTATTGCCACATGGCTGTCAGGTTGCTGGCTGCATCATAAAAGCTTCCAAAGCTGGCTAGATAACCTGTCGTTGATTGTTCATGCCTGATGGCACGCCTGTGGATCTGTTTGCGATTGGCTATGCCTGCTCCAAGGATGTGCACTGTGCTGATTGTTCACGCTGGCAGCCCAACTTTGGGAATGGATCTGTCTGCGGATCTGTAAACCATTGTCCATGCCTGTGGATGTGCTTGATTCTCTACAGCCGATTGGCCATGCTTGTCCATGTGGTTACTTTTTCAGATTCCTGCTGTGCCAGGTTGTAGCTGCTCTGCCAGCAGCTGCCTGTCTTCTCAGCATGTATCCAAAGCTAGCCTTTCCTAGCAAACAGCTGAGCTAACTACAGAGTGTTGTCTGAGGATTAATCAGCAGAGTCCACTAGGCTGGCCAGCCAATTTCATATCAGCAAGTCTTAATTCAAAGTCTTAATTCACACCCACTCCATTTGTTGGGATTATCTTGATTCATCAGAGTGATGTTGATGCATAGAGAAGCTGCATAGAGAATGCCTCCCAGTATAAACTGCAAAGTATCTCCATTATCCTTTCACATATTCACTATCTCGACATATTAAAGAATAACTAAAATATACATAAAGTGTGTGTGTGTATATATATATATATATATATATATATATATATATATATATATATATATATATATATATATGTGTGTGTGTGTGTGTGTGTGTGTGTGTGTGTGCGCGTGTGCGTGTGTTTGCACAATGTTGAAGGGTATATAGAGGTTTTAGAGCAGCGTATGCTTCCATCCAGATTCCATCCCATCTTTACTTCTGAGAGACTCTGCCTCTCTAAGATACTCTTTTTATGACCCAATCATGTTACTGACCTGTTGCAATTAACCTAATTAGTTGCAAAATGTTCCTCCAGCTGTTTCTTTTTAGTAACACTTACTTTTTCTGCCTTTTGTTGTTTGTACCTTATTTTTTCTTAAAATAGTAAATTTCTTTGATTCGAACATTTGATATGTTTTAAATGTTCTGTTGTGAATAACATATGTGCTTATGAGATTTGCAAATCATTGCATTCTGTTTTAATATTGACCGCTGCCTTTGTTCAGGGACTCATTATTCCATTTCTGTTCGTCGAATGTCTGAGAAACTTGTTCAGTTTATGTCTCAGTTGTTGAAAGTTTTTACGTTAATACAAATATTTACATGTTATGAAATTGTATGTATATATATATATATATATATATATATATATATATATATATATACAGACACTCATACACACAGCTCTGGACAAAATTAAGAGATCACTGCAAAATTATCAGTTTCTCTGATTTTACTATTTATACGTATGTGTTTGGGTAAAATGAACATTTTTGTTTTATTCTATAAGCTCCCAAATTTCAAATAAAAATATTGTCATTTTGAGCATTTATTTACAGAAAATGACAACTAGTCAAAATAACAAAAAAGATGCAGTGTTGTCAGACCTCGAATAATGCAAAGAAAATAAGTTCATATTCATTTTTAAACAACACAATACTAATGTTTTAACTTCAGAAGAGTTCAGAAATCAATATTTGGTGGAATAACCCTGAATTTAAATCAAGCTTTCATGCATCTTGGCATGCTCTCCACAAGTCTTTAACATTGATGTTGGGTGACTTTATGGCACTCGTGGCACAAAAGTTCAAGTAGCTCGGCTATGTTTGATGGCTTGTGACCATCCATCTTCCTCTTGATCACATTCCAGAGGTTTTCAAAGGGGTTCAGGTCTGAAGATTGGGCTGGCCATGACAGGGTCTTGGTGGTCCTCTATCCACACCTGCTGGAAAAACCAATCCTCAGTGTTGGGGAACATTGTCAGAGCAGAAGGAATCAATTTTTCTTCCAGGACAACCTTGTACGTGGCCTGATTCATGCGTCCTTCACAAAGACAAATCTGCCCGATTCCAGCCTTGCTGAAGCACCCTCAGTTCATCACCAATCTTCCACCAAATGTCACAGCGGGTGCGAGACACTGTGGCTTGTAGGCTTCTCCAGGTTTCCGTCTAACCATTAGGTAACCAGGTGTTTGGCAAAGCTGAAAATTGGACTCATCAGAGAAGTTGACCTTACTCCAGTCCTCTACGGTCCAATCTTTATGGTCTTTTGTAAACCTCAACCTGGCTCTTCTATGCCTCTCATTGATGAAGGGCTTTTGTTCTAGCTTTGCACAACTTCAGCCTAAGGGGACTTGGTTTTTCTTTATTTTTCCTCCCACACCCAAGCACACATACACACACACAGTCTTAGATTAGGGCTGGCTTTGAGAAGATCTCTGATGGTTAGATAAATAATCCTGTCATCTCTGTGCTAATGAGGTACTTTATAGCTGCGCTTGTGCTCCGAGCACTGGAAGGGCTACAGATTTCTATCTGTTTTCTCCAGCGGCAGTGAAGAGCAATTTTAGTAGACAGGTTAAATGAGACATAGCGCTTGTGTGATCGTCTCTCCTCGCCATTTATTTTCTCGATTTCACTCCTCCCTCAGCCTTTCTCCATCCCTCCTTCGCAGGGGCTGTGGTGACATCAGCCCCGTTGCTGTCTTCAGTTTGTTCAAGCAGCTACTGTGAAATGCTAATCACAACTTTAATTTGTACTGCATTAGCATTTTGATTAACTCGCTAGGCTTGCCGCTGCACTCAAGGTGCTTTTTAGTCATAGTTACTGAGGAAATGACTTTTTGATTAATTAAGTTTGTTAGCGCAGCTGAGCTCAGCAAACTTTAACCTTATGTTGAGACAAGAGCAGCAGACAGGCGAGAGACTTGGTCTGAGTTTTAGATAATCAATTGCATCAAGAGTTTCTGCATTTTTTTAATGGTATGAATTAAAAATATTTCACACAATTTCAATGTTTAAGTAAATGAATATTTCAAGTTATCTTATAGTTACCTTACAGCTATCTTAATTGCACAAGAAAACAGCTATGTTACCTCTCAGTCTGTTGTGTGACAGTTTGTTGTCTTGTTTCTGCAGGCCATGTTGGACGTGGTGGCAAATGAGGGCTGGCTGGTGTCTGCTCTGGGCATCTGTAATCTGGTCCAGATGATCGTTCAGGCTAGGTGGCTTCACGACTCCTCTCTGCTCACCCTGCCTCATATAGACCAGCAGAACCTGTACCTCTTCAGGTGTGTAGACCATGGCTCCTGTTCACCTAGAGTCAAACTCAATGCCCTGAATCCAGCCTGATTAGAGAAATACAAACGGCAAATATACATCCTCAAAGTCAAATTCCACATCAGCTTTATTATTTTTATTTTTAGCACACCAGTTCCTTCAGGAAACTACAGTGCAGCATGTAGTAGACATTGACAAGGACTAAAAGTCAACAGTAAATATGGACAAGTCACAAAATTAAACAAGTCACATACTATATATATATATATATAGATATATAGATAGATAGATCACTCAGGTAACACACTTTTACACACATTACAGAACTCAAAATATCCTAGGTAGTGTTATCCTCCCTTATTAAATGATCAATTCAATACGATTTCAGTTCCATTTTAACAACAGACATTGTCACAGAGCAGCTTTACAGAAATCCAGATGTAGATTTAGATCTCTAATGAGTGAGCCAGAGGCTCCGGTGTCGAGGAAAACTCACTGAGATGACATCAGAAAGAAACCTTGAGAAGAACCAGATTCAAAAGGGAACCCATCCTCTTCTGAGTGACACTGAATAGTAGGATTATTAATCATTACTCTTCTCCAACTGAATACTATAAAGTAAAGCGGTACTTAAGTGTGTTGAAAGGATGTTCAGTGAATTTATGGTGTGATTATTGAGCAAATTGTGAATAGGAGACCTGGGATGAGGACAGAACAGTCTTTATGATTACAGCAGCAGTTCTTATGTACAAATCTGTAGTATCCTGCTGAGATTTGGGCATTGTCATCATTGTCTTCATGTCAGTATACATTTTAAACCAGTTATTTTGAATGCATCATAGTATATGATATACAGTGTTTTCCTTCAGAAAATAATGTATTAGTATGATTAATGCATTTTTAATACTCCCTGCTGATTTATACTTACTGTAATCGCACCTTGTAAAAAAAATTATAGCTTCTTTCATAAACTGGAAATGAACAAAAGCCACCTGACACAGTCTGTCTGTATATTCCTCTCTGGCCATATAAATTCTACTTGAATGTGGGAATTTCACATTACTCACAGTGTGTGTGTGCATCCTGCTCATGTCTGAGAGAGGAGAGCATGTTCACTCCCTGTCAGCAGTGTCCTGAGAGGGATACCTCTCACCTGTGGTGCTTTGATTATAGCTCAGTCACAGGGTGTCATGCCTAATCCATCTAGCACCTCTGTTCAAACTCTGCAAACATCATTAGCATTGCTTATCTGCCCGCACTGTCCTCCGGATGGCCTCAAACACTGCCCCGGTACACCTTTTCTCTGTCTCACACACACAAAGCTGTGCTAGGCACCGGATTTTCTTTTACCCATATAATTCTTTTCAGTGTGGTTGCATCCCGTCGTGAAGTGTAATTTGGTAGAAAGACAATAAAAATGGTAAGAAGAGGATCAGGAATGGATGGATGTCCTGCCATGCTGAGACAGCAGGAAGAGCTCAGCTCAGCCATCAAAATGGACATGTAAATGGTTACATGACTGCCTTTTTCTCCTCGCTGTTTACAACAGGAAATGGAGCACCAAAGGTGGGAAGGGTGGAACCCGAAGTTATCGAGGCCCAATCGAAGGGCTTCCTGAGCTCATAGCTGCCTGTGATGGAAGAGAGGAGATCTTTACAGCCATGGTGAAGGAGGAGTTTGAGCCCCAACAGATCACTCAGGTAACACACTTTTACACACATTACACATCTGAAAAATAACAGGTTCACCCAGCATTTAGACAAGTGCAGTACCGTGATGATTTTGTTGTCGGTAAAATGATGGACAGTATCAGTATCATATGATTGTAGGACTTTAGAAAAAGTGTGTCTCTTGTAAATAATTGAATGAATTCAACTTAGTCTTGGATGATTGTGTCATACACACGCACACACACACACATATCAGAGAGTACACACACACACACACACACACACACACACACACACACACACACACACTCACAAACATGTGATTTTCAGAAAGCAGCAGACGGTCACGGTGGTCTCAGGTAGCACCAGGATCCCCAATTACCTCCCAAATGAGAGGGTTTAGCGCTCCAATCTAAGTGCTAATTGCGACGGTAATGAGAGCGTCCGGGCAGAGCGGCGAGCCCAGCGCCCATTCCCCATCAGTATTCCAGCCACCCCCCACCTTCCACAACACACCCCCTAGCAGCCTCGGCCCTGCTAATTAAATAAGCACATGCGCCGCCGCGTTCTCGTCTCATTCGCTGAGGAAATGTAATCCTCGCATAAATAGCTTTGGCAGGGTGAATCTGTGCTGTTTTCCCCCCTTTCATGGCTCTAATACTCACCGAGCTGCAGCAGCCGAGCTCTGTCATTCTCTATCAGTCTGTCACTCACACATGCACGCACTGCACATGTTGCTAGTATTTTATTATACCGCTCCTTCCTTATGTTGGTGCACATAAAGCACAGCTGACAGGAATGTGAGTTGTTGTTTTTTTTTTATTTATTTTTTTTATTTTTATTTATTTTTTTTTTTGTGTGTGGCATGTGCTTGTTATAGTGTACATGGAAATGAATTAGAGGTTTTCTTATTTTACCAGAAAACATTTTAATGTTAAACTAGATCGTGTGTCGCTGTAGGCCTTCATTCTGCTTCTGGTGACATCGCTTATTAAATAAAGAATAAAACGTGACTGGGAAGAAAGTAATCCACAAAGTGGAGTTACTGTTACTACCCTGAAGTGGATTATAAGTGTTTTATTCCTCTTTTGCCACAGCATTTTGCCAGTGTTGACACTTTTTTTTTATTTACTAATGAACAAGAAGTTGTTTCCTGTTATCCTTTACATTATAGCAGCTATAAACAGTCATTCCCTCACCAGCCTCTTGGGGTCTCCCCCCCCCCCCCCCCCCCCTCATCTGTCCTGTAGACTTTCCCTGTAGCAGAAAACTTACTGAACTGCTGCAAAGTGCTGACTCCCAAGACTTCTTCATGAATGTTTAAAAAAAAAATCATCTCCTTACAGAAATCTTCACAATATCAACAATTATATATTTTACTTTGTTAAGTAAAAAAAAAACCCAACTATTTAATCCATTCATTATTAAGCTTATATTACGTAGATCATCTTCCATAGAAGTCTCTGCGAGTTAAGCGTTTTTATAGAAATGAGAGCATTAATATAACCTTTGATTTGCATTACAGCCGGCACTGCTTTCAGACCTCCTGTTATAGAACACTGATCAGCACCTTCTGACCAATCAGATTTGAGAATTTAACAGCACTGTGATATAAACTTCATCATCCTTATTTATCTCTTATTCTATCTCCCCCGCTATCAGATGTGGGCTGTTCTAAGCCACTTGCCTGTGCTGGAGGTCAGTTTGAGTGTGAAGGGCTGGTGGGAAGGATGTGAGGAACAGACTGAGCGTGCTCTGTCCAGCAGTGTAGCCAACATCAGGGACCAGAGCAGCTGGCTGCCCGTGCACCCTGACCAGGAATATGTCCTCCAAGTGTCCCTGCAGCGTCTCAATGCAGGCCGGCAAAGAGTGAGAATACACACACACACACACACACACCATTTCAGCCTCCATGATATGTTTTACACTTGCACGGTTCTCACACATGCTGAAAGACCTGGACATTTATAGGTTAGATTTGCAGTGATGGAAAACACCTGAAAATGTGGAAATGGATAAAGTCAGTTTTGGAAAAGTCTAAAGTTTTACTGTTAAGCCACTGATATTGTATATTTAACAAGTTCTACCTTATTATAAATAACTAAAATATCTGCCAATATTCTAGCCATTAATTCACCCTTTTAAGCATCCATTTATCAGTCTAGTTGTTGTAATTTGGAACACTCCTGTTTCACATGTAGACAGAATGCTGTATCTGAGTACATGGTAGCGCGAGCTTGCCGTCTTCTCACAGCATGTAAAATTCCAAATGAGGATGTATGTCACTAATTATGAAGTCTTTGAATAAGACACTACTTAAAACTTTTCCATAAGCTTTCCTCTTTGTGTTGCTTATCAGTTTAAAAGCATTAGCCTCATTGTTTTCTTGCGAACGAACACAGTGAGGTCTGTCCAGATGTATCAGTCCTTCTCAGCGCAATGAGAAATAGAATCTAACAAATGGAGATATAAGGCAATATATTTGTGCAAGATGGGATTCATTCTCGGATGACATTCCATCTGTTAGGAAAGGTTTAGGGAAATGGTTTCTTAAACTGAGTATGATGTCTGATTTATTTGGAGTTTTTTTTTTGTTGTTTTTGTTTTTTTGCTGTTGGCTGTTTAATTATTAAATGACAGTCTGAAGCTGAGTTTTGTGAATGCTCACAGAGGAAGCAGGACAGCAAGGCACAGGCCCCGCGTTTCCCCAAGTCCAAAGACGAGGGTTGGTTCCTGGTGCTGGGCGAGGTAGACAAGAGGGAACTTCTGGCCGTCAAACGAGTGGGATATGTCCGCAACCGGAACGTGGCCTCAGTGGCCTTTTACACACCTGAACAGACTGGGAAGTAAGTGAATCTCACACATCCTCAGAGCTGTAAGATGTCTCCTATTCAGGAGCATGTCAGAGTAATATTTCTCTGTGTGCCGCAGGTGTATCTACACACTCTATCTCATGAGTGACAGTTACCTGGGCTTGGATCAGCAGTACGACATCCACCTGAATGTGATTCCTGCCAGCATCGCTGCCCAGGTCAACGCCGAGGTCACTGATAGCATGAGCGACATGAACTTGAAGTGACCTCTTATCCAGTGATACTACACACACACTGACTCTGTGTGTGTGTGTGTGTGTGTGTGTGTGTGTGTGTGTGTGTGTGTGTGTGTGTGTGTGTATGTGTGATGGTGACACAGCCTTAGACTTCCTAGTTATTCCTGGGAAGATGCTGTAGAGATCAGCATGGGTGTGGCAACATGAGGATGCGGGGAGCAAAGTGGCCTTGCAAGAGAAGTGTAGGAGTCTGCTTGGTAATAAGATTCTAATAATAATAGCACTGCCTAAAATTGGAGCACATTACGGTGGGGTTAGAATGCTTGCTTAATTGACTAGAGTGTGTGAGCCATATGTTTGTTGGTACATGTGTGCAGTTTGCAAACTCAAAGAGGCTGGAAGGAACTTTCTGGAGCAGGAGGTTAGGAATTCTGTGCAGGTGTGTGAAACATGCTCCTCTGTGAAGCTCTGGGTTCTGCCAGACTGTCCCATCTGGTTTGTGAAATTCTCTCTCATTCTCTCTCTCTCTCTCTCTCTCTCTCTCTCTCTCACTCTCACTCTCACCCCCCACCTGTTTTCAACACCCTGTTCTGGAAAGCCTCAGGGACATACAGGTGCCAAATACATTTAGGACAGTCATGGAAAGATTAATTTATTTAAGAAAAAAAAAGAAAGAAATTGTTTTAAGAACTTGCATGTGTTTATGTATTACGTTTTGTTGCTTCACAGCTTAGCTACCAAACAGAGCTCATACACTTTCATTTGTTTTGGGGGGTTTTGGGGTTTTTTGGTTTTTGGTTTTTTTTGTTGTTGTTGTTTTTTTTTGGGGGGGGGGGGGCGGGGGGGGGGGGGGTTGCAGATGATGTCTGCCACTTGAATACTTTGTTTGCCTTTAGGAAAAAATAAAAGGATATGATTACAAATTATTGTGTTTAATGGCCTTTTTTAAAAAAAAATAAAAAAACTTATTCTCTCTTGCATTTGAAAATAACACACTGAGCAGATGTTCATATGGTTTTGCTTTCTCTCTTTTTTTCCCCATGCATAGCCATTTTTCTTGTTATTTGTGCATGGGTTTGTTGGAATGTTGATGTTAAGTGAACAGAACATGTTTATTACACACAATTAAAAACTTCCATATTATCCTCCTGCTCTGTTGTGCATCAGGCTTTAAAATGATTCTCTTCATATTTCCAGCATGTATTCCCCAACGTTTTATCACATTAGCACTATTTTTCATTTATTTTGTTCTTTGCTTTTGTCTTACTAATATAGTATAATTTTGCATCGAGTCTTGTTTAATTATTGATCCATTTGTTTCGATAAAATTGAGAATAAGACCTTCTTCCCAATTTTATTGAAGTTCCACGTGGAACTTTGCTTGAGGGGGTTTAAAATGTGTGTGTGTGCGTGTGTGTGTGTGTGCGTGTGTGTTTCCTTCTGTTCAGTGTTAATATCCTTATTCACTCTGCCTTTAGTTAAAGCTAGTTTAACGTGTGTCACTCTGAACACTTTTAAGGATCTTTTAAGCACTAAAAGGTTTCTTTTCAGCTGCGGAGGTTAAAGTTAGAGTTGGATTATTAGTAATTAATTAAATAATGTAATTAAATAAATAATCGTCAGTGGAAGGTCCTCACAAGGATAGTAAGATGAGAGAGAGAGAGAGAGAGAGAGAGAGAGAGAGAGAGAGTCACATGCCTGAATGAACATGTTTATTAATCTGGAGCATTTTATCTTGCATTATGAATAAGAATAATAAACAAGCTAATAAGGAGACATGTCTAATGTAGTCTAATAAAGGACATTTCTGAAGACTTTAATTGCCTCATTGGACTAAATGTGCAAAATATTTTCCGACGTGTGTATGTTCATTTAAATTACAATGTTACACTATCGGATTCGGTGTTTTGGTGTTTTGCGGTAATGAATGCAAATGCTACTGTCTCTTTCCGCCTAATTAAAACATTCCGGAAACGCGCTTAAAAACTATCACCATCATTTAATTTTCTCTCTCTCTCTCTCTTTCTCTCTCTCTGAACGGTGATATGTTTCGAATCTCTTCTGAACACCTCCATATTTTTTGGACTATTTTCGCTTGTTCTCTTTCTCCGCCGCCGCGGTTTAATTAGCAGTAAATTCGGGCTTTAGGAAAAGGTGAAAGCGGCGTGGTGTACTTCGTGCTCAGCGCACTTCCGCCCTCATTTACTCAGCTCGCTCCCTGCAGGTGATTTCCTATTAAAGGAGCCATCCGTGTCGAAACAGCACAAAGACCACGGGTGAGGAGGAGAGGAAGCTCCAATTTATTCACATAATCACTGCTTCTGAGCTGCCTCCTCAAATACGGCTATTGATGACATGAGGAGAATGCAGAAATTAAATACTCCTTCATGGAACCCTTTTTTAAGCATTTACCAAAAAAAAAAAAAAAAGATATTCTTTGTTAACTCTAAAATAAACTCATTTTCACTCCAGTTATATGCGTAAACTGTCTACATATAGGCAGCATGATTCCCAGGATATTAATTAACAATATATCCTACAATAGATATATTTTATTCCGGACATTTCAATATAATTAATCAACTATGTCCTTAAACCATTTTTTTCGGTTTGTTAACGAAATAATTTGACTTATTTATTTGACTTCTTTCCTGTATAGATTTTTGTTGTTTGGTGGGGTTTGTAAACAACCTATTTTCATTTCTTTCTAAGGGACTACATATATCTGAGTACATATACACATACTCCATATAGCTACGCTCTCTTTAACAAGGAAAAACTGTTATTTGTAAATAAGCCTGAGAATTATTGAAATTGGTTTTAAATTAATAGTTTTCATAAATAAGCAACCCTTTTTTATTCTTTTATTTTTCTTTCTGTCTGTCTTTCTTTTTTCTGTCCTTTTGTTTGTTTGTTTGTTTGTTTGTTTGTGTGTTTTTTTGTTGAAAGAGCTGTTTGAATAAGCTACTCCTGAAACTTTAACATTAAAACTGATTGGAAGGTAAAAGGTCGTTACTTAGAGTGTCATGTATTAAAAGTTTACTACATTTAAATTTTCATTAGTAGGCTTGTTTATACATATTTTATTTTTTTTAAATATCCTAAATACTCCTATATATTTTTAAACTCATTGTTCCATATTGTATTTGTATTTGAGTTGTATTTTTTTGTTTGATTGTTTTTGTTGTAAAACGCTTTGAGAAAGTAACTTTTATATGTGCAATACAAAATAAAGTTATTATTATTGTTGTTTTATTGTTATTGTAATTATTTATTATTATTATTATTATTATTATTATTATTATTATTATTAAATAGGCAAGCCTATTGCTGAAAATGTTGGTAAGGTTTGAGCTAAATAAAATGACAGGGGTTCATATTAGCATAGATGCCTGTAGGCTATTTTAAACACCCAAATATATTTCACTACTTGTTCCATGTTATTATCTGTAAGGGTCAAAGGTTAGCATTTCTCCCAAATCCACATTTCACTTTAGCTGTCGAGATGCGACTGTCCAATAGGAATGCAGGCTCGAGCTCGAGCTGGCCAATGAGAGCAGGGGCGGCAGCAAGACAACACTGGGGGCGGGGCTTTCCTGAGGCTCAACTAGGGAGTTTGGAATAGTGCATGGAAGCAAACTAAGACACTCGCATCCTTCCAGCAGAAATCTGTGGATAAAATTCTCGCACCATTTTTTCCCCCTCCTGCATTTGCTGTGGAGTTCCCCGCTGTACCTGTACCTGTACCCGTACCTGTACCCGCACCTGCACGAGACTGAGTCTGGATATTTCATGTAGTGGAATGGTACATCCGGGAGTGAGAGAAAATCAAAGTTTGGCTTGTGATGCAAAGGTGAACAGGTATGTTTTACTCTGTCTGAATGTAGCTGACATTATAGTGTGTGTGTGTGTGTGTGTGTGTGTGTGTGTGTGTGTGTGTGTGTGTGTGTGTGTGTGTTTTCTAAATAATGTGTCACCATGAAGTTAATAGGTAACACCACTCTAAACTCAGTAAGCAGTCACTGTCAGTCTCCAGGTGCTATCAGAATGGTTATGCTTGTTCTAGATTCTAGATTTTTATTTTCAGTTACATTTTAAAAAGCATATTATATAATGTCAGTGCTATTGTGTTGTTTCAGAGACGTGAGCATTTCATTATGGATGTTATTCCCGTATGAAGAAGTGTTGGGTCCCGGTGGATTTGGCGCTGAATGAAGAAAAAAGCTGTTCAATGCGGATAAACCTCAGCAAACCTCAGCAAACCCCGCGCGCATTTTATTCGATATGAAGTCTCAGTGTCATTTCCTTGCGCTTGTAAGACGCTCCGAGGTCGTTAGGCATTTTGGGGGAAACGTTGAGGAATGTGTGCGACTGACGCGCTCCATCTGAGTGAAGGCCAGCTCCAGGCTCTGTGTACCATTGATCTGATGATGGTCAAACTCCGCTGAAGTGAAAGCTTGTGTGAGTGTGTGTGTGTGTGTGTGTGTGTGTGTGTGTGTGTGAGTGAGTGAGTGAGTGTGTGTGTGAGTGAGTGATTATTTCTTTGCTCTTGGTTCCTGGAAGCGCGATCCAAACACTGGCGGGGTGTCGAGCACCGTGCAGCTCTGAAGATAATGAAAGAGAAGTCGAAAAATGCGGCCCGGACGCGGCGGGAGAAGGAGAACAGTGAGTTTTATGAGCTGGCCAAGCTGCTGCCGCTTCCCTCCGCCATCACATCTCAGCTCGACAAAGCCTCCATCATCCGCCTGACCACCAGCTACCTGAAAATGAGACTGGTGTTTCCCGAAGGTGAGACAATAATAACCATCAAACTTCACCTGAAACGCTTACTTCAGATTTGATATTTTACTACATTCCATTATTATTATTATTATTATTATTATTATTATTATTATTAGTAGTAGTAGTAGTAGTAGTAGTAGTAGTAGTAGTATTATTATTATTATTATTATTATTATTATTAGACGTAGTAGTATCATTATTGTTGTTGTTGTTTTTATAACTTGAATTTAACTTGCTTTTCCCATTTAAAAAAATAATAATTCAGTGGTGTCTGACCTGTTTACAGCCTATATTTATAAATCGGTCTAAACCTGGTGTGCGCCTATTCTTTTCTTAATCCAAATCTGATCAATTCGGAATTTTGGTGGCTAATTTGTTCAACATATAGATGTATAAATATGTTGCATTGCTTTCTTTATAAATGTATTTAATTATCATGTATTTTAGCAGCACCACTTTTTTTTTGTCCGACAAGGTGACAGATAATTAATTGTAGGCTATAATAAAAGTGGACATTCTGTTCCTTTTTGAAATGTTTACAATTATTATTAGTAGTAGTAGCAGTAGTGTTGTTGTTGTTGTTGTTGTTATTATTATTATTATTATTATTATTATTATTATTATTATTTAAAAATTTTATTTATTTATTTATTTATTTATTTATTTATTTATTCATTCATTCATTCCCCCCCTCTCTAGTTTATACTTAGGGCACGTTCAGCACTTAAATCAGTGGCTGTTCTAGTTTTGTATGTATATAGATGTAGTGTTTTCAGAGTCAGGCAGGCGTGGAGCTGCTAAAGGGGATTAGTCTATCTTCTCTCTCAGCTTCGGGCCGTGAGTGAAGGAGCGCCGCGCCAATTAGCGCTGATCTCTCCAGCACATGTCGCTCTGCAGAACACTTCCAGCACAAGCTACAGGCTTCACACCTGTACAAACCTGGCCGTGAGGATGTAAAAGACTGTTGGAGAGCTCGGGCCAGTCCGTCACGGCACTCATGCTTTCAGGAGTCGCATATCAAAGTGAAATCATACCTGTGAGGCGTCTTTTAATAGTGGCTCTAGTGGGGACATGGCGAGACATCAGGGTTGTTGTTGACCTTGAATACTTTCACATGCGGGTGGAGAAGCTCAGAACATGAGGAGTTGAAGCGGTCATTTATCCTGAGGTTCTGCATGGAGAGCATCCACATCAGCTTTCTGCAGCCAAAGTTTAGGAAATAAGTTTATGAAGTGGAAACCTTCATGTTTCTTCTCTTTTCATGTTGTTGGCAGGATAAGCTCGTGCTGGAGCTTACATATCTCGTCCAAAAGTATTTTAGTGCGACTTTTAACATATACTTTATTGTGCCATTTGTTTCAGGTGTATTTTAAATATCTGTACAATGTGTAAATTTAAAAAAAAATAGTCAAGAATATAAATTCAGTGTATTATTGTGCGCATCAGGTTCATGTGTTGAATAATAACCTGTTTTAAAAGCAGACTTTGATAATGTCGCAGATTTCTCCTTAGAAAACGGTTAATACAGTAAACTAGTCTCAAGGAGATATGTAGGGTTAGTTGAGAAATATTAACCGGGTTTATTAATACAGACATTTGACATTGGTGATCATTAGGCAGGCGAGCTGACAGTAGCGCATTGTAAAGAGGCTTGAAGGTAATTGAAGAGTATGGAGAGTGTGAGCTGCTGTCCTCCCATCCACACTGGAGAGCTCCATCAGTGGCGCAGTTAGCTATGGACAGATTTAAGAAGCAGATGTGCTTTAACCATCATTTTCTCGCCATCCTCTTCCTCCTCGTTGAGCTTTGCGCTGTGTGCATGCTCAGCTCGGGGTCAGTGTAATGGCACACTGCTAGTAGCCTGAGCTATAATGTTCTGCGTTGTCTCAGAACATAACATTTTATTTGAAAACTAACGAAAGTCGGAGTGGTTTTACGCGCGTTATTTACGGTCTGCTGTGGAAACCTTATACCTTTCATCTCCAATAGTTTCCCTGATGTCGCTAACTAAACAACAAGCAAAAATACCTTTTTCATTTTTTTCAAGTCTTTTTTATGTACATTTTAAAAAAAAATCATTTAAAATAAATTTTTATTAATTTAAAAAAATCAAATAATACTTTTATCATACTTCTTCTTCTTCTTCTTCTTCTTCTTCGTATTATTATTATTATTAAAACTACAATTTTGGACAGGTTTAGTTGTATAATTGCGTAGCTTATTATTATTATTATTATTATTATTATTATTATTATTATTATTATTATTATTATTAAATTACCGACGTTACAGACCATCCCTAAGTAGGCTATTTGTAAAATAGGCTTTTTTTTCACCCAGCTTGTTATTGGGCGATTTGGACACTGCTGGAAAGTCTCCAGTCGAGTCTGTAATGTTGGAAAGATGCAGGTGATTTTCTCGCCCTGCAAGCAGTTGAAAAGTTTCTTGTGGAGCGCTTCAGTGGATTACTCTTTATATCAGCACAAACGAGCGCTTTTGTTTGAAAGCCGCTTAGCTCGGTCCAAACTCTTCAAGCCGCAAGAGAACAGAGATCTCAATTCTTCTGCCCCACAAAGTTCATTTTGTAATTATCTTAAACTACAGATTACATTTTCTTTTCTTTCTTTCTTGTTCTTCCTGTGGTAGGTCAAGTGAAAAAAAAAAAACCCCTTCAAAGCTTCGACGTATTAAGTGTAAATTTTCACAAGCCCAAATTTACACAAATTTCCAACATGAATGTCTATTTTTTACGCATCTGTTTATTGGGAATAAGCTACAAATCTTCCAGTCGACCCCGAAAACCACGTGTTTTTCAAAAATGATCAGACTTTAATGTTCATCTGATTTGAGTGTTATTATTCGGTTGTATTGAATACAGGCACTGTGCGGCAGACACGTTGATGTTACACTAGCAGATGAGATGGAGTGTTATATGAACGGACGCAGTGCTGGAGGTCTCCGGATAGCGATACACAGTTCGGAGTGAATGAGGATGTGCAGGCTGTGGCTGTGTTTGAGTTGTGCTTCAGCAATGATTTGATTGTTTCTGTTGTGTAAACCCGAAGTGTATATTTGGTTAATATTAAAATGGGAATCGGAGCTTTGCTGTGATCCTTGTTTGTTTTCGCAGATTTGCATATCAATAGGGGATTGCGTCAGGGCTGAGAGCAGACTGCAGCTCCGCACTGCTCTTAGCATGCTCTGTCCTCTGTCCTCTCCCTCCATCTGCATCCTACTGACATCTGTACTGCATCTTTCATCCCCAACATACCCCGTTTCTTTTACACAATACTGACACAGCTTTTAAAATAATAATAATAATAATAATAATAATAATAATAATAATAATAATAATGAATTGGCTGCAGTTGTATAAAATGTAATGTATTTATTATCCAGGTTTGGGGGAATCATGGGGTCACGTGAGCAGAGCCAGCTCTCTGGACAATGTTGGCCGTGAGCTCGGATCCCATTTACTACAGGTAGGACATTTCATACTACTATTTATAATAGCTATTAATTACTACCTCTAACACCACCAATACTACTACTACTACTACTACTACTACTATTACTACACCTAATAATAATAATAATAATAATAATAATAATAATTATTATTATTATTATTATTATTATTATTATTATTATTATTATTATTATATAGCCTACGAATAATAGTCTAATAGTTGTTGAATCATTTGTTATTTGTGGTTTATCAGAGAATTGTGTGGGCTTCATCTTCTTTTTTTCCTCTTTAGTTCATTTATCAGTTTATTTCTTTTCCGACTATAATATTCTGTATCAGGCTCAGAAAGCGTTGTAACTGCGCGAATGTAAATTTCTTGTTGTTTATCCTAAATATATATTTCGATCAGTGAAGCAAATGGCAAGAGTTAGATGCGGGAAACCCCGAGGCTTCAGGATTATGTGAATATTTTGTGACTATCTGCGCACAGTTATTAAGTGATATTGAAGAGCTTCTGATCGGACTGAACCCCAACCGGAACCGAACCCGAACCGGAACCGAACCGCTGTTTAAAAGAACGAAATCAGAACGCGGTTTTTTAAAATTATTAGTTCACGTGTTGGACTAGTAATTAATCCAAACATAACGCGTGTGCTTTTTTCATACATATATATTGGCTATTTCTCCATATTTAGAAGTGCATTTATTTTTCAGACTTTGGACGGGTTTATTTTCGTGGTCGCACCGGATGGAAAGATCATGTACATTTCGGAGACTGCTTCCGTGCATTTAGGCCTGTCACAGGTAAAGTGCATGTCACCAGTTGTGCCTAGATTTTGCTCCTGCGTGTGTTTTGCGAGCCTCGTGGCTCCTTGCTGTGTTTGTGTAGCTGAAAGCGTGTTTGAGCAGGATGACAGAGGTTCATTTTAACAGGTAGAGCTGACGGGGAACAGTATTTATGAGTACATCCACCCCGCTGATCATGATGAGATGACCGCAGTGCTCACCGCGCACCAGCCTTACCATTCTCACTTCGTGCAGGGTACACACACACACACACACACACACACACACACACACTGTCTAACTCATACACACATTCACACTGCAGAAGCATTTAAACGATGTCTAATTTATCCTCTTTATCTCTGCTCTTTTTATATGTAGAATATGAAATGGAGCGCTCTTTCTTTTTGAGAATGAAATGCGTCCTGGCCAAAAGAAACGCAGGCTTGACGTGCGGCGGCTATAAGGTTGGCTAATCTGATTTGATTTCTTTTTTTCTTTTTTCTTTTTTTTCTTTTTTATCTGTAAACCCTATATGTGCTGAAGACTCTAAAATATAACTTCAATGTTGTTGGAAAATCATATTGATTTAACAAAAATGATTAAACGGATTAGTTTGCCACTACAGTCCTTGCTTGTGGCTTAACAAGGAGATATCTCATTTCTTTCTTTCTTTCTTTCTTTCTTTCTTTCTTTCTTTCTTTCTTTCTTTCTTTCATTCATTTTTTCATTCTTTCTTTCTTTCTAATACATTTTTGAATATATTTAAAAATAAAAATAAAATAAAATATTGCTTAAGCCTCATGAGGGTTTGGGAATATTTTTGTATGCATGTATCTGTGTTTATATTTGTATTTATTCCCCTGTGCTTTGCTTCTTCTCCTTCTTCTTTTCCTCTCCTTCAATTCATGAAGGTGATTCATTGCAGTGGCTACCTAAAAATCCGTCAGTACAGCTTAGACATGTCTCTGTTCGATGGCTGCTATCAGAACGTGGGTCTGGTCGCCGTGGGTCACTCATTACCCCCCAGTGCGGTGACTGAGATCAAACTCCACAGCAACATGTTCATGTTCAGAGCCAGCCTGGACATGAAGCTCATCTTCCTTGACTCCAGGTAGTCTGCTTCCTCGTCCTCTGTAGAATGGATGGTGCACCTTTTATTTATCCACACACACACACACACACACACACACACACACACACACATATATATATATATATATATATATATATATATATATATATATATATATATATATATATATATATATATATACTATGATAATAGGCACACTGGTGACACATAATAGTTAAGACCACCAAACATTCACCCCGACTTATGTATATGTGTGTGTTTGTGTGTTAAGCTTTGTTTGTATATTTGTGTTCCGTCCTGAACATGCACATGCACCTGTTATTTTGTGCAACATGCATGTTTGCATGTTAGGCTTATATTTGTACAACTTCTTTGTGTGTGGGTGTGTGCACAGGTGTTTGTGTGCACATTGGCAATGTAATTATTCTCCTCCATGTTGGTTTGTCAGGGTGGCGGAGCTTACTGGCTATGAGCCACAGGATTTAATAGAGAAGACTCTTTACCATCACGTCCACAGCTGTGACACCTTTCACCTACGCTGTGCACACCACTTGTGTGAGTTAGCTTTGTTTTTGCTCATTCCTCTGGTTACCTTCCTCTCCATGACATGGCCAGTCTCACCATAGCCGCAGGAATAATCACAACACCATTACCCACAATGACCACAGCACTTCACCTTATATTTAATACGTTATTAATATATTAATACCTTACAGCTATACAGCTTGAAGAGCAAGTTATGAATAAATTATAAATCTGTACATTTGACGAAGAATAAAAACACAGTCCTGACCTGATTGTCAATATAGTGAACGTCAAGATATTTCAGAATTAATTAATTTCAAAGCAGTACATTTCAAATGAGATTTTTTTTAAAAATCTAGATTTAAAAAATAGTCCTAATGAAAAGAAGCATCATTATGGAGTTCAAATTAACAATGTTTTCTGTTTGTTTTATTCTCTCTAATGATAATAAATTCATCTTTACTAAAAAACTGTTTTAAAAAGTACTATTATACTCATTTACAATCTGTATAAAAGTTTGCTTATTGTTTATACAGATTGTAAATGTGTATAATAGCAGTGTTTTTAATATGTATATTAAATGTAAGTAATATAAGTATGAATTTATGGAACTGTAATTTGCATAATGTTGCTATTTTATTGACATCTTCAACAATTATAATATTTACAGTACACGAAGAGATGCTTGTAAATACAATAAACACAGCTGCAAAAATAGTTTGTGCTTTAATCAAAGCAATATTATAGCAAATTACTCGGCATAGAGAACGAATACATGGCTAAGGGGAAGGGGGGCATGGGGTGGCGGGTTGGGGAGCAGATTATTCAACACAGAAAATATGTTAGAGCTCAAATAAGTACATCACGATTTAGCTACAACAATTCAACAATAAATAAACATGTTTTTTTTTTTCCTTTATAAGATTAACAGATAATTTGACACCTAAAGCACTCTGATCTGAGATCTATTCTCTCCTTTTCTTTCTTTTTTTCTCACTGTGTGTCTGCAGTGTTGGTGAAGGGTCAGGTCACTACAAAGTACTACAGGTTTTTGGCTAAGGAAGGTGGCTGGGTATGGGTGCAGAGCTATGCAACCATTGTACACAACAGCAGATCCTCCAGACCTCACTGTATTGTCAGTGTGAACTATGTCCTCACGTGAGTATGCTATTTGTTATTTATTCATTTCTTTTCTATTTTCATCACATAAACGGTTACGGATGGCGTCTATCAGCTTGTGTGGTCTGAACCCTATTTATAAAGCAATTACAAGAGGTTATGCGCTTATTTATAAAGATGTCAGGCAGTTTTACGAATATAATACATTTCCAATTTGATGGTAATATGGTGCACTATTTAGGTGGCAATAAAGAATTAAGTTAAAGAAATGAAGTATTCCTGAGGCTGATATATAATGTTCTATTAACTACTGTCTATATGTTATTACAGTCAGAACACTATAGCGGGAAAGTAATCTGGTTTGGTATACGTTAGGCTACTATGATGGTGTGTATGTTATGATGATGAATGAAAATCTAATTAGGAATATCATCATGTTAAATAAATCTGACAGCTTTACTGTTGAGATCTGGGAAATGTCTATTTGACTACTTTTCAGAGTTAACTCAGAGACTCTCAAGAATATTGCTGTGTACAAATAACATCAATCTCACGGCCACATAAAACTTTCTAAGCACAGAGAAACTGACAGGTTTAACTGAATATTTAAAAAATATATATATTGATCAAATACATACATTTTACACATACGCATCACTACACGTGTGCATTGTATAGAAGGTAAAAAATTCCATTTCCATTAAATATTGTGGAATATAATTTATTGGGGGGGAAACAAATTGAATGCCAGTCCTGTGCACATTTTGGTGTTTCTCATCTCTAAACGCCTGAATTAACTAATAAAGTAATAAACAAGCATTAATACAATACAAATAAAACCTAAGAAAAAGGTTTATTCGAAGGTTTATGGATTTACTGGGAGATTATTTATTTGATAAGCTTAGTGCTTTACTATCCTGTTCTCACAGCTAACTCGTACAATTACACCCATGTATGGTGAAAGCGATGCTGACCCCGTAACCCCAGACGTGCTCTCGCTTCTGCTCAGCTAATCGCACTGTGCACCGCTCTGAAACATGTCTGTAGCTTTAAAAAAAATTGCACAGCGTGCACCTGTCGAGTACCGTAAATGGGCACTTCCGTTTTTGTCTGTCATTCTGCTTGTGCAACCTTTCGTGCTCATGATGGCATGAGAAGCAGAAATTAGTATGCAGCGGCACGTTTAGACGCATCGGAGAAGGTGCGCTGGTCTTTACCCTGGAGGTTAGTGCTGCTGTTGTGTGAAAGGAAAGAGGCTTACTACAATGGCAAATAATGCAATCTTAAAATGTGTAAGCTGTGATCATTCAAGACGTAATTATGAGCAGATTACGTATTTTATTCAATCCTGGTAATATCACGAGTTTTTGGGATGTGATGATATAACTTCAAATAGAATAGATAGAATTTCAAATGATAGCGAAGGTGTTATAATTCACTATAAATGCAGTTCTTCTATGAAATATAAGCTGTTAGTAAACAGTTATGAATGAGCACTGGCTTAGGGGAACCTGGTCATGGCTGCTGTAGTGCTCTTCTATCAGGTGGGAAGTCTGTGTGAAAACAACACTCTCAGCTGTGGTTCTGCTCACTACATGAATTATATGGGTGGCTGATTCAAGCCTGATTTATTTGTCATGCATTCGGATGCATTATCGCTATTTCCCTGGAACTCTCAGTAAAGAATGAAGCGACATCCGTCATGTTGGGGCTGGAAGTGAGGGCTGCACAGATGAGGGAAATGAGTTTTTGTGTGTCTTTGCACGTCCAGAAAGTCCTGTGGAAGCAGTGCCTTAGTTTTCATTTAGCCTGCCTGTTGCAGATGTAAATGATTCGGCTCCATAAAAGCCTCCATTAAGCAAAAGAGGTGTTGCAGACTCATGCTAATGTGAAGCTGGTAGCAGATTCACGCAGCTCCCTGAGCTCAAAGTCATAAAAAGAAGTGTTTATGAGCCTTAATTAATAGGCTGTAAAGATGATGAGTGTTTATAGCGCACAGCTTGTTAAGTGTGTTGCTAAGAGTTCTGTTCCTCCCTGTTATGACAGCCGTGTGTTTGAGCCATAGTTCAGTGCTCTTCTAACTTAAAAAAGTGAATGTAGGTGCAGAGACTTGCTCCCTGTTTGACCCTGCTCTCCCTGTGTGTGTGTGTGTGTGTGTGTGTGTGTGTGTGTGTGTGTGTGTGTGTGTGTGTGTGTGTGTGTGTGTGTGTGTTGTCTCATAATTGCAAATCTAATCTTTGTTCACAGCAGAAGCAGGTGAATGTGTCTGGCCTCTTATCAGAATGTCTGCTTGTTCACTGCAGTGTCAGGTGTAAAGTAAAAATGTGTGTGTCTGTGTGTGTGTATGTGTATGTGTGTGTGTATGTGTGTGTCTGTGTGTGTGTGTGTATGTGTGTGTGTACGTGTGTGTGTATGTGTGTGTGTGTGTGTGTGTGTGTGTGTATGTGTGTATGTGTGGTCATTTGTGATGACCAAAATAGTCTAAATGTCCTCAAAATCACCCAGTCCTGACAAAAGAATTCGCATTTTACAGAAAATACAGCTTTTATCTGTAAAACTAAAAAAATTGGTTTCTAGTGTTAGGATTGTTTTAGGTATAGAATTATTTTTTTTTGCAACATTAATAATTATGTCAGTTGAAGCTCCTTACAAGGATAGTAAAATGTGTGTGTATATTGGTGGAGGACATGTGTTTTTTATATGCTAGTGAGGACCAAATGTCCCTACAAGAACAGGAATATCTGACAGTTTTGAGGAAAACTTTTGTCCAGTGATTATTTAAAGCACTAAAAGAGTCAAAATGTTTCTTTTCAGCTGCGGAGGTTAAGGTTATAGTTGGATTATTAGTAATTAATTAAATAATGTAATGAAATAAATAATTGTCAGTTTATGGTCCTAACAAGTATAGTAAGACAAATATGTGTGTGTGTGTGTGTGTATGTGTGTGTGTGTGTGTGTGTGTGTGTAACTGTCAGTGTGTGCCTTTTGCATAACCTTTTGCTTGTTTTGGCTTCTGTCTACAACCTATAACCTTAGCTATAGATTACTGATTACTGTTTACCTAGTGACTCAGATTAAGATCCTTCAATAAGAATGCAAAAGTCTCTCTCTCTCTCTCTCTGTCTCTCTCTCTCTCTCTCTCTCTCTCTCTCTCTCTCTCTCTCTCTGTCTCTCTCTCTCAATATATATATATATATATATATATATATATATATATATATATATATATAAAAATAAATGTGCTTCTATGTGGCTTGATCTTTGGCTGACGTATTCAGACAGTTTTCTTGGTTTGAAAGTCGAATCATCATAGGGAAGAAAAATCCATACCGCACTTTACTCAGAAATCAATTTCCATTTCCTACTTATGCCTCATGCAGGATCTGCGTGTGAGCTTGGTTTAGCCAGACATAGCTCTTAATCTCACTGTGTATTTGAACGAAGACGCTTCCCCTCTGTCGTGTGTTTGTAAAAGCCTTGCTCCAATCTGCAGGAGAAACATTGGCTTCCAACTGTACCTCCTCCTTCCTTAAGCATGCACACTGTTTCTCTCCCACACACACATAAACACTTTCACGCCAGGCTCTTCTAAATGAGCAACTGCGTCTTAATTACCAAACAGATGTTAGCTTGCATATACAGCATTGGGAGAGTTGAAATAAAAAGCCCTAGTACACAAACACACCAGAGACGCACTTATACAAACAGCCTCACAGCACTCCGCTAGCAAACTTGTCTTTGTGTAGTATTGATTTGAAAGTATTGATTTGAAGCCTGCTGAGTGCAATACCTGTTGGACTTCAGCTATACCTTCAGCTTTAGCTTTTTCTCAACAGGGAAACTGAGTATAAAGGTCTTCAGCTGTCCTTAGACCAAGCGGCATCCAACAAACCATCGTTTACCTACAGTAGTCCCTCCAACCCGGTCAGCGACAGCAGGAAGGCGAATAAAAGCAGGGTGTCCCGCACCAAACCCAAAACGCGCCTCTCTCCTTACCCACACGTGAGTGTGTTCATTCAGTCAAGCAACTATGTGCCCCTCCTATTGGAAGAGTATATTTGGTCCAAATTTTATACCAAGAGTCAGTGGTTGATGAATATGCGTGCGTGTTTTTGTACAGTATCCAGGCTTCCACACTGAGCGCTCCGAGTCTGATCAAGACAGTAGTCCATGGGGTGGGAGTCCTCTGACTGACTCTGCCTCCCCACAGCTATTAGAGCAAAGTGAAAGCATGGATGCATCCTGTGTGTACCGCCAGTTCCCAGAGCCCCGCCCTCTGTGCTACAGCCTGCCTCTGTCTGAGGAGCATCACACATCCAGCGATCACCAAGGTCACAGTAATTCGCAGACCTGCGAGCGTGGCCGCTGTGAGGCTGGCAGATACTTCCTGGGTACTCCACAGTCTGGGCGTGAGGCGTGGTGGGGCGCCGCCCGATCGCTCCTGCCTCTACCCAAGTCCCCACCTGAGAATGGAGATGGGTATGAGTGTGCAATGCCCCACATCACCTCCATCCACAGCCTACATGGTGAGTCTCACTTTAAGTATTGAATGATGCATTGAATAGCTGCAGCTATGGATTTTATAATCTGCAATTGAAAACTGTGAATATGGATGAAGAATGAAAAGTTGTAGCCACACCAGATTGGAGACTCTTGGTCTAAAACTTTGACTCTGGTGGCTTTCTTTGTTTGCAGTGAGAGGCCACTGGGATGAGGACAGCACGGTCAGCTCTCCAGACGCTGGCTCAGCCAGTGACTCAGGCGACCGATATCGAATTGAGCACTTCCGCTCGAGCCCACAGGAGCCCAGCAAGATCGAGACTCTAATCCGGGCCACGCAGCAGATGATAAAAGAGGAGGAGAGCCGGCTGCAGCTGAGGAAGAGTGGTACTGAACCATCTCTTGGGTCCGCTAATGGTCTAGCTAAGAGCACCAGCTCCTGCTTCAGTAATGAGTTTGCCCAGTCAGCGCTTCAGGGAGTTGTGTGTCGGGGTTCAGCTCAGGTGATCAGCCCCGCCCCCAGCCCCACACCTCTGTCTCGCCTCAGCAGCCCCAACTCTGATCGGTTGGGCAAAGCCAAAGACTTCCTGCAGACTGAGATTTCGTCTCCGCAGCAGCAACAGCTGGGCCTTGCGGGCTCCTGCGCCGTCTCTCCCACCCCCGCAGTCTACCCCTCTCATCCACGCCAGTATCTGGACAAACACACTGCCTACTCACTCAGCAGCTACACACTGGAGCACCTCTATGAAGCAGACAGCTTCAGAGGATACGCACTAGGCTGTGCAAGCTCCTCCCACTACGACATGACCTCTCACCTGCGCATGCAAGCCGAGCAAACCACCAGCCATAAAGGGACCTCCGTCATCATCTCTAACGGCAGCTGACGCTCAGACCCTGACTATGTCTCCCAAAAGAGACAAAACACTCAGTAGTTCAGTAGTGTCCTGTTCTGAGAGCTTTTATGTTTATATTTGCATTGCTTAGAAGGATTCTAGACCTCAGTATTAAGGTAACTCCATTCATGCATTTAAAGTACCGATGATTCAGAGGAACAATATTTTGAAAAGTCACTATTGTACAAGAGTAGCTGTTTAAGGAGGTTTTTATGTCACAAAGTACACTACAGTTTGGGAAAGGAAGTGACTGGTCAAGGAGAAAGACTAATGTTATAAACAGGGCTATGTCCCATTGAGGAAAAAGGCAAAAATCATAATTATTGATGAATACAAATTGAGATTATCTACACAAAAATGTAAGTGCATCAGTATCAATCAGTATTTTTTATGTTGTTTTTTTGTTTTTGTTTTTTTACTTATACAATGGATTGAATGATCTAATTGTCTATAATGATTATGGTGATTTGAGTGACATTAATCCCTTTTGAATTGTTGTATTTGAGTGCTCTCACTCCCATTTATGTCCCATTCATTGTTTTCCACATGCAAATGAATTATTGTTTTAAATATAACCCAAAACTGATGAGACATTACATTTTACCATTGTACAAAAAAAAATCTGACACATCTTATCCAAATCTAGCAGCAATCAGACCTTAAAAAAAAGGTTTACAGTAATGAATTGGTTTTAATTGGTGGGTTTCATCACAAGTTTGATTTAATAGCTGCAATAACGTCACTATTTCTGATAACGATTGGAAGACGTTCGAGAAATATATACATTTTTGTTTCAGATTCTAAATACTGAATTAAATTGTAATGGTTTGATGTGTCAGAGTATTTGTCTTATATCAGCATTTGACTTCAACAAGCAAATATTCCACCACTCTAGTACAAACAGAGCCAAACTGTGCTGTGGAAATCAGTGAGGTGGTTTACTGCAAATCATAGCTGCAGTGAACTTCTGACTTTTTAGCAGTATAGCTAAATTATCCCAATGTTTCAATTCTATTGACCTTAGTTGAATATATTTCACACACATGGCATGATGTGGGAAATGGTGTGGCTGCAGGCTGTAACTGGTAAAGCAGGATGTGGAATTCTTTATGCGATTGTGGACTGCGTGAATGTGGTGTGATGGATGTGGAAGAAGGAGGTACAGTAATAGGAGGTGGGATAGGTCTGGTGGTTTGTGATATGAAACGCGGATACAGACTGACAGGGACAGAGCTGTCTGAGCCTCAGCTCGTCCGTCTCCTCTGCTCTCAGGCTGCTTTCTGGCCGGGAGAAACTGGCTCTCTTTGAGACTGCAGTGTTTTCTTACATTGAGGAAAATCCTTCTCTAAATTTATTTATGATGTAAATAAGCTCAAATATGTTTTGATGCACAAGTGGCAAATGTATTTATTATGTGAATGAAAAAAAAAGTTTTCATTTCGGTTTTAAATATAGTTCCAGTCAAACCAGAGTGTCCTCTTTAATTTGTACCTCAGTATTTTGAATTAATATTGCCTAAATGACATTTTCACACAATTACATTTACACACAATTACGTTTACACACAATTACATTTATCAATTCATTTTGTTTATTTATTCAAATAATAATTTTTATACTTTTTAAAATGAGATCAGTTATATAGTTTTATAACAAATCGATCCAGTGATAAAATAGACAAGTGTGTTCAGTCACATTGTGTGTGTCTTCTCTTAACCTATGTAAATATACATTTATTTGAATGGTTAAAAAGTTTAGACCCCATTTCCCCTCACACAGTTACAAAAACAATTCTAATGCAATTTGTTGTACCTAGCTCAATTATATGGAAAATGCACCTAATGCTTTTATTTATATATTTGTTTGTTTCTTTGTTTGTTTATTTATATTTGCATGTATCATCAGCACTTTAGTTTAGAAATTGATCATTTCATAATGAACATTTATTAAATCATATACTTTGTCATTTATAATTGTCATTATCAGTAAATTAGCATACCTATCAAATATACTTTCAAATGCTGAATCACATTCACACCAAAAAATAATAAATGCTAGCAGAAAGATAGTTTTATTTCTAAAAGATACATAATTACAATATAAAAATATACTTTAAGTTGTAATTTCAGAGTGCATTATGTATTGAATAACTGCAGTACAAACATGAATGGTCTAATACATAAATAAGATATACTGTCTCTGAATATTACAAATTTATATTAAGAAGCAATCTTTTCCAATAAGTAATTATGAATCATAGTTATATAAGTTATATTTAAATGTTAAATGAATTTCTTTAGACAGAAATAAAACATGCAGTTTTTTGTGTCATCAAGAAACTATCAAGAATTTTTCTGCAGTGAAAATAGAATTTAATTATTTATTTATTTATTTTTTTAGAGAGAAAATACAAAAGCGTTGAACCCAAAATAACAATATCTCAGACTCAATTGCAACAGGAAATGATATATAGTGTTTGCTCTAATCATTTTTTGGCAAACAATTTGAAAAGATTCAGCCCTATCCATTTCAGCTAGAAGTCCAATAAATGTCGCCTGCTCATGTGTGGCTGCTTTTTCAAATAAAAGAACAGATGAAAATCGATAGGGAAGGATCTGCAATTAGTCTTGACTAACTGGGGATCAGAGAGGTCAGCAAAGCGGGGTGGCTTTCCTCCTGTCCACTGATAGATATTTACTGTTTGCTGTAGTGATTTTTTTTTCTTTTTTTTTACCGAGCCCATGACACGAATCCGCACTCCTCCAGAACACCCATCACAAGGACATTTTTGAGGAAAAGCTGTCCACAGAAGTCTGACTGCTTATTGTTGACTTTGATCGGTTGTAGCCTTTCTGGGTTGTCCTCCATATTTTATGTGCAGTGTGAACGGAGTGATGGTAACCGGTGCTGTCCGAACAGATGTGTTGCCAGGCAACTGTGAGTAACACAGACAGAGTTAACACACACCCCTGACCTGTCTCCTCTCACAGCTGGCGGAGTCAGAGTGTCTTTCTGCTCTCTGCCTTTCATGTCTCATTTTATTCGCCTTCACATCATGTCCCACAATTACTGCTTATTTAAATATAGACTATAGCAAAGCCTTGAGTTCTCTCATTTCATTCAGCTGCTGGTTACAATGTGTAATCAGTTGTGGTTAACATGGCTTATGTGCATGAAAGTGCAGAATGATTTTTATAAACGAACATCCTGTGGACGACATGAAATAATTCTTTATGTTATTTAGCTCCTTAAGGCTTGCAGTCATTCAACAACAGCTGCTGTATCTGCTGTAAGAGCAGGAAATCTAAATGACCTGAGGAAATGTCTGTAGAGAGCCTGACATAACAACCCTGCAAACATACACATGTTTTGGGAGAACTCTAGCGTCTTATGAGGTATTTTACATTTCATATGCAGTCTCATCACTTTCATTTAGATTTAGATTTATGGGGACCAAGCATGATTTATTTCACACTAGCTATGAAAATCCCATTGCAATAATGCTCTTATCCAGTAGCCTTTCCATTAGTTAGTGTGGAAAGACATTAAGTCTAAATCTTGCTGTCTGAGACACAGTGTCATGTTGAAAAGCAGAATGATCACTAAAAAAAAGCATCAAAGGGAAAAAAAAGTTTCTGATCTTTGCTACTACTTACTACAACAGAGACGTAATTGTGTGATTGCCTTCTGGCATAAAATGTATTCCTGTTGAAATGGAAATTTGGGTTCTGGGTTTGTGTTAGGATTGTTATTACAATATCTAGCATTCATGTCACACTTATTTTTAGGCGTTTGATGAGATTTAACTTCATGTAGAAATCGTATTATACTAAAAAAAGAGAAAATAAATCCAAGCAAACTAGCAGAGGGCATGTTGTCTTTCTCAGCCATCTAAACAGATTGTGTTCAGTTATAAAGCACTTTTCCTCCTCCTTCTGATGCATGGCTGCTTGTATGCTCATGCAGATGTTCTAACTGAATGAAGCAGGAGATTGTAATCTTGAAGAAGGAATCCACCGGAGGAAATTGTGCACTGTTCCCATCTAGCGCTGGTGGGAGAGGCAGCAGTGCGGATCAGCAGCACATTAAAGCTCTCACTACACACGCTGGATTCTTTTCCTCTCTCACCTTGGCTTGAAAAACTGTGGCCGAGGTGCATTACAATCCCAATTCACACTCAGTCATCCATTACACAAACCTGTAATCATTCACAGAGTGGCTTTAATCATGACCTGTTACAATGTCTCTCAACACCAACTTGTCTTTCTTAACTTAATTCCCATTTTGCCTAATAGAGCTATTCTGAATCACCCAGATTAAATAAACTGTAATATTATGTTATGCCATTATTGTAAAGTTGTATGTAGGTAGAAAAATACTAAGGTCAGGATGTAGAGAAAGTGTGAATGTGAGAATGTGAGTAAAACACGGGAAATCATAGATGCTGATTTAATCCCATGCAAACATAAAGCTTATCGTCTCTCTCTTTCTTGACTCCTAGAAGTGCAAACAGGAATTGACAACACCCCAGAATGACCAAACAGAAGGTGCACATTTCTGTACTGTCGCCTCTAAGGAAAGGCAAGAAAGCGCAAATGATGATTGGCTAATCCCATGCTGTTTACCACCAGGCTTAGGAGCATGCTGTGTTCTGAAACCAGAGAGTCTCGTTGTAGCTCAGCCTAGACAGGTGAACCCCTGCTGTCAGCCTTAAAATGTGTGTGTGTGTGTGTGTGTGTGTGTGTGTGTGTGTGTGTGTGTGTGTGTGTGTGTGTGCTTGTGTGTGTGTTTGTAGGGGCTTTGTAGGGACAATCCGGAGACTCTATGTGTAGGGGGGTCTTACAGGACTAAATGAGATGGAAAGAGGCCCATAAAGAGTGTCTAGAACTGCACTAGAACTTTGTGCAACACTCACAAAGAGAGAGAGAGAAAAAGAGTGAGCGAAAGAGAGATGGAGAGAGAGAAAGATGGAGAGAGAGAGAGAGATTAAGAGTGAGTGAGAGAGAGAGAGAGAGAGACAGAGAGAAATGGAGAGAGAAATGGAGAGAGAGAGAAAGAGAGAGAGATGGAGAGAGAGGTGGAGAGAGAGGTGGAGAGAGAGAAATGGAGAGAAAAATGGGGGGAGAGAGAGATGGAGAGAGAGAAAGAGAGAAATGGAGAGAGAGAGAAAGAGATGGGGGAATAGTGTGAATCTGTGTTGTGATTTAGCACAGAATGAATACACAGCCTGAGGAATTAGTGATTGATTTCCTGCACTATTGTATCTGTACACAACTCTTTACGAAAAGAAATGTAATATACACCTATACACTTCTGATGCCACACAGATGTGAGTTGTTTCTTGAAGAGTGGATAGATGGGCTCAAAACGTTCACATGGCAAGCAAAGAGTACAGAGCTGCCTGAGCTCTATATCCAGGCCAAAACATTAGTGTTACAAAAACATACAGATTTCTGATTTCTATAGCAACCTCTCAACTAACTATCTCATCATTTCTGTTATTGTGTTGTATTTATTAATTAGGGGGAAAGAACTCCTTTCCCTCTCTGACTTCCACCAAAAAGTTGTAAGTCCTGATTAAACACCACCCTGAGCCTTTATGTGCAACAGTGTTGTAGGCTCATGAATGTGTGTGTGTGTGTGTGTGTGTGTGTCTGTGTGTGTGTGTGTGTGTGTGTGTGTGTGTGTGTGTGTGTGTGTGACGTAAATGCTCTTTTTTACAGTCCCATTAATCCCTCTGTTCTCAATTTCACGCACGATTTCTGAACAGCTTGTGCTTGGGTGTTATTTTCACAACCTTTTCTCTCTAATGCCGGCTGATCCTGAAACAGAACACCTTTCTCCTTCTTTTCCCGCAGCGTGTGTGTATGTATGTGTGAGTGTGTGCGTGTGTGCTGTTTTCTCTAGTCTCATCTTTCTCTGTGTCTCGCTGATCGCATCAAAATAAAGCTTAAGTCTGACAGCACAGGACGAGCCTTGCCCTTCTGAGCCCCTGAGGATGAGATGAGCGCAGTGGTGTAGCTACAAATACATGCCAGTTACAGGAGACCACTTGCATGAATCTGATCCAAATCACGCATGGTTCCTCTTACTTGCACTCTCATGCAGATTTCCACCCAAATGCCAGAAGTTCAGAAAGACATCTCAGACACATGTAGTGGAAAGCCAGTCAGTATAAAATGTCAGATGGTGTTGCTGTCCTGCTTATAGCCTAATTTCATCAAACTCAAAGAAAGCTTTGGCATTGGCACACACCATATGCAGTGGGTTCTGTGTAATGTCACTACACACCAATTAACCTCTGCTGTTACAACGAGTTGATGAATATAAAAGCATCGATTGTGACACTGATGACTCGCTAATCTGCTACTGTGCAGGCCGTTGTGTAAAAGTGTTGTCGTCTGTCTTGGCTGTTATATCTGTGCTTGGGTGAGGTCTAGCTGCAAACTTCCTCATGGTGAGAGATCACTTCTTAATTACCATGACACGTACACGGGTTTAGTTTCAGTAAAAGCTATATTAGCTCAGGATTGCTTTGCTAAAACATCACGGACTAAACATACTAGAAGTATGACCTTTCTTAACTTTATCCTCTTGCCCTGAAAAAGAATCGATCAAAACATGCCAGAAAATGAACAAAAACATGATCAGGTCAAGCCATTTTCAAAGCTAATTAAAGTTAGCATTGCCAGGTTAGTCAGAGCTAATTTCATACATATGGCAAGCACTGAGAACGTTGGCTCATACAGGGCATTTGTCCTTTCTTTTATTTGTACTGGACTCGATTGGGTAATGCTTCAATTAAAAGAGAAGCGTATGGGTATGTATGATGAGGTGTAATCACAGTCATAATATATTTTTTAATTCAGACTCATCATTATTCAAACACACACAAAATAAAGGAAAAAAAAATACTTTGATGAAGTGATATGAGAGAGATTTTCATTGCACATTAGCAGTATTTATTATTTGAATATTTACCAAAATATTGGTATCTATTTACCAAAATCACATGGATAATTTGCAAGAATCTTGACTCATCAGCAGCAAATAGGATCAGACTCCTTTGTTTTGAAATACAGTGCAAAATGATTTCTCTTTGTTTCATTCACTCATTCAAAGCTGTAATTCCAATTTGTTCATTTAAATTTGCAGGCCTCTGTAGTGTGTATTAAGAGTGAGGGAGAGGGTGGAGGGGTCCTTGTGACCATCTGTCTGTACACACAACATGAGAGCGCAATAGGTGACAGCAGTCAGAGCTTGTATAAGGAGAAAGGAGATAGTGGATGACAAAAGCGAGAGCGAGAGAGAGAACGAGAGAGAGAGAGAGAGAGAGAGAGAGAGAGAGAGAGAGAGAGAGAGGTTCCTCTACCTCCCCAACTGAGACAGCCGCTTCTTAGTGTTCATCCAGCACATGGTGTCTTATTAAAAGAAGGCAACAGATTGATGCTGAGGGTACCTGGGGGTCATCCCTCGAGTCTCACCAGTACTGGTGGCCCACTAGTCCCATTCTTTAACATACAAATTGCTTTTTTGTGTTGGAGAATCTGAGATTAATTGCACACACCATTTGGTGCTTCTTGTTCAAAGCTCTTAGTCTTTTTTTCTCTCTTCCCCTCCCCAGCCCACACTTTGATTATGGTTAGAGATTAGCTCTACAGAGATCGCATCACATTAAGAGCTTTTTTTTTCACTGACCACCATAGAGACCTTTGTGGTTTACATTTTAATGTCAACAGCAAGTGGATTTCCAACCGGGAGGCACACTTTACTTTTTTCCACCCATCCATTAGAGACTCCAGCCTCCCTGTTCACTCTCAAAATGTTCTCATTTTCTTCTCTTCTGCAGGATAACAAGCTGATTGCTTTCTACCCTTCCAACCTTTAGAAAGGCAACAATTACATTCAAAAGTCAACAAGCTGTGACTCTTTAATTCTATAATTACTGAAGAATTGAATTCATAATGTGCAGGAGCAAAATTCAGCTATAACCTTATTACATTTCTGTTTATAGTAATTGGTTGTGTATAGTAATTATAAATATTATTTATTTATTTATTTATTTTTGTGTAGACAGTAGTGCTATGGATAATATTACTTTTTTAACCACTGCTACTAGCTTCAGTCTAATCAAGAGCTTACATGGTTCTATCTGATTTTTTGCCCCCCCAAAAAATATGACTTAAGGTAATAAATATGTAATTTGCATTGAATATAAATATATAATGTTAGATGTTTTCCACCAAAGATTGCTTAAATGTATTTTACAAACTATACAAATTTGAACATTTGTACCTGCTTTGACCATAGGGAGGGACAAATATTAAGGCGCAAAAATGTATCTTATAAGCACAGACTTGTCAGATACAATACCATTCCAAGATTTCAAATTATTGCAGTATCCATTACAGTATAAATATAGAGTACATACACTGAACTACTTGTTATATACAAGCCTTATATATTTATATAAATAAATTTATATATATAAATTTGTAAATCTGTTGCTTTGGGGCTCTCTACTACTTAAACTGAAGTATCAGTATTATTCCAAGTACTAGTAAAAACTAGTACACCTTACACTGACCCCTGAAGTGACTCTTTTATCCAGTGTTAATGTCCTTATCAGTATCTAATCTAGGAATTTATTGTTGATTTTCCTCAAGAATGAACAGTTATCAGCTATTTGATACTGTATGTTCTGTACACACACTGTGACTGAACACAAGTGGCAAATATTTAGTTTTTTGTTCCCCTTTCTCGTTCACCAGGGTGCTTTGGGTGTATGTGGAGCAAAGTAATGGTGGGGCTTCTTGTAGAAGACAAACAGGCTTGCTGCAAGTCTATTAAGGTTCTTAGCAGAGCCCTTCCAGATGTGGGACCATCTGTTTGTCTTGCTTTGTTAGCACTGGACAAGAAAGGTAAGACAGAGGAGGTGAGGTGCCCCATGCTGGCCTTGTTTACTCTAGCTAGGTCCTCACAGCTGCCTTACACACACCTTGAACCAGCTGTTTGTATATGGAGAGACACAAACACTTAAAAATTAGCCAACACCTCACCTTAATGCACAGAGAGTAAGCAGAAAGCACCTATTGTGTTCTGCAGTGAGCACCCACGGTAGTCTATGGAGACAGTCCACATATTTTGTCACGTGCAACCATAAAAGTCTAGCCACAAAGGTGTTCTAACCTCACAGACCAACACGTCCTAAAACATATCAGCATTGGAATGGACAAGAACAAGCTTGTTTAAGTGCCAGTTATTGGATGTTAATAAGTAGAGTTAGGCATTAGTGAGACCAGGAAGTGTGTAAATGGGTTTTACAACTTGCCCTGAGTGTGGGGGTTTATTGACTGCATAACCTAAGGTCACTTGCACCGCAGGGTATTTCCACCTCCAACTTTTCTCCATCCCCAGCAGCAAAAGTGAGAACAAATAACAGTAAATTGACAGAGTAAACTTAGCTTACAACCTGGGAGGCTCACAAACAACCGAAAGTGTTCAACTGGCCTTAGTTCTGGACTAAGCAAATAATGACCTCTATATAAGCGTGATGGAACCTTCCAGAAACATAGCCGCGTTAAAGCTATCATTTCAAGCAGGTTTATAAGGAGGAAACAACTAAATCCTTAGTTGTGAATAAGCACAAAAGGCACAAGCAGGGGGTGAAGCAGTTGCAGTGGTTTTTGACTGACCCTGTGAGGTGGGTTTGCATATGCATCCAAAAGTGGCAGATTTACTTCTACAATGGCAATGGAAGCCTCCACCTGCGTAAAAACTGTCCCCATGATACTGCAGCTTACTGTGCTCACAAAAGCAGACAATCTGCACATCCCCATGCACCTCCAGCCAAGAGAGCTTTCTCATAATGTTTCTCTCTTACACCCTCTATTTGTTGATCAGGAAATACACCATGGCTTGGTATATTTGGTATCAGGGCTGTCACTCACCATGTGGTATATATGACATCAGGATGCTCAGGAGGTCACAAGTGATAGGCGTGTTCTCATCTGTTAATCAAGGCAACATCAGTGAAGTTCTTTTGAAGATTTCTAAAGGCATTAGTCTGCGCCAAAGATGTAATGGTGATGGACATGAGAGGTGTGAAGAGCGAGTGGAGGAGGATACCAGAATTTAAGGTTACAGTTAGTGCCCTGATATGTTCACATAGTTCAGCATGGTGTTAGGTTTCTAGTATTCATTTCCTTTAGATGTCAATGTTACATGCCTATTACCATGCCTCATAAAATGGATGTACTCCATGACCTCTCACTGGTATTATTTGTTTTTGAAAAACATTGTTATTAAATAATTCAGAAGTATTCCTGGGCTCCTTTCGTTCTAAAATTAGAAATGTCACATCTGCAGAATTACTACCAAACTAGTAATAAATAAATAAATAAATACAAGAAACATTATTTTGGTTTAGACTGTTTGAGTATTTATCACACATATTTAAATCTTAGGTAACTTAAGATATACTAGAATATAGTGTTATTATTTCTTTAAGCTGTTCTGTAGCATTCTAGTTATGTCAAAGACAACATCTCATGGAAAGCGATAAAGATAGGTTGTCGAGACAGAGGGATGGAAGATGATAACTGTGAGCTCCAGCATGTGGTTACGGGGAGTACAGAATCACTGAGATGCTGATCTTGCCTGGGAGATTGTTAAGATGATCAGAATTTCTCCACATGTCTGTATCTGTGTGCAGACTTTGAGAAAACTGACTTTTGTTGGGGAGGTCGTAAGGAGCTAAAAAGGTCATGATGGGAGGTTCACCCCTTCTGTGTCTGACATGCTGCATTCTAGACAGGATGTCTGCAGTGCAGGGAGAACTGACGAGACAGGCGCTGAGGATCATATAGCTCTTATACACACTCACACACACAGCTTTAGATATACAGTATGTTTCTTGCAAATATAGATTAGCTTTGCAGATGTAAAGTGTGTGTATTTTTTTTTTAAACACATGCACATAAACGCAAAACAAAATATTTCAACCTAAGGACATGCATATTTTATATATGGGTGTGAAATGTATTGGATGCAGTTAGGCATAATTATTTTTGATGAAGTGGTGTTGTTTATGGAGAGTGCTGTGAGATTAGAAATATTTCAGTGTCAGGTGTGTAGAATGCTCCGAGACATAGATATACAGATATAGATAGATTGTGGTGTGCCATATTCTTTCCCCTCTATGTTCTTGTGCAGTAGATTAACAAAATATGACTGATATGTGATCTGTTATCATGTGTGATAAGAATAAGTGCTTGTTTAAAAAAGATTTTTAAAAAAATCAAACGGCCATAGTCATAAATTTATAACATAGATTTAAGTAGATTTTGATCAAATAGATTTGATTAAAGGATGTATAAAAAGAAAATTAATAATTAGGACAGGGTGACAGTTTTTAATATTTTCATGTAACAATATGATTAAACCAACTTGTGTGAGTATCAGACATTTTGGACCTTATGGTGACATTTGGCTGGTGCCCACGATGAACTGCGGTTTTTATTTATTTATTTATTTATTTATTTATTTATTTATTTATTTATTTATTTATATTATTACTTTTATTCAAAGCTCAAAGAGCCAAACGTGTTTTATTTTTATTACTCAGGTTAAGGTTAGGGTTAGATCAGATCAGATGTAAGCATTGCATGTAAGCATAGTCTATCTTTAATAATTTTGTCAGCAGAAGGTTCTCACAAGGACAATAAGACAAATGTGTGTGTGTGTGTGTGTGTGTGTGTGTGTGTGTGTGTGTGTGTGTGTGTGTGTGTGTGTGTGTGTGTGTTTCAATTAGCTGCTTATTGCAGTAGTTAATTTAGAAAAATGCATTTGTGTTAATTATTTGTATTGATCAAAGCTACAGTTGTTATATGTTAGCAAGACAAGTGTTTGTGTTACTGCCATGAATAAGTTAAAGTGTTTAGAATATCTTTGTGAAATTCTTAACTGAGAGGAGAGTGATTTAATGACCAGGGCTCTGTAATAAGTAACTGCTGGTGGCTATGTATCTTTGCAGGAGCATTCCATCCCAGACTCCTTCACATAGTCCTCCATCTCCAGCATCTCCCTGTTCCTGCATGGCTTATTGACATGGGGAGCATATAAGCCAAGACTGTCAATGACACCCATACTGTTATACACCTATCAAACAGTATAGGGACCCCACCACCACCACCCCCAAACACCTTCTCTCCCCCCACCTTCTTTAGTCCAGCCTCATGCCAGCGTCTCAATCCGAACCTCATTCCATGCGCATCGATCGGCACTGTATGCTGTCTGGATCTGTCACCACCTCTAGAGAGGCCAGCTCACTCCAACCCTGGGCGCCTCTGGAGGCACCCTGTTTCAATTGATTCCTCGTTTGCAGTGTGAAGGAACACATGGTGTGTATGTCTTTCATAGCCGTACAGAACTGATTGCTTCATATCAACATGCTTTTATAACACCATCACTGAAATGATTGATTCTGAGGTGGAAATAAAAGAAGGTGAAGTAAACCTTTTGAAAGTTGTGTGCACATGGGGGCTGGGATGGTGAGACTAAGCCATTTTTTTTAGCATTGTACAAACCACAACTGTGCAATAGCTCACACTTCCAAATAACTTGCAAATATGTTTGACTCATGAGAAATCTAAACGAACAGGTAGGATGGGCCCACGCATTTCAAACTAGAGCTAATCAAGCCTCACTGACAACTTGGTGCAGGAGAAAAACACTACCGCAACAAAAGAAGAAATAGTAAGTGCAAGATAAATTATTATTTCTTAATCTTGACTTCTACACTAGCATGCAAACAGTGAGGTATATCTGAATTCTCACACCATGAGGTAAATTGTTATTAGTGCTATATAGTACCTGAATTTCTTCCTGTTCACCAAATGATCATAATCTCACTAACTGGTACCCTTCTGAGTTTCAAGCTTTCTTCCTCATATAGCCTCATGGGGTACTCCTCAAGGTTCCTCCTGGAGTTTTTCCCTTGCCACTGTCACCGCTAGCTTGCTCATCAGAGATCTAAATCTAAATATCTAGATATTTTGTAAACCTACTTTGAGAAAATGTATATTGTTAAAAGCACTATTTAAAAGAAGATGGGTTTTTTTTATGTTATGGTAGTCTCATCCCGTGTTCCTGGAGGCTTCACATCCCCTGTGATATGACCAGGATAAAGCAGTTACTGAAATTGAGTGTGTGAGAGAGTGTGTATTGTGGTAACATCCCAAATCAAAAAGTAACATTTTGCACTAAACGGAAATGACAGGTTACAGTACACACTTCACATCCATGAACAATACCAGAAGAATATTCACTGGAACAGCCACCAAGTAAAATGCAAAATATGGATCCTTGTGGATTTTTTTTTTTTTTTTTTTGCTTGTAACAGTTAGGCCTGTTTTCACTTAATGGGTCAGATATTCAGAAAAAAAATCCTGCTCTTTTACTACACAGTATTCAGAAGTCCACATTTTTAAAAAAAATGTTTTAATACATTATATTCATATAGTCATAGTAATTTATATTCTGTACTATGAATTTCCCAGTGTACAGACTACCCAGTGTAAAGCTCACTATATGAGGAGTAACTATTCTGCAGTATCTTGTGCATTATCTTTTATTTTGAATTCTTTTTAAGTATCTGTCTTTTACTTGAGTTTTGTTTCACCTTTTGACCTTTACTTAGTACATTTCAGAATAAATTTTTTTTATCATTAGATGGCTTCAAGGAGTTTTTAACCGATGTGACAGCAAGAAGGAGACTTAATATCCATCACTGTAATCCACCTGTTGCTCCTGTTGCTTTGTATTGATCAAATCAGTTTGTATTGTGATAGATTGTTATTAGCATTCAACCTGTTTGTATACTCAAGAGTCATTGTCATGCTAGCTAACATTAGACAGATTAGCCCTAGGCAATGTTTTCCCACGTTCCTTGGTTCCTTGGTGAAAGAGGCACTAATTTACCATCAGTATCTAAAATTAGTGTGTGATTTGACACAGACATCTTTTTCTATTTTGAATCATTCATGTGCTTTTAGTTTCATAATTGATATAGTTTATACTTTTAATGTATAACTTAAGTGTAGAATTTGAAGCTGTACTTCTTTTACATTTAACTTTTTAATAATAATAACAACAACAACAATAATAATAATAATAATAATAATAATAATAATAAATATTATTATTATTA